>NC_135161.1:5403910-6003910 GCF_050948215.1 Halictus rubicundus | reverse complement strand
ATAATATTTTTAGCTCCTTGTTAAAAGTTCATTCTCATCAGATTTCATTCATCATGATTAGACTGCGGTATCATTATGCAAAATAAAATGTCATCAGTCAATGTCGTAATAACATTGCACGCAACAAAATATCAGAAAAGTATAATTTACTATCAACTATTTGAAATACTATTTCACACAGTCCTACAAAATAAGTCTCACTATTTTCAATATTTTCCAAATAAAATACTGTTTGTAAATAATATTTCAAAAACTTTTCTTATAAATAAAATAATCTATTCGCATGATTATAGGTATGCTTTAAAAATAAAATAAACCATTTACTATTTTCTATTTCAAATACTATTTTGCCCAGCACTGTAATTGTAGTATCGTAATTGTTTTTGGTAACCTTGCCAAGCGTAGGTTTATAGGTGAGGGTTTTATGGTTTTTAGTGCCTTACCTAGAACACCCAATTTTGGGGACCGAGCGTGTGGATCCTTGAGGGGACCATAAAAGTGAAAGCGTTTAGGCCATTTGGCCAAAATCGAGAGTGTTCGGGAAAGGTCAAGAAGGGCGGAAGGGCTCATCAGAAAATGCCGATGATGCAGCAGAGTTGTTGCCATTATTTTACCACGTTTTTATTAACTCGCTTCCTTGTCTATCTATTTGTCTATTCGGTAAAAATTTTACATTTGATTTTAAACTAACTTCCCGACGAGCTAGACACTTTAAACTTTAAACATAGCTCAGATCTGGACGAAAACACACACAAGACTAAAACGCAAAAAATAATTATTTAAATGAAAAGAAATTTTTAGTATACCACGTTTTTAGGACCGATTAAAAAGTATAAAATAATTCCTCTCTAAGGTCAAATTATAGTAACACTTTGACTGCCAAACTGAAAACCTCAAAAATTCCATAAAATCAAAGGAAGTTATTTAATAAAATAAAAATTGAAAAACATCAAATGTACGATATTGAGTAATCCTCCAACTTTCTTGCATTTCACAGATCCTATTCAAACTTGGTACAATGAATGTATTAACATAAAAATTAATTTTTAAATCTGGACAAATAATTCCGTCACCCACATATACAACAACATGACATATAAAACAAAAATAGACTACTAGATACAAAACCAGGGTAACCAAATTCTGCCGACGGAATTCTGTTTTTTACTTTTGAATTTACCGCGTATAATCTTAGTTTAAATTAATTGTTTTCAGTTCCTAACCGACGCTTTAACCCCAACTGTCGACGAATCGTTAAAAAGTCGCGTGAACCGCGGATTTTGAAATTTCGGGAAGAAAGGATTTCCGGTCCAGGAACGTTTTTGTCGAAGGAGAAGCGAGGAACAAGGGGCCCCGATCGAACGAGGATAAATTATGCGCGCGGTACTCGACGCTGAAACGGCGCGACCGACCTCCATTACTTTCCCGTCCTCTTCCCCGGTTTTTTACTTTATTATTTTCTCCGGTTCCGGGTAATTTGCCGCTTTAATATGCATTGGACGGTTATAAAATTTCAATGGCACCGCAGGAGAGGGGCCGCGGGAGAGAACGGAGGGGTGGGGTGGGGCCAATAACAACGAGTACATTGGTTATTTCGTTGGCATTCGTATTCCGCTCGGCCGCGAGACACTAAAAGCACCTGGAAACGGGGTTCGTTCGTCCGCGAAACCTTCTCGGTCCGACAACCTTTGTGTACCGTTTACGTTTATGCCTTATCGTAACCGCGATCGTAAAAATTTATTTCGTACGACGAACCGATAGGCAACGGACCCGGAGACTCTCTTCCCCGTTCGAGTACTTGGGCATTGTTTATCGACCGGTTCTGGATCAATAATGATCCCTTTCGTGGGTTACTCGTGCTTCGTTTAAGGGGGCCGACAGGCATTTGGCCTTGACTGTCACGCTATGTTACGCTGTGCCTTTTTTTCTAGACATTTTACGTCTTAACCCCTTAACGCAGAGTTTTTTTGAAAAAAAACCGGCCAAAAAAAGCAATTTTTGGTGGAGAATTTTGATATACTGCGCTTTTGTTCCATGGAAGAAGGCTATATTTTATTCTTGAATAAATAAGTGTTATAGCTTACAATCCCATGCAAATGATAAATATCAATAAAACGATTTTTGTTTCTTTGCTTTCACATTGTTATTTTCAATTCTCGATTATGTTCGAGTGTGAACAATTATAACAGCATAAAATACAACGCCGCCCGAATTATCTCGAGTGTGCACAGTTTGGCCTGTTTAGCGCGCTCGAATTAACTCGAGCGTACAAGTTGAGGGGTTAAATAAGTAAGTAATCAATTAAAAATGCATACCACCGCGTTTGCACATGTCTTTGCTACGTCTGTTCAAGGCCTTTTTTTCGATACGAATAATCTCTCGAAATTAAGAGAATCTCAATTTGTTGCTGAACGAATGAGTAGACGAACAACTTCCATAAAATGACGATACAAATTTATTTTTATACAGGGTGTCCCACGTGTAACACTTTTCACGATTTTTCAAGCACTTGCGCTAATTTGACAAACAAATATTTTCAACAAAAGTTGATCAGTTTTCGATTGGCTATACATTGCAATAAAAAAAGTTCGAAAAAAAATTTTTTATGTATTTTCAATGTCACCTTCATTTTCTAAATGGTACTTTGTATTTTTGACTTAACGGTATTATAGCCCGTATAAAGACGCATTCAACGACCTAGCATACCATGACCTTCGGATGACCTTGAAGGCAAAGAAATGAAAATTTCAACAAAAAATGACAGTCTGCTTGAATGGGTGATAATAACTCTTGCTTGGCCATCACGGTCCCCTAATTTGTCACCACTTGATTTTTTTTTATGGGGTCATTTACGGTCGACAGTTTATTACTGGAGTGAAATAGAAATTAATTTTCTTTCTTAATATGTTTAATAGATTGGAAATAGTATAACAATATTTTTAAAATGTTCACAAATTTTTACTACTAATTACAAGGTACACGAGTACTGTGCGAGTAATAAGTAATTATTGCATAATTTCATGGCGTAAGACATAACGCAACGAGTGTGCTTTGCCCTTAATCCATCTGATGTTTATTCCCTAAATAAATAAAATGCGCAGTCTAGTCATAACAATTGTTCTAACTTCTCGAAAAAATTCAAGTAGTATAGCCCAATATTGACAAAGTTATACGATTTTTAAAAACGTCCGAATATTAGTGCGTGTCACTGTATATCACACAAACCACAATTATTAAACTGCGTAACAGATAACGTAAAAATGCATGCAAAATATACTTTCCCCACGCTATCAAGATAAATTCGACGTCATAAAAAAATTGAAACATTTTTTAACAAAATTTCGAAATTTGATTGAACAGCGAAAGGCTTGATAACAGTACCAACAATCTCCCGAGCGTAGGGCTGACGGGAACGGAAAAATCGATCGGTTTCGCTAATGAAACGCGCGTAGATCTCCTCGATCTTGTTGCAGGTCCGACGGTTTTGTCGGGTCGAGTGGCCACGGCTCTCTATTTTTCTGATTCTTTCTCCTTTTATTTCGCCGATTCGAAGGCCGGTCGGCGGAACTTTTGATTTACGGTGGTGCGAGCGAGCTGGCGCGCGCGCGTGCACGGCCCGATGGAATTCCATGAATGCGAAATGCAATCCCCGTCGCCCTTCCACTTTGCTCCCTCTACCTCCCCCCCTTCCTCCCCCTCTTACTCCTCTCGTGCAGCCCCGCATTTCCGGTAACTCGCGGAAACTTCGGTTTTCAATCGACCCGCGCCACGGCAACAAACAACACACGTCCCACCTGCTTATGGAGAAATACGAGTCTCTGTTATGGTCGCAGTTCGATAGCATTAGCTCTCTCGGCTTCCTCTCCCACTCTGTCCCGTGTTCGCGCGTCGGTGTGTCCGCGCGGGTGACTGTGTGGGCCTGGTTTACGAGGACATTTATTCTTGTTTGATAAGAGGGGAAACGGCAAGGACCGCGCGCGATCAATTAAAAGATTTCGCTGAAACAGAATGTTTTTATCTTCTGTTTGCGAACAAGTCCTTCTCACCAACCCCTCGGAGGAGGAGGAGGAGGAGGGAGGGCGTTCCTCGATAATTATTTAACCCCCTTGGCCGCACGATACCTTTCGCGCGAGCCAAACTTCCCTGTCGTTGACCCCTTCCAATAGTTAGTTATAAACTTCCTGTTTCCGTGAGCCGCGATCGGGGCGGCGAATTTACGAGCGAACTGTCTGAGAACGCTGAACCAACCGAGCATTAAAAGTGAATGATGCTTTCCGTGAAATGACAAGATTGAGTATATTCTAATTCTGCTTTTATTGAGGTGTGCTGGTTCAGTCACCTGACGTTTGCACCTCGAGTGTCTTTGTTGTTTTGACAGACACGTCAAATGTCTTGAGGACGAGGTGAATGATTCAGTGAGGCTCACAGGATACCATAAAAATATTTTTGGTTTGGTTATTTGTTTTTTCCTTTAGGAATTGTAAGGTCACCTTCATTTTTTTAAATGGGACCACCCCCTTTTGAACAGCTACGATGGTAGTCCCTTTCATTAGGAATTCGGTGACTATAATTACTCGAGGTCGTTCAAGGTCACAGGCAGAGAACACGTATGAAATTTAAAAACATTATTTTTCCTAAAAGATCCAACGACAGTTGAAGATATGCATCAGCGTATTATCACAGCATGTTCGAATATCACATCGAATGCACATACTTAACACAGTTCAACATTCCTTCAGCACCAGTTTATAAAAATCAATGATAACGTCAATTGACGTATTGATGTAAACGTCAATCATTACCACCATTTTGAAATACAGGTATTCTGCTCTCATATTCTAAATCTCATAGTTTTCCTCTGCCTGTGACCTTGAATGACCTCGACTAATTATAGTCACTGACATCCTAAAGAAAGGAACTATCATCATGGGTGCTTCAAAAGGGTGGTCTGAATTAGGTCTGCGTTTGGTATTCTGCTCTCATAGTTTTTCTCTGTCTGTGACCCTGAATGACCTTGAGTAACTACAGTCACTGAATTCGTAATGAAAGGGACTATCCTCGTAGGTGTTTAGAAAGGGTGGTCTTGGTTAGGTTTGGGTTAATTATAGTCACTGAATTCCTAAAGAAAGGTACTATCATCGTGGCTGCTTAAAAAGGGTGGTCTGAGTTAGGTCTGGATTAACTATTCTGCTCTCATAGTTTAAATCTTATACGTTTCCTCTGCCAGTGACCTTGAATGACCTTGAATAATTATAGTCACTGAATTCCCAACGAAAGAAGCTATCGTCGTAGGTGTTTAAAAGGGGGTGGTTCTGTTTAAAAAAAATGATGGTGACCTTGATATTTCTGAAAAGAAAATAACAAAAACAAATATTTTTATGTCATCGTGAGAGCCTCACTGATCCATACACCCAGTCCTCAAGATATTGGACGTATCATTAAAAACAACAAAGATATTTGAGTTGCAAACGTTGGGTGATTAACCCTGTATACTTCAACAATCCCCCACTATTTCTACAATTTCAGTAATTATACAATCAAAGATATTTGAGTTGCAAGCGTTGGGTGATTAATCCTGTATACTTCAACAATCCCCCACTATCTCTACAATTTCAGTAATTGTAAAATAAAAAAATATTTAAGTTGCAAACATTGGGTGATTAACCCTGTATACTTTAACAATCCCCCACTATCTCTACAATTTCAGTAATTGTAAAATCAAAAAATATTTAAGTTGCAAACATTGGGTGATTAACCCCGCATACTTCAACAATTTATCACTATATCTAGAATTTCAATAATTATAAATTTAGAAACCGAGTCATTTGACCATGGTAGGTTAAATCGTCAATTTTTTCCCTGAGAAGTTGAAGTTAGAGTTAAAGGCGTACAGTGTACCGTAGGGTAGCAGCGTGCTCGAAATATTTGTTCGGGTTCTCGTATAATACGAATTCGCATAACCCGGGGAACTTTTGGGAACGTAACTCGGAAAAGGGGAGCGGAGGGGGAGGGGGGATAGCTTGCTCGTATTTATTCGACTCGGCGCACCATTTTTGCGTGCAACCAGTTTATTATTCTCGTCCCGTGTTACATTATCCTCTCTGCCGGCGCGCTGTGTTTCATCGCGTGCACATGCACGCGCGCACAGGTGCACCGTCCGGTTTCTAAATTCGCCGGTGTTTCCCGGTGAAAAATTTCGGAATTCCCGTAACGCACGGCTTCATAACCGTTAAGCACTGCATCGTCGTAACGGGGAATTGCAAAGGGGCCGAGAGGCGTGCAGCAGCCTGTGCCACGCGTTGCAACGATGCAACTACACGGATGCGTTCTCGAACCGGCCCGGAGAACGTGTCCCGTGAACTTAAACGCAATTACAAGGCGATTCGCGGTGTCCTGTTCATTGTCATTTAAGGCGGATCCTAATGTCGTCTATTTCACTCCGGGATTTTTTCGAAACACTACAATTCTATCTCGTGTTTAGACGTTTCTACCAAAACTGAGTAGGTGCTGTTTTGAAACAGCGAAAACATATGTGAGAAAAATACAAATACAGTGATTTCTCTACATATGTCGCCGAGGCATGGCCGATAAATGTCGTAGAATTATCCCCACTGCCGCGGGGAATACCCCCTGAGGAGCCACGAACCGAGGTCTCTAGCTGTTCTTTTCGACGTTCGGCGTGGATCACAGAATAGTACAGTGAATTCGCGATATATGTCGCCGAGGTCTGGATGATAATTGTCGCGGAATTATCCCCACTACCGCGGGATATACCTCGTGAGGAGCCACGAACCGAGGTCTCTAGCTGTTCTTTTCGACGTTCGGCGTGGATCACAGAATAGTACAGTGAATTCGCGA
Source organism: Halictus rubicundus (assembly GCF_050948215.1). Classification (NCBI taxonomy): domain Eukaryota; kingdom Metazoa; phylum Arthropoda; class Insecta; order Hymenoptera; family Halictidae; genus Halictus; species Halictus rubicundus. Next base: position 5,997,052 of record NC_135161.1, on the reverse strand, counting down.
TATATGTCGCCGAGGTCTGGACGATAATTGTCGCGGAATTATCCCCACTACCGCGGGATATACCCCGTGAGGGGCCCCGAAGCCCCTTATGAACCATAAACATAACACGGCTCGGGTATGTCTCCTGGACGATATATGTCGCTGGCAAAACCCGTGTTGTTGACAATAATCGAAAATTCACTGTACTGCCGAATATAGAAAAGGACAGCGATAATTCTTAGGCCTTCATGGAGTACAGTTTTTACTCTATATATGTCCCAAATGCCTAGCCGATAAAAGTCGCAGATCTATCCCCACTGCCGCGGGGTATACCCCGTGAGGAGCCACGAACCGAGGTCTCTAGCTGTTCTTTTCTGCGTTCGGCGTGAATCACAGAATAGTACAGTGAATTCGCGATATATGTCGCCGAGGTCTGGATGATAAATGTCGCAGAATTATCCCCACTACCGCGGGATATACTCCGTGAGGGGCCCCGAAGCCCCTTATGAACCATAAACATAACACGGCTCGGGTATGTCTCCTGGACGATATATGTCGCTGGCAAAACCCGTGTTGTTGACAATAATCGAAAATTCACTGTACTGCCGAATATAGAAAAGGACAGCGATAATTCTTAGGCCTTCATGGAGTACAGTTTTTACTCTATATATGTCCCAAATGCCTAGCCGATAAAAGTCGCAGATCTATCCCCACTGCCGCGGGGTATACCCCGTGAGGAGCCACGAACCGAGGTCTCTAGCTGTTCTTTTCTGCGTTCGGCGTGAATCACAGAATAGTACAGTGAATTCGCGATATATGTCGCCGAGGTCTGGATGATAAATGTCGCAGAATTATCCCCACTACCGCGGGGTATACCTCGTGAGGAGCCAAGAACCGAGGTCTCTAGCTGTTCTTTTCGACGTTCGGCGTGGATCACAGAATAGTACAGTGAATTCGCGATATATGTCGCCGAGGTCTGGGTGATAATTGTCGCGGAATTATCCCCACTACCGCGGGGTATACCCCGTGAGGAGCCACGAACCGTGGTCTCTAGCTGTTTTTTTCTGCGTTCGGTGTGGTTCACAGAATAGTACAGTGAATTCGCGATATATGTCGCCGAGGTCTGGATGATAATTGTCGCGGAATTATCCCCACTACCGCGGGGTATATATCCGTGAGGGGCTCCGAAGCCCCTTATGAACCATAAACATAACACGGCTCGGGTATGTCTCCTGGACGATATATGTCGCTGGCAAAACCCGTGTTGTTGACAATAATCGAAAATTCACTGGACTGCCGAATATAGAAAAGGACAGCGATAACTCTTAGGCCTTCATGGAGTACAGTTTTTACTCTATATATGTCCCAAATGCCTAGCCGATAAAAGTCACAGATCTATCCCCACTGCCGCGGGGTATACCCCGTGAGGAGCCACGAACCGAGGTCTCTAGCTGTTCTTTTCTGCGTTCGGCGTGGATCACAGAATAGTACAGTGAATTCGCGATATATGTCGCCGAGGTCTGGGTGATAATTGTCGCGGAATTATCCCCACTGCCGCGGGATATACCCTGTGAGGAGCCACGAACCGAAGTCTCTAGCTGTTCTTTTCTGCGTTCGGCGTGGATCACAGAATAGTACAGTGAATTCGCGATATATGTCGCCGAGGTCTGGATGATAAATGTCGCGGAATTATCCCCACTGCCGCGGGGTATACCCCGTGAGGAGCCACGAACCGAGGTCTCTAGCTGTTCTTTTCTGCGTTCGGCGTGAATCACAGAATAGTACAGTGAATTCGCGATATATGTCGCCGAGGTCTGGATGATAAATGTCGCGGAATTATCCCCACTACCGCGGGGTATACCCCGTGAGGGGCCAAGAAGCTCGGGAGAACTCGGTCGTCGAGGAGTGTAAGGTCGCGTGGATTAAAGAATAGTATCTCCTGGCCGATATATGTCCGTGGCTAGACCCGTGTTTTGAACGTACACTACCGTTCAAAACTATCCGGACACTTGCGAAATATGTATCAGCATTGCATAAAAGTTATTTCAGTGCCTAAACTAGTGACTAAAATCGATTTTTATTAGTGTCTTATAAAATATCTAACGTTTTAAATTAAAAATTACGTATGTGGAACTTACCAATACTAAATTTAAATACGAGATTCGTCGACGTATCCACCGCGGAGTGTCCGGATACTTTTGAGCGGTAGTGTATATCGAGTAAACACTGTACACTGCGCCGGTACTTCCAGCATATTACAATCACAGTGTCTACTCGATAATTGTCCAAAACACGGGTCTAGCCAAGGACATGTATCGGGCAGGAGATATTATTCTTTGATCCACTATCGAACGTAGAAAAGGATAGAAGTGAAAACATAAAATAATGAAAAATAAGGAAGTTTTGATATTGGATTAATTAGATTTTGTTAGCTTTTTGTTAGTTCGTTAATGATCTGGTGTCACACCGACGTACCCGACCCATATTATGTTTACACTCCTCGGCAACCAAGGTCTCTCGAGCTTCGCTATCCTTTCCTACGTTCGGCGGTGGAAGAATAGTATCTTCTATCCGATAATTGTCCCTGGCCAGACCCGTGTTTTGGACAATTATCGAATAGAGGATACATACGATACTTTGTTACAGATTAACAGGAAGAAACAATTTTCAGTGGTATACCCCGGGGTATACCCCTCGTCAGCGGGGGTAGTTCTCAGACTTTTATGAGCTAGGCATTTACGACATATATAGAGTAAACACTGCATTCAGAAAAGAACTTGTCTATATGGCTCCGATAGCTAGAAATTAACACAATTTTTTGTTGTGTATGCAAAGCCGCAGCGATATTATTTTTAGATACCGAGTCGAACGTGCATGTTTTATTTATTTAAAGTTCTGGCTGTGTTCGATGAGCCGCCATGATTCCGAACACGACATCGATGCCACATTAATTTCTATATTTCATCGAGCGGAGCGATGATCCGATTTCGAGTTAAATCCGATTTATACGCCGATATCGATCCGCGCGATGTTTGCCGGATGTCGCGGTACAGAAAATCCGCAGCGTCGAAACGCGGAACAGGCAGACAAACGGAGACCGGGCACCCGTCTTGATAAAGGAGTTTGAACTAGCTTAATTACCGCGTTACTCGATTTAAACTAATTACACGTTTGCCGACGACCGCAAATTCTCGAAGCACAAGCTACCGGCTGGCGGCATTGCGGCCGAATCAGGATGCTGCCGCGAACAATATGGCGGCTTCTTTATCAACGGGAACGCCCCGCGTGCCTCGGTACCCGGTCGGAATCATGCGAAACCATTCTAATAATTCCTGATCTTCGAGATCGTCTGATTCATTCCGCCGGGAGACATTTCAATCGACCTGTTGTACTACTGTTTCCTAGGAGGACGATAAAGTTTCTATCATTTGTATTTATATACAAGGTGTCCCAAAGATATTGCGCTTCCTTGAAATTGATGATTACTGAGGTGATTTGAAGCAACTTTTTCCTTTGCGAAAATGTTCTCCGCGGCTTCGTTAAGGAGTTATTAACGCGAAATACACGGACCAATCAGGGCGCGACAAGAGCAGACGGACTCCGGCACGGGGCCAGGTCCCGCTGAGCGTGGCGTCGTCATTGGCCGAGGCGGGGCCCGTGTGCTGTAGCGGCGTTCCGATTGGCCCGCGTTTTTCGTTGATAACTCCTTAACGGAGCCGCGGAGAACATTTTTTCAAAGGAAAAAGTTTCTCGAAATGACCGCGGGAATTACATGTTTCAAGGAGGTACAACATTTCGTACTGTATTTGTATTAATTTTCTGGATCGGACCTTGTAATTGTCAGGAATGGAATATTTATCGGTAACGTTTGGTTGCTCGTTACAGTGTTAATCTTCCCGAATGATCGTGATCGTTTCGACGGCCGTGGAGCGAATCGTATAGAGTCGTTCATTTGACAGGCGGTGGCAGATTTACCGTTAATCGATTCGATCATGTCGAGGAATGTTTACAATGACACGGTTTTTCGATTCTTTTTCTCGTTTCTCCTTTTTTTATCGCTGGCGCCGGTTTGACAGGCCGTCGATCGGCAATTTCACAGGTTTCACCGGGCAACATCCGTCCGGAACGAACCGACCCGCTCGAATTATTAACTATCAATTATTCGGCCAGCACCGGCGTGTCGATACCATCGGAGTCGATTGGCTACGTAATCTCGGCGCTCGGAAATGAATTAATTCGCGCGCGGATTCGATTATTCTGTCGAGCAATTCCGACGGCTGATAAAACAAGCCCCGGACCATCGGCGTACATACGCGACCGTAGCGGCACAACGCCCTAACACACCGCTGGAAACTGACCTAACGAGCAACTGGTGTGATCGCTGCTCGGTTACGCCAAAACGCGTCTTTCGTCGTTCCGTAACTCTGAACCGGGCCGAACGCCGAAAACAACTGACAGGGTGAATGAACCGGTATAAGTGACCAATTAGGAGCGAGACAATGCCTCGCAAATGACAATGCCTCGTGCCACAATTATTTGCACCTTGTCGCCCTTTGGCACAGTTAACACTCCGTGGCCAAGCATATTTTTTCCACCTCACCAGGGTCCTTTTTGTCACTAATTTCTTTACTGTTCTGGGCATTCGGACAATCTGAACAAATTCCGAAACGCGTATTGAAGGTTCTATTTTTTTTTTATTTACAGGGTGTTCGATTACAGGTGGGAGAAAATTTAGGGGATGATTCTTCATGACATAAAAAATTTGCGATTCCGACTTCGTCTTTTAGTTGTTAATCCTTTGCACTCGAAGCTATTTTAACTCCAGAAGGAAACATTTCTTCCGACCTAGAATATTTCGCTTCTATATACAGTGGCTCACGAAAGTATTCGAACGCTCACGTTTACAAATTTTAATGAATAAAATAAGATGTACTAAACTAATCTGTATAGAACAATTTGGTATCTGTGGTAAGGGGGAAGTCTCAAGATTATGTCAGTAAAATTTGAAAAAGGATTCAACAGCATAGGCAGAAGTTATGATATATTTGTTAGAAACACGCGTAATAAGTGACTCACAAAAGTATTCGAACGCTGTAACGCTGTTGATATGTTTTCATCTTTCTTAGAAAGGAATGTACACATTACTACTAAATGTAAACATTGGTACGTTCAGTTGATGTTAAGGCATCGTTTCCGTAACAGCAACGTACAACAGTGTACAGTAGTAGTCAAAATGAAGACTAAAAAGTCAGAAACACAAAAGTGTGAAAGAGAAATGATACTTCGATTGCATAAGGATGGAAAGTCATATAACGAGATTGCGGAAATTATAAACAGAAGTAAGTCTACAATACAATACATTATTAAAAAATCAAACAATGAAGGAACAATTGCGAACAACGCTCGATCAGGTCGACGAAAGAAATTAACTGAAAGAGAACAGAAAATTATCATTCGCGAAATAAAAAAAGATCCTACTATATCCGCTCCTAAACTCATAAATATGGTAGCTGATATGTTTCATAAAGAAGTTCATCCCGAATTATGTCGACGAATTTTATGAAACAATGATTTTCATGGCAGTGTACCACGAAAGAAGCCGTATATTAATGCGGTAAAACGAAAAAAGACTGGCTTTTGCAAAAACATATCTCAATAAAGATCATTTTTTCTGCGATAAAGTCATCTTTTCCGATGAGTCTAAATTTAACATCTTTGCCTCAGATGGTCAAAATTATGTTTGGAGAAAACTAAATACGGAATTGGAAATTAAAAATTTACACCAAACAGTGAAACGCGGAGGTGGATCGGTTATGGTGTGGGGGTGCATGGCAGCAAGTGGCACCGGAAATTTGGTATTCATTGGTGGAATACTCGATAAATATAAGTATTTAAATATTTTAAGGAACAACCTTAAATAAAGTGCCCGTAAATTAGGATTATTGGAAGACCAACAAGATAACAATCCCAAGCATACTGCAGGAATTGTGAAAGAATGGATCATATATAACACACCACATATGCTAACTACTCCACCGCAAAGTCCATACATAAATCCAATTGAAAATTTATGAGCTGAAATCGGAAAAAGATTAAATAAATATCAAATAGCTTCAAAGGAGGTATTGAAACAAAAAATCATAGAAGTATGGAATTCCATTGAGTGTACTTTTACAAAATCATTGGTTTATAGTATGGAACGTCGATTGAGACAGATCGTTACTGCTAAAGGTGGTCCAACAAAATATTAACATTAAATAATGTAATAATATATGTAGCGTTCGAATACTTTTGTGAGTCACTTATTATGCGTGTTTCTAATAAATATATCATAACTTCTGCCTACGTTGTTGAATCCTTTTCAAATTTTACTGACATAATCTTGGGACTTCCCCCTTACTATAGATACCAAATTGTTCTATACAGTTTAGTTTAGTACATCTTATTTTATCCATTAAAATTTGTAAACGTAAGCGTTCGAATACTTTCGTGAGCCACTGTATTTGTTTTCATGTTACACATACGAAAATGGTGCAATTTACTCGTACAATACCGAAATGTTTAGTAATTTATTAAATACAAACAAATTTAATAATGCGAAACATATTTTGGATAATAATACAGCAATTTTTAGTGGTGCCTTACGGTCATCATTCGAGTGCTAAGGGTTAGCGATTAAAAATTCGCCTAAAATACGGCAACCCGACCAACAGAGGTGTCCGTTGCGTACGTCATAGAAGCGCGCCACGTGTCAAGTGACAGATGCATGCTTACTCTGCATCTCATTTGGGGCTCCAGAGAGGTGAAAATGTTTTAAGGATTCGCAAATTAATCGTTGGACAACTTTGAATTATCGAGTGGAAGGTGCGTTTTCGCTTTATAATCAGGCTCGCATAAGTAATTTACTCGTGATCATTATAAAATGGTGTGCATATACCCATTGTATCCATAAATATTGAATAAAATCCTCGCAAGTGCAAGTATCCACAAAAACGGGTTAAACAAACGACTATTCTTATCAGACTAACCTTGCGACTTCTTTACTAGCGTATAGTTATCGTTTCGCTTCCGCTGACAATTCGAAATCAATAAACTGCTGGAATCGTAATCGAGGCGGATTTAACAATAAGCGACAACGGAACAGCGTATATAAAGGTAAACGTATGAAATGAAAAATTAATGAAGTTAATAATTTAGGGTTCGAGGATGCGAGTCGCGGCCCTTTTTAAATTCCGAATTTCCTGACCAGCAGGCAACAAGGGTTAAACCGATCGCGATAAAGTTTCGTCGAAGCGAACAGGCGCCGCGAAATTTCCTCGCAGATTTTCGCGGAGCGTCGAGTTTCATCCCCGTGGAAGCCGTAGCAGGGCAGAGGGGTGGGGAGGGGTGCGACAGAGGGTGTAACGCGAGAAACGAGAGGGCGTGGTTGATAATGTACGTGCGAATCCGCCTTTAATCTCGCTCTTTTTATATCGGCCCCATCTGCTCGTGGCCCGTGAGAAGCTTCAAACTTTGGCCAGGTGTTATCGTCCGCCACCGCGCGCGCGCGAGAGTGAGAGAGAGAGAGAGAGGGAGGGGGGATAGATAGAAAAATAGAAAAGAAAGTTTTAGATCCCTCGCGCGCGGACCTCCATCGAACCTTTCTCCCGCAAACCCCTATCAATTCCGCCGCGTTTATTGGTTTGCCTTTTATCTTTTACTTAAAACGATTCCTCCCCACGTTCCGTGTTCGTTTCTGCTAATTCCTTGCCCTCTTCGCCGCGAACCGCTCACCCTCCAACAACAATTTTCCTAGTCGAAGTTCACGGTCCGTCGGTGCTTCGACGGTTCGCGAAACGTTCAATACTGAACGCTATAGAGTACTGCGGGATCACCGTAAATGCCGAAGCTTCGATCATCGAATCTACGGTAGACACGGTCGCAAACAGAATTTTCCAATGATTTTAGAGACCTTTCGATCCGTAGCATTTTCGAGGAGAAAGTATCCGACGTGTTCGCATAAACGAGGCCCTCCTTTCTCCGCAGCCACTGTATATCTATGCTATTGGAAAGTAGGAGAAAGTAATTTCGGTTTTCACTAATTGGTGGCGTCATATTTTGTTTCGATGACTTCTGTTAAACTCTTGCACTACGATTTATTTTACGGTTCCCGTGAATAGAACTCTTTTGAAATGTATAATTTCCCCAAAACGAAGGAGAAAATTTATGTCTATTGTATGCATATATGTTGTTCGATGTACATTAACAACGCCGAAATAGAATTTTATTTCGGTTTAACACTGAACCTACCACGGTCAAATGACCGGTTATATATTTCGAAATTGTTGACAATATGAATATTCATTTATGGAAATTATGGAATAAATTATTTTGTCCAAGCATCTATTTGTATTGTAAATTACGGACGTTCACAGTAAATTTATTGTTGCTATTTTTATAAGGTAACATTTACCAAACGTTATTTTTGCTTGGTAGGTTTAGCGTTAAGGGAAATTAATAAGAAACATATTTATTAGACTCTGTTCAGAATCTTCATCACGAGTCTGACTCGATATCGTAGGGCAAGGGGTTAAGGTTATGATTTTTTGCTTTTGGCATTCGATAACTGCAACTTTCAGCTTACTTTCAAATCAAATTGCGCGTGATTTTGTTTACAATTGTGGATTCGGTGTCAATTTAAAGTGGAGTGTAAAAACGCACGTTATCGACAGATTTCGCTTTTTTATTTCCATAAATGCATAAAAGCTGTTGAGGCTCATAAAGAGATATGTGAAGTTTATGGTGTTGATTGCTTAACTGGACGCACGTGTTACAATAGTTTAAAAAAATTCCGTTCTGGAGATTTTTTACTTAAAAGTGACGAACGTTCTGATCGACCAACTGAAGTTGATGATAATCAAATGAGAGCCATAATTAAATCTGATCGTCATATAACTGTACAAGAGATTGCAGACAGGTCAAACGTATCGTACACAACAATTGAAAATCATTTAAAATGTCTTGGAGTCATTAAGAAGCCCGATGAATTCTATGAGCGCGGAATCAAGATGTTACCCGAAAGATGGCAAAAGATCATCGAACAAAATGAAAAATATTTTATTGATTAACGTTCACTATTTCTATAAAAAAATTTGGTTATACTTCACCTTAAGAAATCGAAATTACTTTTTCTTGCAAACACAATTCTCAGAGGGTGTCTTCCTGTCACAGAAATTCGTTTTTGTTTTTCTTTTTTACGCAGCCGAAAGTTTACGACAGGCAATAAAGTTCTCGCACGAAACAGCGAGAAGCGTGTACTCCCACCGCGGGAAGCCTCGCGATGATTACACGATTATGGCAACGGGTTAGCGATTCGACGATGAGAGATCGGAGTGGGGAGGGTTTCAGGATCGTATCGGAACGCAGAGTGCAGTCGGCTGGGAACGGTCTTGTGTAACGACGCGTGTCTCCCTTTTGTTCCAGATGTCAAGAATGTCCTGTGGTGAAGCCGACGTTCCTATGCGGAAGCGATAATCGCACGTACAGCTCGCCGTGCCGGCTCGACTACCACAATTGCATCCACCATACGTCGGTTCGCATCGCCTGCAAAGGATTCTGCCCGTGCAAAGGTAACCATCGCTGTCGACCTCTTCATTTTTCAATTTCACCTCCGCGGTAACTCTTTATCGCTCGAAAGACAAACGAGTCCCTTGGAAACATCGGCCAAGCTTCCATTCTATCGCCCCGAAGGAGCTACGAGCATCGTACAGAAGAGTTAAGTAGAACTAGGCCGTGTTTAGTCGGACGTCGTCGGTGCGCCCCTGGAGTTAGCAAAATTTTACTTTTCAAAGTCGTCGAACTTCGAGAGACTAGCGTCTAGTTGGCGCGAGTATAGTTTCATCAATTTTCTCGGATTCCACGAACTCTTCGGTGCCATAAACGCGGAGAGATCGATGCCTCCGCGTATACAGTGTGTCCCACGAACTCTGTCCACTTGAATATCTTGGTTATTTCAAACGATACGAGAAAATGTTACCTACAGAAGTTGTAGGGTTTAGGAAACTACATAATATGGTATAAATGATATTCTTGCAAGTGGAGGCGTAGAGAAGATATAGTCATCTTTGTTTTTTTTTTTTTTTTTAATGGAATGTCGGGCATTGAAGGCCGTGGAATGTGTTGGACATTCATTGTGCTGATACCATATTGTCTGACGAACGCTTAATGGCACGTTTTCTAATCAATTTCTAATGTATTTCTTAAGAAGGTATCATATTTTTGACCAGTAAAAGTGCCGTCAATGAAATAAGGCTATTTGTTGCCCTATGATTCCACACCACACATTAATGCACCAGAGTCTTTGATGATCAATTTCTCGTAGCCATAGAGGATTTTGTACTGATCAATAATGCGTGTTATGTAAATTAACACGCCCAGTGCTGGTAAAAGTAGACTCATCGGTAAATAGTGTTGAAGAGAAAAAAAGTGGATTGATTCGTAGCTGTTCTTGAACCCATCCACAAAATCTAACACGATTTACATGATCCATGTCATGTAATTTCTGGTGTAGGCTAATGTGGCACGGATGATATTTGTCACGAGTGAGAATTCGTGATGCACTACTTTTGCTGACTTCAGATTCGCGCTGAATCTGACGTACACTGATACGAGGATTATGATGTACCATTGCAACAACATTCATTATCTTCATCGATACAGGCTTTTCTCGATTCGTCTTACGAACAGCGAGACTTCCAGTTTCTTTTCATTTTTTACACAATCTTTCAAAAATCTTGTGCGAAGGGCATATGCGGTTTGGATATCTTTCACCGTACAAATTTCGAGCCACAATTTCGTTTCTCATACTTTCTCCACAAATTAGAAGCATCGCTAATTGTTCTTCGAATGAAAATTTCATGTTCACTATCTTATGTTCACTAACTGAGAAAACTGACTGACACTAAGAGACGTCGAAAGCCTACCAATCTTTACATTTGACGTAGCGAGCATAACCTTGATTACGTAATGAAAGTAATAGAATGAGAACAGTCAAATATCACAGCAACGGTAAGTTTTAGGACAAATACACTTTAGTACTTTTATACTCGGAATACGTCAATCTATCGAAATCGAGGATAGAAAATTCGACATTCCATTTAAAAAAACAAAGGTGACCTCTATATCTTCTCTACGCCTCCACTTGCAAGAATGTCATTAATACCATATTATGTAGTTTCTTAAACCCTGCAACTTCTGTCGGTAACATTTTCTCCTATGGTTTGAAATAACCAAGATATTCAAGTGGACAGAGTTCGCGGGACACGCTGTACTTCCGCCACGTCCGATTAATCGCTTTGCTCTACTACTTGCGCGCCGAGTTCCGCGTATCGAATTCGGGACGGGTTTCCGCGTTAAGTTTGATTAATGTCAGGGCGATATTATGGGATTAATTTCGATCGGGAAGGCGTGAGAACGGGTCCGATCTATTAATAAGAAAGCCCTCCGATGGACCGGATAAATTATCGACAGCCGTACGCCGCGATACGTTTCCATCCGGGTAAAGAAACATATTGATAAGCTTTCGGCTGCCGAGCCGTTTCTTCGGGGGTGGAGCCTCTCTCTCTCTCTCTCTCTCTCTCTCTATCTCTCTCTCTCTCTCGCACGAAGAACATGGATGTAGGCCAGGCAAACTTGATTTATTATCGGGGAGCCGGTTTGATTTATCACCGACAGCTTTTGAGACCCGAATTAATGGCTCGGCTCGCTGCTCCGCTCGGCGTGAGTCTCCTTCGTATCCCGATTCACGTGAAACCATCGACACCGAAACAAACGTTCGCTTGGATTCTCCTTCCGTCGCGCGTCGCGTCGCGTCGCGTCGCGTCGTTTTGCCACGATACTTTTTTCGTATGCACCCCGACACCGATGTATAACCATCTACCCGCTCTCTATCTCTATCGGAGACTGGCCCCGTTGTCGACCTTTAATTACACCGACCGAACCGCTCGATTTCGATCGCGAACAGACCTTTCGCCATTTCTCACTCGGGATTTACCGTTAAGCGGTGGAAGACGTCCTTTGATCGGTGCCGCCGCGAAGCAGACATAGCAAACGCGTCGCACCGGAGACATTTTCGCACACAGAAAAATGAATTTCCGATGGAATTTCTCGAATTTGTTGGTCGAAGTTCGTTCCGTCTTCCCGTGGCGCTCCTGCGTATTAATTATTCTAATTACGTCCGGTTTAATCGCGTTTCCTTATCGGTGCATCGTCGCATAGGTTTGCCTCGTTTTCGTAAATTGAACTGTCGAAAGGGAAACATACGAACCAAATCCGAAATTGATCGTCGAATCAAAATTATGAGACCACATTTAAAAATCGCAGAATTTTCTTCAAATTGATTCGTTCAATCAGCACTCGTTTGGATGAGTTGAGATTTCTTGCCATGTTGGATGACTTAGTTTGCTAAGCAACGGATAAACGAAATGATGAAAAAATTGGTATTGGTTTTCGAACAAAACGTATTGATTCAAGTTTTATTACAGGCTCAGATAAGAAAGTTGAACAAATTTACTTTAACTTTTTTCTTGGCAATTCCGATTAATACCAATTTTTTAAACATTTCGTTTACCCGTTGTTTAGTAAACTAAGTCATCTAACATGTCAAGAAATCTCGATTCATTTGGTTCAATTTTAAGAAAAAATCATGCGATTTTTAAATGTGATCTCATACGTTTGGCCGGTAGTGTGGATACAGAAGGTGTACGCAACTCGCATGTGAAATTTATTTAGATATGTTTCGTTATCTTTATTATGATACATGGTTGCATTAAGAAGCGTTAACGGCGCTGGTACGTATAGCGTGAAGTAGAACCAGACTGTGTTTAGTCAGACTCGTCGCTTCACCTCGGGCGTAGCGTTACAAAAATATCACTTTTGAAAATCTATCTCATTGCACCCGAAGCACGGAGCATTGTACGCAAGAGTTAAGTAGAACGAGACCGTGTTTGGTCAGACGTCGCTCCGCTTTGGCCGCGCTCGAAGATCTCGCTTTTACAATTAACGATCAAGCTTCGGACGATAGTATTCGACTATTATAAAACAGAGCGTGCTGAATTCCAGCGGGAAAGAAGCCGGGTTTCATTTTTCTCGTTGTCCCGGCAAAGATATTGCGCGCGTCTTCCATTAATTCCGTCGCGTCCCCCGATTTATCACGGGAAATTCATTCGTTAGTTTATTCATACGCGGCCACGTGTAGTCTGTTTAACAATGGGGTCTTGTTTGCGCCTGCCGGAGCCGGCCCGTGGGACAGAGAGACGCGCAACACCCACCATGAATATTCATAATTGCCTGTTGGAACAATAATGTTGGTGTTCGAGCGCGGTGCACCGGGTTCCGCGATCTCTCTCGCATAGTATTCGCCCTCGCTGGAATGAAATGATCGAACCTTGTGGAATTAACCTTTCGAGCACTGAGAGCGATCCATGTGGTGTCTGTCGACGTTCTTGGCGCGAAGAAAACGCGGAGGAAAATTCAAACCGCGATCTCGCTCGAATTACAGTGAATTCTCGATATATGTCAACAACACGGGTCTTGTCAGCGACATATATCGTTCAGGAGACATATCGGAACCGTGTTATGTTTACACTCCTCGGCGTCCAAGGCCTCTCGAGCTTCGCAACCCCTTACGGGGTATTCCCCGCGGTAGTGGGGATAATTCTGCGACGTTTGTCGTCCAAGCCTTGGCGACATATACAGGGTGTTAATTTGAAAACCTTCCAGCCGAATATCTCGAACAGTATGAAAGATATTAAAAAAGTGTAAAACACGTGTCCAAGGATTTCGGGGAAGAAAGAGGGGGGCAGTATCAGTTTTTTATTTGGGTTGCGTTTTCAAGGTCATTCGAAGGTGAACTTTGTTTTTTCAAGTGAAAACCTATATTTTTAATTGTACGATCTTATTGTACGTAAGAAGAACAGCAATTTTCGTAAGATACTTTTTTTATCCGCGCACTAGTTTCGGAGATATTTAACCCTTTGCACTCGAGTGGTGACTCTGAAGCACCACTAGAAATTGTTGTGGCATTATTTCAAAGAAATTACAAAAAATATTGCAAAATATTTGCTACATTACAAATACATTACATTACAAGTAATTTGTTACATTACAAGATTTGCATTCAATAGATTACTAAACATTTAAATATTATATGTGGAAATCGGATCAGTTTCGTACGAATAAAATGAAAATATTCCAAGACGGAAGAAAAACTTAGTTTTACAATGAAAATAGCGCCGAGTGCAAGGGGTTAAAGAGAAGTAGAGCGAGGCATATTATTGTGTAAAATTCTGTGACGCAAATCGTTGATGTTTTCCAGTTGTACCAGCATGTACCGTTTGAAAACAAAATTGTCCTATTGATCTCTTGTTTATATTGTCTATCCTTCAATATAAGATTGTACTATTTCGTCAAGTGTGGATCATCCTAATAAGAGATACTATATCGTAATACAATTAATTGTACAAAATGGTGTATTCTTTAGAAGAACGGGTAGAAATAATGTTTATTTATGGAGCTGATGAGTGTGCTCGTCGAACTGCTGCTACGTTTAATGAGAGACATCCTGATACACATGTTTCTCATACGTACGTGTTACAATTAGTTGCAAAGTTTAAGGAGACAGGATCGGTGACAAATTTAAGAAGAAACCAGCCAAAATTCATAAAAGAACCTGATCAAATCGAAATTATAAGACAGTTTACTGTGAATCCTACTAGTTGAATTCGACAAGTTTCAATGGTAACTGGTGTATCAGTGGGATCTGTGCACAAATTACTTAAACATAACAAGTTTAATCCTTATAAAATGCAGTTGCATCAAAAGTTATTGGATGATGGCTTTGACAGGCGGATTGAGTTTTCTGAGGAATTAACAAATATGATCAACTTCACTCCTGATCTAATTAAAAACATTTGTTTTAGTGACGAATGTACTTTTTTCTTAAACGATGTTGTACATCGTCATAACTGTCGTTATCGGAGTGACGAAAATCTACATCTCATTAGAGAAAGTAATACTCAGTGGCCGGAAAAAATAAATGTTTGGGCAGGCATTTTAGGAAATGCTATTATAGGTCCTCTGTTTTTCCAAGAGAATTTGAATGACAATCTGTATTTAAATTTACTGGACGACATCATTGATCCACTTATAACAGAAAGTCTTGAAAACCTACGAGATGAAAACGGCAATTTTTTGTTAAACGAAGAACTTTTGTACTTCCAACATGACGGTGCTCCCCTGCATTACACGTTACCAGTTCGCCAGTGGTTAAACAATCGATTCCCACTAAGATGAGTTGTAGAAGAGGTGTTATCGAGTGGCCACCAAGATCACCAGATCTAACTCCAGTCGACTTATTTTTGTGGGAACACTTAAACTCTGTTGTTTATAAAACACAACCAGAAAACGTCACCGATTTGCGTTGCAGAATTGTACAGGAATGTAGAGCTATTCCAACAGACACCTTCAAAAATGTTCGTTCAGAATTTGAGAATCGTCTGCATTATTGTTTAAAAAACAACGGAGAACATTTTGAAAATTTGTTACAGTTACAAAGAAATTACAAACTTTCTCGCAGTATAAGCATGACTCGCTCTACTTCTCTTTAAATATCTCCGAAACTAGCTCGCAGATAAAAAAAAGTATCCCACGAAAATTGCTAGTCTTTTTACGTACAATAAGATCCCATAATAAAAAATATAGGTTTCCATTTGAAAAAACAAAGTTGACCTTCAAATGACCTTGAAAACGCCACCCAAATAAAAAACTGATACTGCCCCCCTCTTTCCCCCTTGAAATCCTTGGACACGTGTTTTACACTTTTTCAATATCTATGTTACTTTTTGAGATATTCGGCTGGAAAGTTTTCAAATGAACACCCTGTATAGAGTAAAAAACCGTACAAAGAATTCTCGATATATGTCAACAACACAGGTCTTGTCAGCGACATATATCGTCCGGCAGACATATCCGAGCCGTGTTATCGTCCGTATACGTTCCGCGGTAGTGGGGATAATTCCGCGATGTTTATCGTGTAGGTCTTGGCGACATATATAGAGAAATCCCCGGATCGCCTGTTTGAATTAATGTTTTCGATTCAATATTTCCCAGAGAGGCACGATAAACGAAGCGGGAATAAATCAGTGCGACGATAATCCGAAGACAAGTCAAACATCGAGAGTCGGCCGTGTCGATAAACATTCGATAAATCGCGGCGCGGTGGCTCGACGTTCACCGCGATTATCCTTTCGCGCCGTTCTTTTCGCCGGAGCGGCGAGCAAACGACGCATAAAATATTCCGCGAAAATTCCGCCTGTCCTCCGCAAATACGTTAATTTGCGGACGGGGTTCGTTTGCTCGCGGTTAATGAGCTGTCGTTGCGTTCTCTCCGCTTTCTTTCCGCGCCCGAACCCAGTGTGTATCGATTCATTTTTTTATTTTTTCTTTTTTTGGCGAGCGTTGCCTTCCGTCGATTTCGACGCTGAACGATCCTTTTGTGCGTTTGATTGTTGAAGGAGCCGACCTGAGGGCGCACAGCAAGAAGATGCAGATGCAACGGCAGAAGTCTCTCGGCAAGATGACGCGGAACCGCGATATTACGCTGACGCCTCGCGACTTCAACTACGACAATCATCATTACCAGTACCTGAAGTACACGAAGCGCGCCAAGGTGAGTCCCGAATCGATTCTCCGACGACGCTGAGTGCGCCAAACAGAGCATGTTCTCCCGATAAAAATCCTGTACTCTTGTCGCATTTTTGACGAGGACACGCGCGACAAAGGGAATGTTGAGCCCTTAAAAGTCGCTAATGCCCTTAAAAGTCGCACAAAGTCGAATCAACTTGTTCGGTCATACCAAGAACAGAACAAACGAAATTTATCGTAACTGTGATTGTTGTAACGTTTTCACACTTCGTAGGTCCTCATAAAATTGTGTTCGCTTGATGGATTGTACCAAAAATTTATTTTGATAAAGAAATTGGGTCCGTCATAGATGCCCGACGTGACACTTAAAGTGTTAAGTAGCGTTTTAAGGAATCGGAATTAATTAGTATACACAGGTGTCATAGTTCAAAGGGGAACAGGAATTGTCGAAGAAGCCCGCGGGAAAAGAAAATTGTTTCTTACTGTTAATCTGTAACAAAGTATCGTCTGTATCATCTACTCGATAATTGTCCAAAACGCGAGTCTGGCCAGGGACAATTATCGGATAGAAGATTCTAGACATTTGAGGTGAAAACGTTAGGTGACTCACCTTGTATATCATTGGAATTATACCATACTTGGTATAATTTTCATTAGGAAAGTGCCACGAATAGGTTAGTGAAAGTCCCATTAAAAAATAATGAAAAATAAACATTTTTTTATTTGATTAGTAGTGATCTCACACCGATACACTCGTCCCGTATTATGTTTACCAAGGCCCCTAAAGCTTCTTGGGCCCTCGCGGGATATCCCCAGCGGTAGTGGGGATTGTTCCGGGACAATTATACGCTAGACATTTAGGACATTTATCGAGTAGAGACTGTAACTTGGATGGAACGACGCTGTGTCCCTGTCGGAATATGGTGTTCCTTAATACGTTCGGAGTTATGGGAGTTGCGGGAAAATTACGCTCTAAAGTCTGAAGTTCGGGATCCTTTACGTTGGTGGATCTTATAATCCGCAGTCTCAGATTCCGCGGAGGGAAATAATGCCCTCGAGCCGCTGTGAATTTTATGGGTTCCCGTTGTCATGGTGGCGAGTCATGCGAACCATAATATAATTCACGACGGTGTAAGTTCTATCCGTAGAATTTGTCGACCAGTTTCGAACGGGAGCGACTTAAAAGATATTTCGTTGTTGCTAATCGACACGCGTTCACCTATTTTTTCTCGTCCGACCAGTCGCGTTCCTGTACTACTTGAAAAATCGATGCTCGGCTAACGGTGCGTTTAGATCAAACGAACGAATGCTCGCCCCACCCCCCTCCCCCGCCCCCCAGTTCAACAAATTCGTGTTCATTTAATTGGTGAATGCGAGCGTCAGCACTAGATTTACTTTATAAACATCACGAAAATGATCCAAATCCAAAATCCAAATTACCCATATTATCCATTATCCTAATTATACATTATTATTATTATTTCAATCCAAATTATCTAGACAAATTTTTAGCCATTTCTTTTATTTTGATAATTGTGAATTAAGAATTCTAGAACCCGTCATTTTTACTGGTCCCATAAACCTAGTGTTAATATAGTATAATTATAGTATTATAACAAACGTAATGGAGCCGAACATTCGGTGAACGTAGCATTTGTTTATACAGTGAATTCTCGATATTTGTCAACGACAAAAGGGTCTTGCCAGCGACATACAGCCTTTTCTCGATATATGTCACAAATATCTAGCCGATAAAAGTCCTAGAACTATCCCCACTGCCGTGGGGTATACCCCTTGAGGGGCCCCACAGCTCGGTCGTGTTTTCTACATTCGGCAGAATATCAAAGAATAGTATCTTCTAGCCGATATATGTCTCTGTGCAGACCCGTTTTGAGGACATATATCGAGAAAACAGTGTATACCGTCCAGGAGACATACCGTAGCCTTTTAAATTCGTAGCCTTTTCCTCGTTTATCGATTATTTACAAACGGGAAAACATTCTACGGTTCGCATAAACACAGCACAGTGAAACACCCCGCCATTTAAGCGACTTATCTCTCTCCTTGGCAATTTGATTTAACGAATAAAAGCTTTCTGAAATCCGTCCCTGACCAGTGGCCGACCTACACTACTGGCCCGACGCAATTCATTCTAAAGGTGCCAATACACTGGGCGAAAGTAACTAGCGAGATTTTTTTGTGAGAGAGCAACCTGAGGCGTGTACACTCGTTCGCAAATATTCGAAATACAGCAAATTCTCGATATATGTCAACGACACGGGACTTGCCGGCGACGTGTATCGTCTAAGAGGAATACTCGAGCCGTATTATGTTTACACTCCTCTCAAGCTTAGTTATCCCTCACGAGGTATACTCCTTGGTAGTGGGGATAATTCCGCGACATTTATAGGCCTTGGCGCCATATATAAAGAAATCACTGTATTTATAACATCGAGTACTTTTCGAGCATTCTGAACGTTCATTGACGAGCTTACACGCGATTGCCCGTTTGAACTTCAATATTTTCGGGGGGGGGGGGTCGTTCGTTTGGTCTAAATGCGTATCTTCGCGAAACGCGCAGATATGCAGCGAAATTTCTACTCGACGAAGTTCGCAGCCGCGTCTGATCGAAACGATCCTGAAAATCCCGATCGGGGGGTGTAGCGGGGGTGGACGGAGGGTGTTCCGGTTGAAACGGCCGTTTCCCAGGGACGAGACTCAGCAGAATTCGGAACTGCTGACTGGCGCAGGCCTGTATCCTGTTTCTCTGCGGTCTATCGCGGTTTTATCCGACACGGGGATCCAGTTTGCGGGTTCGCTGGCCCGGTGTATCTTCGGAAGCTCGCCCCCTTCGAGAGCTGGCTCTCTCCCCCTCTCTCTCTCTCTCTCTCTCTCCTTACCTATACATATTTCTCTATATATCTCTCTCTCTGTCTCTCTGGCCCTCTCCCAGACGATTATACATCATAATTCCAGGGCTAATTGACTAATATTCCTGGCCGCAGAGTATACCAACCGCGGCCTGCGATAACGATCCCGAAACGATCATTATTATGGCTGTTTATTTGCATTATCGCGTTATTGCGTCTCCCCTCTCCACCGAGATACTTGATACCCGCCCGTTATAACCGAGAGACCACTTTTGATCCCGCATAGCCCTCTCTCTCTCTCTCTCTCTCTCTCTCCCTCTCTCTCCCTCTCCCTCTGTCGAGTGCACGACCCCTGCCCCGTCATTGTTTTAATTAAACTTCCGACGCAGATTATTAGACTGCGCGCCCGGCTCCAAAAATTGATTAAAGTCCACCGTCGGGATCGACGTGGGTCGTTAACGTCGACCCGCGACCTTTCGAGTCCGACGGAGTTTTTGTGGAGCTGGTTTTAGGTACTGCTATGGTATGCATGATGACATGGACGTCGATATGTTTGGTTCGAGTATTAGAAGACATTCTAAGAGTCACCATACAGTGTTTACTCGATACATGTCCAAAACACGGGTCTAGCCACGGACAAATATCGGCCAGGAGATACTATTCTTTGGTCCACGTGACCTTACACTCCTCGGTGACCAAGGTCGTTTATTAGTTAGGTATTTGGGACATATATCGAGTAAGGACTGAGCGACCGAGGTCTTTTATTCGCTAAATTTTTGCGACATATATCGAGTAAAGAGTCGGCGACCGAGGTCTTTTATTAGTTAGATATTTGCGACATAATATATCGAGTAAAGACTCGGCGACCGAGGTCTTTTATTAGCTAGATATTTGCGACATATATCGAGTAAAGACTCGGCGACCGAGGTCTTTTATTAGCTAGATATTTGCGACATATATCGAGTAAAGACTCGGCGACCGAGGCCACTCTAGTTTCTTGGCCCCTCACGGGATATACCCCGCGGTAGTGGGGATAATCCCGCGACATTTATCGGCCATGCCTCGGCGACATGTATAGAGAATTCACTCTATTTAGTGACTGATTGAGATGAACGCGAGAGTGGGGAGTACGATTGAGTGCGTCAAAGACCTCGAGAGAATAACGTGAGAGTGTGTGAGAATTGGTCGCAATTATATGTCGATATACCACTGTCGAGAGAGTGAGCACGTGGTGCAAAGAGATTTCCAATTTGTTCAATATTATTTCTATTGATTAGTTATTATCTACATCTATTTTATATAAATATATCATTTAAAATTCGGACACCCGTTATTGACCCACCACAGTTTTCCCGCGACAGTTTCCGATTTTGTCCGCTGTGTCGTCGTATTCGAAATTATTTCGTATTTTTGCCTCGTTCGGCGTGGAACACGCGCGCGCTTTCAATTGTGGATACAGGTGGCGATGAGATCTTAAGAGCCGACCGAAATTTACAGAATTTCGTCGGATGAAATACGATAACGAGACACACACCGGCTCAGGGCCGTACAGGGTCGGGGTTCAAGGGGAGGGGGCGCGCAGACCGCGAACGGTTAAATGGAAAGCGATTCAGCCCCCCGGCCGCGCGTCGGCTCAGATTTATTTTGCAATTTAGCCTGACAGTATGCTGTTCATCTCGCGAATCCGTGATTCCAACTTAAATAATTCATAGCCCCTAATACGAATAGCAATGGCGTCGTTTGGTGGCGCGGGCACACGCTGTGAAATATTCTCGGCGTGTGTTTCGCTAACACTCCCCCTCTCCCCCCTCCCACAGCCGCGCAACCGGCTGCGGTCGCGTGACAACTGCGCATGACGATTGAATATCAACAATTTATAAATTTTGACAGGGGTTTAATGCGCGGCCCCTGTCGATAACGTCATTAATACCGTCGACGCTCTCTCGCCCCGGTAACGATGTTTCACGTTCACGCCCCCAGTTGGTGAGACACTCGATTTCGAGTCGAACCGATTGAAAAACAACCGCGCGAAGGATCAATCCCGATTGACTTTTCCGCGGTGGTTAATTGATCGAACCCGTCGGTTAATAGGACATCGGACAGAGTCCGTAAAAGGGTCACGCTGCCCGGGACACGGCGCTGATCTATACCACTTAATATTGAAACTGTTTAACGTGATTCCCGTCCGACCGAATACGGTTTCTTCCACTTCAATTATTAACACGAACGTCGAATACGGAGATACGATCGTATCGATCCAGCACGGTTCGTTCTACGGTACGCCCGATGCATCGCGGGGCTATTCTACTTACGGTACGATTATCGCTGTTCGTTAGGCGTTTTCGAAGTTTCTTTTCACAATTTCGGAACTCCTATCCAGACGTCCGAACTGTCGCTTTCTTGTACTACTTGCTTGTAATAATAAGATGTAAGAGACCACCATTTTTTGATCAGCCTATACATCACTGTTGGTAACAGGGGAATTTTAACTTTGCCAGGCTTGAGCTCTTATTGGGACCAATGTACATTCCTAAATGTATCATTATTACCGTAGATGAGGTGTAAGAGGCCACTACTTTTGGTTCAGCCTATACATCACTGTTGGTAATAGGGGAATACTATCTTTGACAGGCTGGAGCTCTTATTAGGCCCAATCTGTGTGCCTATATGTGTCATTATTATCATAGATGAAGTGTAAGGGACCACCACTTTTGGATCAGTCTATACGTCAGCGTTGCTAACAGGGGAATACTAACTTTTCCAGGCCTTGGGTCCTTATGGGGAGCAATCTGTATTCCTAAATATGTCAATATTTTCGTAGATGAAGTGTCAGGGACCATCACTTTTGGATCATCCCATACGTCACTGTCGATAATATAGTGATTCTAATCTGGCCTGGCCTTGGGTCCTTATCGAGACCAATCTGTGTGCCTAAATTTGACAATATTCTCGTAGTTGAAGTGTAAGGGACCACCACTTTTGAATCAACCTATACATCAGCGTTGGTAATAGGAGAATACTAACTTTTCCAGAACTTGTATCCTTATCAGGATCAATCTGTGTTTCTAAATATGTCAATATTTTCGTAGAGGAAGTGTAAGGGACCACTACTTCTGGATCATCCTATACGTCACTGTTGGCAATAGGGGAATTTAACTTTGTCAGGCTTGAGCTCTTATTGGGACCAACCTGTGTGCCTAAATATGACAATATCCTCGTAGATAAAGTGTAAGGGACCACCACTTTTGAATCAACCTATACATCAGCGTTGGTAATAGGAGAATACTAACTTTTCCAGAACTTGTATCCTTATCAGGATCAATCTGTGTTTCTAAATATGTCAATATTTTCGTCGAGGAAGTGTAAGGGACCACTACTTCTGGATCATCCTATACGTCACTGTTGGCAATAGGGGAATTTAACTTTGTCAGGCTTGAGCTCTTATTGGGACCAACCTGTGTGCCTAAATATGACAATATCCTCGTAGATAAAGTGTAAGGGACCACCACTTTTGAATCAACCTATACATCAGCGTTGGTAATAGGAGAATACTAACTTTTCCAGAACTTGTATCCTTATCAGGATCCATCTGTGTTTCTACATATGTCAATATTTTCGTAGATGTGTCAGGGACCAGCACTTTTGGATCATCCCATACGTCACTGTTGACAATGTAGGGATTCTAATCTTGCCAGGCCTTGGGTCCTTATCGGGACCAACCTGTGTGCCTAAATATGACAATATTCTCATAGTTGAAGTGTATGGGACCACCACTTTTGAATCAACCTATACATCAGCGTCGGTAATAGGAGAATACTAACTTTTCCAGAACTTGTATCCTTATCAGGATCCATCTGTGTTTCTAAATATGTCAATATTTTCGTAGAGGAAGTGTAAGGGACCACTACTTCTGGATCATCCTATACGTCACTGTTGGCAATAGGGGAATTTAACTTTGTCAGGCTTGAGCTCTTATTGGGACCAACCTGTGTGCCTAAATATGACAATATCCTCGTAGATAAAGTGTAAGGGACCACCACTTTTGAATCAACCTATACATCAGCGTTGGTAATAGGAGAATACTAACTTTTCCAGAACTTGTATCCTTATCAGGATCCATCTGTGTTTCTACATATGTCAATATTTTCGTAGATGTGTCAGGGACCAGCACTTTTGGATCATCCCATACGTCACTGTTGACAATGTAGGGATTCTAATCTTGCCAGGCCTTGGGTCCTTATCGGGACCAACCTGTGTGCCTAAATATGACAATATTCTCATAGTTGAAGTGTATGGGACCACCACTTTTGAATCAACCTATACATCAGCGTCGGTAATAGGAGAATACTAACTTTTCCAGAACTTGTATCCTTATCAGGATCCATCTGTGTTTCTAAATATGTCAATATTTTCGTAGAGGAAGTGTAAGGGACCACTACTTCTGGATCATCCTATACGTCACTGTTGGCAATAGGGGAATTTAACTTTGTCAGGCTTGAGCTCTTATTGGGACCAACCTGTGTGCCTAAATATGACAATATTCTCGTAGATCAAGTGTAAAGGATCACCACTTCTGGATCAGCCTGTATATGCGGCAGTAGAACGCCGACGTTCGTTCGACGGCATTCGAAGTCGGCTGTTCGTCCCTGACACAACGACTCAGCCGGGATACCTGTGCACTGCAGGCCCGCTATAGTCGTCGACCTTGTAATTTAAGGTTGAAGGTGGGCTGCGCCGCACAGCGTCGCTCGATAAAACGCCGCCAGTGATAGAAGTCTCTTGTGCCCTGGGATAAAGGGGAGTGGGGGGGGGGGTTAGAGGGTCTAGGTGGTTGGAACTCCTCTGCTCCCTCTTCTGATCGTCCCTGCCCCCTTCTAAAACTCGTGGGAACTTCGATCGGTACTCGTTAATTACTTTTGTCCGGCAAGATCCGCCAAATCGTCGGAGGAAACTGTTTGTTCTTCTTGTTCCCGCGGATGAACGGCGTTGTGTTCCAACGATTAAACAACGATTAAATACAACCCTTCCGGGATCGAACTACGACTGTTCACAGGTTCTCCGTTTTTCCAATTCGACCTTCACCGACGACATTTCTCGATTCTTTCCGGAAAAACGACTCCTATCGATTCGGTGCTGGAAAATTCCGGATTCGGGATCGACGTGGGATTGATCGTGGGTGGGAGATCGCGTTCGGTGATCGGACGTTTATTCGTTCGGGAATCGAGTAAATACAGGGACCGGGATCGGGGGCGAAGGGAGCGAGTCGATAATTTGTTTTTATTCAGCCCTCCGGCCGAGGACAAAAGGGGTACGGGTATCAAGTTCGCGGATCGGGGACGAAGGGAGACACGTTTATTGTGCTTTGGGATTGAAATCGTGTTCCGGGGAGCGCGAGATGTTTGGACGAGGGATGAAAGGGAGTCTCGGGCGACGGAGGGCTGTTCGGAGGGGTGTCGTCGGGACAATGCTCGGAACAGAGTCCGTAAACAATATCGCTGGAAGAAAAAGCAAGTCGAATCGACGGGAATCGTCCGGGGTACTTTCTCGAAATTCTTCGTCGGCGTTGAACATCTGCAATTCAAATTGTTCGTCGTCGTTTTTATTAGGTGTACAAATAAATTCGTAGCCTTTTCCTCGTTTATCGATTATTTACAAACGGGAATAGATTGTACGGTTCGCACGAATACAGCACAGTGAAACACCCCCTGATTTAAGAGACTTATCTCTCTCCTTGACAATTTGATTTAACGAATAAAAGCTTTGCGAAGTCCGTCCCCGACCAGTGGCCGACCAGTGGCCGACCCACACTACTGGCCCGGCGCAATTCATTCTAAAGGTGCCAGTACACTGGGCGAAAGTAACTAGCGAGATTTTCCTGCGAAAGAGCAACTTGAAGTGTGTACACTCGTCCGCAAATATTCGAAATACAGCGAATACTCGATATATGTCCACAACACGGGACTTGTCGGCGTCTTGTATCGTACAGGAGACATATCCCGAGCCGTGTTATGTTTACACTTCACGGCGTCCGAGGCCTCTCGAGCTTCTTGAACTCCCTCACAGGCTATACCCCGAGGTATATTCCGCGACGTTTATCGTCCAGGCCTTGGCGACATATCGGGTGTCTCACCCGATTTTGACATCTTGATTTCTTCGTTCGTCCTATCGAAAAATGTTTCAGATAAGAATTAATTGGTACCGAGTGGGGCATAATTTTGTGTTATTAGTTTATTCGTGGGTGAACGCGTTAAGGTCATATGAAGGTCAACTTCGTTTTTTTAAATGGAATTATATACTTTTTAATGCATCAATCGGTGCAGTTGGTCATTCTTTATAAAAAAGTATTAACCCGTCTATATCGAAAAATTAGTAGTTTAGGAGATATTTCGATTGAAATAATTCCAAGACGCCATTACTGTCGCACTAAGACGTTCGCTTTTATCCCTTACAGAAAATGTTCAACATAACGACCATTTATATAACGGAATTTTTGAAGTCGATCAAGTAAAGATTGTCCTACAGTTTTTAACGTATCGGTTGATATTTTGCAACATTCAGCAACAATTCTTTGCTTCGTATCAGCCACTGTAGTCGGGGCTTCAGCGTAAACTTTATTTTTCAAATGGCCCCATAAAAAATGTCGAGGGTCGTAAAATCGGATGATCGTGCTGAAAAATGAATGGGACCTCATCTTCCAACCCAACGATTTGGAAATACTCGATTTAATGTGTTTCTTGCAACTAAAGCATAATGTGCAGGACATTCATTTTGTTGCATCCACATTGTTAGACGAATATGTAGCGGCACATCCTCCAGTACGACAGTAATGACATCTTAGAATGATTCAAATCGAAATATTTCCTAAACGACTAATTCTTCAACATAAATAGATGAATACTTTTTTTTTATAAAGAATGTCCAGTTGCGTCGATTGCTGTATCAAAAAGTATATAATTCTATTTTAAAAAACGAAGTTGGCCTTCATATGACCTCAACGCGTTCACCCACGAGTAAACATCTGAAACATTTTTTGGTAGGACTAACAATAACGAAGAAATCAAGCTGTCAAAATCGGGTGAGACACCCTGTATAGAGAAATACACTGTATATTGTATATTCGCTCTCTGAGTGCTCTGGCCGTTATCTCAGGGGCGTGTACACGCGTCGCGAGAGTCGTTCGCGTGAATCATGGGACTAATTGCTCGCTACTGTGTTCGCTTAATGACTAAAATGCGAGCGGTACGCACGATACTCTCCGGAGATGTTGCAGAAGGTGTTTCCAATTGAAATTCGATTTTTCTCGATATTCCCGGGTTCCTCGGAGTTGAAAGGGTAGAAACGAGCGAGGAATTCGATAAAGAATCCGGATAAGGCAGCCTCGATGAGCATAGTTGCGAAAGAAATCGCGAGGAGGGCGTTTAACGCGAGCTCCCCGGAATTCTTATCGGCGAAAAGGGAACCGGAAACGGTCAGGAATATTTGTTCTATGGAGGAGCGTGCTTTAATCATGCAAAAGGTCGACTCTCCTCGCGTCTCCACTGCGTGACGAGAGAGAGAGAGAGAGAGAGAGAGAGGAGAGGAGCGGAAAGGAGTGGAAGGCAGAAGCTTTTGCGCAGGCTTGTACAAACACGTTCACCCTTCGGAACTCGTTGACAAGGGAACGGCCCTCCTGTTCTCGGTCGGAATTGAAATATCGTCGATAAATCGCAGCCTCCTTCGGTCGTGCGTGTTACACGGCAAATTGTATTACTTTCACGGCCCCTGACGAACGTGAAACTCGCCGCCCTCGCGACGATTCTACACCCCGCAATCTTCCGCGAAAAAATTCCCTTCCTCTGCGACCGACGACGCGGCACTCAACTTTCCCACCTCCCAGCCTTCCGATATTCTTAAAGTGTACAGCATTTTCTGAGCACCGTGTTCCAAAATTGCAAGCTTTCGAGGCTCCACGCTCGTAGAACCTCTACAGTATTCACAGCTTCAAGTTTTCAGAGCCCTGTGCTTTCAGCACACAAAATTCTCCAAGGCTGAAAGAATCGGAGCTCCGTCTTCTCATTCTCTCAGCCTTTGTCGCAGCTCTTTTCAGCTTTCAGAATCCCAGCCATTCGAGGCTCCACGTTCATAGAATTTCTATCGTATTCACAGCTCCAAATTCTCAGAGTCCCATACTTTCAGCACTCAAAATTCTCAGAGGCCGACGCAATCGGAGCTCTGTATTTCTCATTCTCTCAGCATTTGTCGCAGCTCTTTTGAGCTCTCAGAATCCCAGCCATTCGAGGGAGCACACTCGTAGAATCTCAACGATATTCACAGCTCCAAGTTTTCAGAGCCCAATACCTTCAGCTCTCAAAGTTCTTAGATTCCGAAGCACTCGGAGCTCCGTCTTCTCATTCCCTCAGCCTTTTCCCAGTTCTCCCGAGCTCTCAGAATCCCAGCTATTCGAGGCTCCACACTAGTAGAATCTCTATCGTATTCACAGCTCCAACTTCTCAGAGCCCCCATACTTTCAGCACTCGAAATTATCAGAGGCCATAGCAATCAGAGCTCCGCTGCTCATACTCTCAGTCTTTCTCCCAGCTCTTCCGAGCTCTCAGAATCTCAGCTATTCAAAATTCAAGCTCATAGAATCTCAATCGTATTAAGAGCTCCAAGTTCTCAGAGGCCCCATACTTTGAGCGCTCGAAATTCTCAGAGGCGGAAGCAATCGGAGCTCCGTCTGCTCATACTCACAGTCTGTCTCGCAGCTATTCCGAGCACTCAGAATCTCAGCTATTCAAAATTTAAGCTTATAGAATCTCAATCGTATTAGGAGCTCCAAGTTCTCAGAGTCTCATATCTTCAGCACTCAAAATTCTCAGAGGCCGAAACAATGGGAGCACCGTCTCCTCATTCTCTCAGTCTTTCTCCTAGCTCTTCTGAGCTCTCAGACTCCCAGCCATTCGAAGCTCCATGCTCATAGAATATCAATCGCATTCACAGCTCCAAGTTCTCAGAGTCCCCATACTTTGAGCACTCGAAATTCTCAGAGGCCGAAGCAGTCGGAGCTCCGTCTTTCTCATTCTCTCAGCCTTTGCCTGAGCTCTTTTGAGCTCTAAGAATCCCAGCCATTCGAAGCTCCACGCTCATAGAATATCAATCGCATTCACAGCTCCAAGTTCTCAGAGTCCCCATACTTTGAGCACTCGAAATTCTCAGAGGCCGAAGCAATCGGAGCTACGACTGCTCATATTCCCAGTCTGTCTCGCAGCTGTTCCGAGCTCTCAGAATCTCAGCCATTCTAAAAATCCACGGTCATACAATCTTAATCGTATTAAGAGCTCCAAGTTCTCAGAGCCCCATACTTTGAGCACTCTAAATTCTCAGAGGCCGTAGCAATCAGAGCTCCGCTGCTCATTCTCTCAGTCTTTCTCGCAACTCTTTCGAGCTCTGAGAATCCTAGCCATTCGGGGCTCCACGCTCATAGAACCTCTATCGTATTCGCACCTCCAAATCCTCGGAGCCTCATACCTTGAGCACTCAAAATTCTCAGGAGTCGAAAAATTGAAGCTCCGTCTGCTCATTCTCTCAGTCTGACTCGCAGCTGTTCCGAGCTCTCAGAATCTCAGGCATTAAAAATCCCCGCTCATAGAATCTCAAATTCTCAAATACTCAAATTCTCAGAGGCCGAAACAATGGGAGCTCCGTCTCCTCATTCTCTCAGTCTTTCTCCTAGCTCCTCCGAGCTCTCAGACTCCCAGCCGTTCGAAGCTCCACGCTCATAGAATGTCAATCGTATTCACACCTCCAAATTCTCGGAGCCTCATACCTTGAGCACTCAAAATTCTCAGGTGCCGAAAAAATTGAAGCTCCGTCTGCTGATTCTCTCAGTCTGTCTCGCAGCTCTTCCGAGCTCTCAGAATACCAGATATTTGAAGTTCCACGCTTATAGAACCTCAATCGTATTCAGAGCTCCAGGTTCTCAGAGTCCCCATACTTTGAGCACTTGAAATTCTCAGAGGCCTTAGCATTCAGGGCTCCGTGTGCTCATTCTCTCAGTCGGACTCGCAGCTGTTCCGAGCTCTCAGAATCTCAGGCATTAAAAATCCCCGCTCATAGAATCTCAAATTCTCAAATACTCAAATTCTCAGAGGCCGAAACAATGGGAGCTCCGTCTCCTCATTCTCTCAGTCTTTCTCCTCGCTCTTCCGAGCTCTCAGACTCCCAGCCGTTCGAAGTTCCACGCTCATAGAATGTCAATCGTATTCACACCTCCAAATTCTCGGAGCCTCATACCTTGAGCACTCAAAATTCTCAGGAGCCGAAAAATTGAAGCTCCGTCTGCTGATTCTCTCAGTCTGTCTCGCAGCTCTTCCGAGCTCTCAGAATACCAGATATTTGAAGTTCCACGCTTATAGAACCTCAATCGTATTCAGAGCTCCAAGTTCTCAGAGTCCCCATACTTTGAGCACTTGAAATTCTCAGAGGCCTTAGCACTCAGGGCTCCGTCTGCTCATTCTCTCAGTCTGACTCGCAGCTGTTCCGAGCTCTCAGAATCTCAGGCATTAAAAATCCATGCTCATAGAATCTCAAACTCTCAAATACTCAAATTCTCAGAGGCCGAAACAATGGGAGCTCCGTCTCCTCATTCTCTCAGTCTTTCTCCTAGCTCTTCCGAGCTCTCAGACTCCCAGCCGTTCGAAGTTCCACGCTCATAGAATCTGAATCGTATTCACAGCTTCAAATTCTCAGTGCTCCCATACCTTCAGCACTCAAAATTCTCAGGGTCTCCAATCGGATCCCCGTCTTTCTCATTCTCTCAGTCTTTCTCGCAGCTCTTTCGAGCGCTCAGAATCTCTGCCATTCAAAGCTCGAAATTCTCGGAGGACCGCTACACGGAATGTTGCCACTGCTTGTGCAACTTTTGCCTTGTACGTCGGATCGACGTATGAATCGACAACGATGTACCGTCGGGGCCAGCTAATTGCCAACAAAGCGGACAAACAATTGTCAGCACGGGGATCGTCTGGCGCGGTTCTCGTCGCCGTGGTAAAACCAGCCGGTGGAAAAGGGGGTTGAAGGGGATGCTAAATAATTGAGCGTCCCCCTTTGATCGATGACAATCGCATTCGATTCGATCACGCGTGTCCCGTTGAATGGGGCTTCTTTGTCACGGCGGGATAATCATTCCGCGTTTCCGAGCTTTTCCTGCGGAGAACGGCGAACGGGTGAGCAACGGGGATGAACAGGTGAACGGGTGAACAGGGACAGAAGAAGGGCGCGGCTCTCCGCGTTACTTCGAAAATTGATCAGCTCTCTCGCTAATTGCTCCCGGCGGCCGTGCAATTAGAAATCAAAACGGTAGGGCGCGCTGCGCGCAAATAATATACGAGGTGTCGCAGAATTTTTCGCGTCAGTCTTCGCTCACGATTCTAGGAAAACTCGCACGCCTACTCTCAACGGGAATATAGCAATCGAGTACCTTAACACTAAACCTAACACGGTCAAAATGACACAATTTTCTATTTCACAATTATTGAAATTATCAAAACGTTTTCATAGGTAATTACTGAATTGACTATTTAAGCATATATTATAATGAAAATCGTACAAAATTTAAGTAAATTCAATCTCCTCCCCTCTATAAGGCGTTTCACTCTTATATGTTTTGTAAATGGTAGGTTTAGTGTTAATTACCGACAAAGCAGTCGTGTACTGCTCCCAAACTGTACCCGCTCCACGCGATTCGTGAAACACCGAATTATAAGTTATGACGAAAATTATCAATCTTCGAACTCCTGTAATTTTCTGTTAAAAAATCTCAGAACGTTCGTCCTGTATTCATTTTGAAGAGCGAGTACCTTACTCTCACTTTTCAAAATGACTTTACACAAAACAGTGTAAGTCAGGAAGATATACAGGGCGACCCAAAAATGTTATACTCCCTTGAGAGTATACTCCAACGCTCGTTTTATTTCCAAAGAATAACAAATAATCCCAGAACTGATTGACAAGGAACGATGCAGCATTTTCAGTTACAGTCAAACATTCAATGCAGTCAGAAGTGAATATTCATTCTGAGAGAAGAGAGTTATATATCTCTTTCTATTTTATAAACATACATCTAAATGCAATGTAGAATTTTCATACAGCATCCGACATTTAAATATTACGAACCCCTTTTTAAAAAACAATTTTTTTAGGAGAAATAAGTACTTTTAAAGAAGAGTATGGATTCGAGGAGCCTCCCCAGGGAAAGGTTTGAGGCTTGGGAGTGCTAGGGTTAACAAAACCGCGGGGAACATTTTCGCAAAGGAGAAAGTAATCTCTGGAATCACCTCTTTCGAGGAAGCACATTCTTGGGACACCCTGTAGAACAAAAATCGTTCGGTCGAGGGGTTCGATGATGAAGACTGTCTTTAAATTTTCTCCGAGCACACAAACGCTTAACACTAGATTGCCGGTGCGAGTCAATTAGACTCATTTACGATGTTATTGCTATGTATATAGAAAAACTTTTTTGAAAACATATGGTGGGTTTTAACAGAAGTATGAAGGTAAGTATCTGATCACCCTCATTATCATACAACACCACCAATCTGTCAGAGGGAATCACTAACTGGCCAGATACAGTGAATTCTCGATACATGTCAACAATACGGGTCTTGTCAGCGTCTTGTATCGTACAGGAGACATACCCGAGCTGTGTTATGTTTACAATCCTTGGCGTCCAAGGCCCCCCACGGGATATACCCTGCGGTAGTGAGAATACAGTGTTTTCTCGATATATGTCCACAATACAGCTTTACCCAGGGACATATATCGGCTAGAAGATACTATTCTTTGATACACCGCCGAACGTAGAAAGGGCGACCGAGGTCATTCGAGCACTGGGGCCCCTCACTATAATAGTGATATAACCCACGGCAGTGGGGACAGTTCTAGGACTTTTATCGGCTAAATATTTGGGACATATATCGCGAAAAGACTGTATGTCGCTGGCAAGACCCGTGTTGTTAACAAACATCGAGAATTTACTTTATAAACAAATGCTACGTTCGCCGAATGCTCGGCTGCATTACGTTTATTATAATACTATAATTATACTATATCAGCACTAGGTTTACTCGTCAAAATGGCGGGTTCTAGAATTCTGAAATCACAATTATCGAAATAAAAGAAATGGCTATTTGGATATTTGAGACATATACCGAGAAAAGACTGTAATTCCGCGACGTTTATTATCAAGGCCTTCGCGACATATACGAAGAAATCACTGTACCTTCTCTTTTAATCGTGCAATCTAGCGTTAACTCCACAGCGTTCTGTAGTTGAACAACAAACGAACGTTTCGGCGAAGACACCGGTCGCCAAGAAAATGTCCTCGTTTAAAATTCATTCGCGATGTTCGCCGCTGTTCTAGCCGGCGAGCACGCTCGCCGAAGAAAGTTAGGCCGTTGTGTTTGGCCGTTTTGTCGCGGAAATTCGAGCACGGGAGCACGGTGCTCGCGCGAGGATCTTGAACGGGAACAAAGGCGACGGGACTCTCGAGGAGGAGCTGCCAGCTTTTCGGAATAACAAATCGCGTCCGGGGGCGAGAGGAATCTTTCGCGGCGAAGCTCCTCTCCTGGCACAATTTCGATTCGAGTAAATAAATACCACGTTGCCGACGAAGGAACCTGTTAGCGTAAACGGCGACGGTCCACAAAGTCGAAAACGGAGGTCCCTATTTCGCGTGGGACACATACACTCCTGCTCATAAAATATTTATAATATCGCAAATATACGAAATACAGCGAATTCTCGATATGTGTCAACAACACGGGTTATTCCGGCGTCTTGTATCGTACAGGAGACATACCCCGTGCCGTGTTATGTTTACACTTCCCATGGCGTCAGGACCATTACTGATCATTAGACTGCGGACCTTTATGGAAAATAAAAAATGTTTGCATTGAGAATCGAAACAAAAATTTGTTTCTTTTATTAATTAGTTGATTCAGCTGAAACCAATACGCTGATGTCCTTAAATCTTTTTTAATTAAATTAGAAACCTCTTTTAAACTAGAATTAGAAACCTCTATTAAACTAGAAACTTCAAAAGGTTCATAAAATCAAAGAAAGTTATTTAATGAAATAAAAATTGAAAAAAATTAAATGTATGGTATCGAGCAGTCCTCCAACTTCATTGCATTTTACAGTTCCTGATCAAATTTGGTACAATGGATATATTAACGTAAAAATTCATTTTTATAACCTGGATAAATAATTCTGTCACCCAGATATGGCTGACACGGCAGTCAACGTGTTAAATTGTGATTACCTATTTTTGTCATAAATACATAAAATCCGCAGTCTAGTGATCATATTTGTATACAACTCTGTAAGAACAAAAACATATTTATATTTTCTTTTCATCGCAGTTTCTTTATTACAGTTTTCACTATTCTTGGCATCAGCGTGATCGAATTTTTCATACTATCTGTTGTTATATTATTCCATTCACGTTCCAAAATATTCCATAAATGCGTTTTCTAATTGGGGCAAAAGTTTCGTACCTGTCTGTCCAGTGCATCCCATAATTTTTCTATGGGGTTCAAATCTGGTGAATGGGATGGCTATTTCATAATTTTTAATGAATTATTTCGTTGAAGTTGTAATTATTACTGAACATATATCAGAATTTCATAGAAAAAGAATGATAGTTCATATATAGAAAGACAGTTCAGAAGGATATGTATCAACTACAACAAAATAAAATCTAATTTCGGTTTAGCACTAAACCCGCCAAGCATTAACAGTCTCTGGTAAATATTGCCTTACAAAAATAGCAACCCTAAATTTATTAAGATTGTTCGTAACTTTCAATACAACGAATGCTTGGACAAGGAAATTTATTCCACTATTTTCCATAAATGAATTTTTATAGTTTCAATTTTGACCGTGCTAGGATTAGCGTTAAAGGAAATTAATAACGTACATATTTATTAGACTCCGTTCAGAATCTTCATCGCGAGTCTGACTCGATATTGCAGGCCAAGAAGGGGGTGCAGCCCTTAAGGGGGGTGCGCTCCTAAGGGGGAAATCGGCGGAATAGGTTTTTCTGGGCGAGGGAGGATCGTTAATCGAGCGTCGGATCCAGAAGCCGATCCGATCCGAGCCTAGCCGA
Source organism: Halictus rubicundus (assembly GCF_050948215.1). Taxonomy (NCBI): domain Eukaryota; kingdom Metazoa; phylum Arthropoda; class Insecta; order Hymenoptera; family Halictidae; genus Halictus; species Halictus rubicundus. Next base: position 5,962,378 of record NC_135161.1, on the reverse strand, counting down.
ACCGGTGATCCGTGGAACGAGTTTTCAGGGCGGAGAAGAGGGTAATTGGGCCCGGCGAGTAGCAGTCGAAATAAATTAGCGTGCGTGTGCCGGGTTTTCCGGGCCGATTCGCGCTCGCGTTCCAGCACACGATCGTTAGAACGACGGGGTGGCCGAGACACACGCACGATCGATTCCTCTTTCTCCCTTTATCCTGTGTTTCCCCGGCGCTGCGCGTCGCGGCGCGGCGCGCCGGGTGGATAGAAGGGCGAGCAACGGTCCGCGACGAATCTCCGTCCGACTGTTAAAATATTAACGATCCGCGGGCATATTCGGAACGGACGAGTTTACTCGGAACGCTTCCGCGTCAGTGGGTAACCGGGGCTCTCGCGCGATTCCGCGATCGATCCGCAAATCGCGGGGCCACGGTTTTTGCGCGTCGCCCCGTGTCGCGTCGCGTCGCGTTATATACACGGTGTAATCAAGGGAGACCGTTTTAACCACTTCGCGACCACGGACGAGTTATCTCGCGACGAAATAACGTTCGTACGATGACCACAGACGAGTTATCTCGCGACGCAATGAGTACAACTCGATGGCAACATTTTCTAGCCGGAACAAGATGCCTGCGCCCAGTTTATTTCTTTCTTCAGCCCTTCAATCGTTCAACATTTACCACTGCACGAATTGTGGTTGACTTATACTACTGAATTTGTGTACCACCTTTTTCAATATCATATTCTCCTAATACAGAGTTAAATTTTTCGAAAAATTTCTGAAATTTTGGCTGTCTGACTTGTTATTGACTTATACTACTCAATTTATGTGTCACCTCTTTCAATATCATATTCTCCTAGTAAAGAGTTCAATTTTCGAAAAATTTCTGAAATTTTGGCTGTCTGACTTGTTATTGACTTATACTATTGAAATTTGTGCCACCTCTTTCAATATCATATTCTTCTAATATAAAGTTTTCGAAAAATTTCTGTAATTTTATCTGTCTGACTTGTTATTGAGTTAAACTACTGAATTTTCGTAGCTGCCCATTTACTATCATGTTCGCCTAATACAAAATACGATTTTTCAAAATTTCCGAAAGATTTAGTCAATTTTTGACTGCCTAACTTGTCGTCGAGCTGTACTACTGAATTTTCGTGCCACCTCCTTTGCTACCATGTTCTCCTAATACAAAATTCGATTTTTCTATATTTTCAAATTGTCGCTTGCGCTATGCCACGGACGAGTTATCTCGCGACGCAATGTCGCTTGCGCAATGCCACAGACGAGTTATCTCGCGACGCAATGTCGCTTGCGCTATGGCACAGACGAGTTATCTCGGAACCAAGTTTCGTTCGTATATCGCCACCGATGAGCTATTGGGATGAGATTATTGGGACGAGAGTTTTAATTTGAAAATATTTTTAACAAGAATGATGTTTATTTGTCTTTTACATGCAATATTTGGAAACATGGATCCACACATAGCTACAAGCTACATCGACGTGGCATCTTCATCTACTATCGTGCAGAACTACATACTTGCAAACGAAACTTGGTCGCGAGATAACTCGTCTATGGCATAGCGTAAGCTACATTGCGTCGCGAGATAACTCGTCTGTGGCATAGCGCAAGCGACATTGCGTCGCGAGATAACTCGTCTGTGATCATCGTGCGAACGGTATTTCGTCGCGAGATGACTCGTCTGTGGTCATCATACGAACGGTATTTCGTCGCGAGATAACTCGTCCGTGGTCGCGAAGTGGTTAACAACGACGCTCTCGACGCGCCGATCCGTCCGATCGGATTCCAGGCCATATTGCGAGCCAAACGTGTTTGTCCCGCGGGTTTGTCCCGCGTGGGCGCGCGTTTAATTACACCGAGCAGTTGTCGATAGGCCGATAGCCGTGAATCCCGACGACCATAAACACGGCCAGGCTGCCATAAACGCGCGAGGACCCGGACGCCGGGTCAGTATCGCGTCGACCTTCGAGCCACATCGTCATACCCAGCGAAACTGCAATAAACGAACAGCTGTCTCGGTCACGCAGGAATTTGTCCATGACACAATGTTCTCGCTAGAACAGTCATCGACGCCTCTGCAGGGTTTCTGTCGTCGCAACGACCTATGGAAACACGATCATACTCGGACCATCAGTGCAGAACAGAACTTCGAACGGTCGACATTGTGAACTCCATGTTGTAAAGGAATTATTAACCCTTAACGGTGTCCGGAAGTATTTCAAGTTTACTACCCACCAGGTCCAAGCTATTTCACATACGAAGAGAAACTGAGGACTCAACATTTTTATATCGAGTATAGAAAGGAAAATATTTATATTTTAGTGAACATTTATGAATATACAGGGTGAGGCACTTGAAACCGGCCACCTGAATAATTTGGTTGCTATTGGTGATAGGGAAAAACGCATCGGGCCAAAATTATTTGGTATCGGGGGGGCTGATTATCCGATGTTACTAGTTTTTTGATAGGTGGAGGCGTCAAGGAGATATGAAGGTCATCGTCTGTTTTTTTTAAATGGAACCACATATTTTTGAACTCCTACGATTGTAGCCCTTCCCGAGACAATTTCAACGATATAGTCGTTCAAGGTCATTCAAAGTCATAAACGTTAACAAGGAGGATGAATATAAATTCACTGTGAATGCTGCGTAATGGGATATTTTCTTTCTTATTAAAGCGATCGAACCGAGTCAATTAAAAATGTAGACAATGTGCTTCGATCCTAAATAATCTGTTACAACAGATGCAAAAAGACATGCGAGAACGCACACTTTAATGCATAATGCAATCATCAGTGGGCGAACCTTCAGACACTGCCTTTCTGTGGCTGGTCATCATTTTTTGCATCTGTTGTAGCAGATTATTTTGGATTGAAGCACTTTGTCTATACTTTGAATTGACTCGGTCAATTCAAAGACAATCATTTATTGTTGAAATTTTCACTTCTTTGCCTTGAAGGTCATCCGAAGGTCATGGTATGCTAGGTCGTTGAGTTCGTCTTGATAAGGGCTATGATACTGGTTCAGTCACAAATACAAATACAAATACAAAAAAATGAAGGTGACCTTGACAATACTAAAAAATCATTATTTTCGAACTTTTTTTATTGCAATGTATAGCCAATTGAAAACTGATCAATTTTTGTATAAAATATTTGTTTGTCTATTGTCTAATAAGTGTTATATGGGACACCCCGTATATTCAGAGTAATAGGATAACAAGATGATTTACAATTAACATCAAGATGATTTAAATTTGATTTTACGAAAGTCTAATTTATTCCAACACCCCTTAACCCAACGTGACGGTGCTCAGTTGTCATCGAACACTCGACGAAGCAACGTCGAATCTAATCGGTGCACCCGGAGCTCGTGATCCAGCTGATCCTTTCAGAAATCGATACGACCTCTCTGGTCTCTCTCGAGATCCTTCCCTTTCTCGCGTTACTTTTCTTCTCCCTGTAGGTTCGCAGTAATGAAAGACCGGTGGCAGGATAAGTATTAATTACCAGCGCGCGGCGGGGAATAGTTTAAAAAGCCTGCCAGGATTAATTTCACCGCGAATAGCTCCTCGATTTAAACTCCGACCACATTTCACCGTCCCACCCCTTCCCCTCCTCCACCCCCTCCTCTCATCGTTCCAACTGTCGTTCCTTCTATCTACTTCTCTTCTTTGTCTCTATATCAACTCCTCCACCTTGTTTATCTTCAATCTTCCCCCCCTGACTTTATTGTTTTCCTTCGTTCGGCCGGGCTTTCCTGCACGCGGATAGGAAATATCACGGAAAATCCCGTCGACGGAATTGCCATCGCCTATTTGTCATCCGACAGAAACGATGCAAAACAGAGTATAGATACGTACGATAATGTTTAATTTAGGCGTTGCCTTGTTTAACGACCGTTTTACGCGTCGTTAGTCCACGTAGAAACCTGTTGCAACGATCCGAAGTACGTGTCGGAACAGTGATCGATGTGTACTACTCGATGGCTACATTTTCTAGCCGGAACAAGATGCCTACGCCCCGTTTATTTCTTTTTTCAGCCCTTCAATCGTTCAACATTTACTAGTGCACGAGTTGTGGTCGACTTATACTACTGAATTTGTGTGCCACCTCCTTCAATATCATATTCTCTTAGTAAAGAGATCAATTTTCGAAAAATACCCGGAAAGTTTTGACCGTCTGAATTTTCGTGCTACCTCCTTCAATATCATATTCTACTAATACAGAGAAATTTTGGCTGTCTGACTTGTTAGTGAATTATACTATTGAAATTTGTGCCACCTCTTTCAATGTCATATTCTCCTAATATAAAGTTCAATTCTCGAAAAATTTCTGAAGTCTTGGCTGTCTGACTTGTTATTGACTTATACTATTGAAATTTTTGCCACCTCTTTCAATATTATATTCTGCTAATACAAACTTCAATTTTCGAAAAATTGCCGAAAATTATGACGGTCTGGCTTGTTATTGTGTTAAACTACTGAATTTCGTACCAGCCCCTTTACTATTATGTCTGCCTAATACAAATTTTGATTTTTCGAAATTTCCGAAAAATTCCGAAAATTTTTGACTGTCTGACTTGTCGTCGAGCTGTACTACTGACTTTTCGTGCCACCTCCTTTGTTATCATGTTCGCCTAATACAAAATACGATTTTTCGAAATTTCCGAAAAATTTCGAAAGTTTTTGACTCTCTGACTTGTCGTCGAGCTGTACTACTGAATTTTCGTGCCACCTCCTTTACTATCATGTTCGCCTAATACAAAATTCAATTTTCGAGATTTTCTAAAAATTTCGAAAATTATTGACCGTCTGTCTTGACTTTGATCTGTACTACTGAATTTCGAAAAATTTTCAAGTATCCGACTTGTCGTTGATTTATACTACTGATTTCGTGCCACCTCTTTTACTATCATATTCTCCTAATACAATACTTAATTTTCTCTAATTTCAAGAATTTTGTTTCCCCAAAATTTTCGGAGACGTTAATTTAAATCTAAAATCGAATATTCGTGTACAGGGTGCGAAAAAAGAACACATTAACTGTTGTAACTAATATTCTTTATTTCTTACCAAATAAGTTACAATATTAAACGTGGACATATTTAAAATAGAACAAAATAAAACTAAAATGTAACATGGCAGCAGTTGTTTCGCATGCAGGTAGAATGGCAGTGTACAGGTGATAGTACCTGGCGCTATTTATGTCGTGCAGCGTTGATGAGTATTTCTACGCTTCGGTCCGGCAACATGCTCGGTGTGATACGTTCACTGTTCCTCGACTAAGAAGAACATGGATTACAGTGAAGTCGTAAGCCCATGATGTGTACATTACAGTCATCTGCTGAAGAGTGGAAGAAGAGTGTTTTAAAGTTGCACATATACTTTTGCAACACAAAAATATTATTCGTGTTGTAAATATTTAAACGAATTACTAGAGTGTAAGGTTCCGATAATTATGTACTATGTATGCAGAGAGGCCAAAATAAATGATAGAAATGTGTGAAAGAAATCTATTTGTAGTTATTTAATTGTTACAAAATTCCTGCAAGTAAATCCAATATCCTACTTATTTTTGGACCGACAAAATGTGTTGAAAATTCTAAAAATTTTGACGGCCTGACTTATTATTGACTTGTACTACTCCATTTCGTGCCACTTCCTTCCATATTCTCCTAATACTTTATTCAATTTCTACTAGCTTTCTACTAGGAGAACATGATAGCAAAAGAGGTGGCGTGAAATTTCGATATCCCAATTGCAAAATTCAATTTTCGGAATTTTAAAAAATGTTTGCAATTTTCAGAATTCTACTAGGAAGATTATGATAGCCAAAGAGGTGGTGTAAAAATTTGATGCCACATTCTCCTAATCGGAATTTTCACAAATTTTCCGAATGTCTGACTTATCATTGAGTTGTACTACTGATTTGGTAACGACAAATTGCCTATTTTTTTTTCTCACCTATCATGGTGTCTCTACTTCTTCTGAATATTTTTCACGTTTGCCTGACTTCTCATTGGCTCATCCTAAGCTTCTCTAGAACATTCTATTAGGCACATTTCCGTATTATTCTGGCTAATAACTGAATGCGTCTACTTGGCCTGTGAATGCTTTACCTAATAAACGTCTGTACTCACTCTCCACATTATTACCTGTGATTTCCAGTGCTGTCCTACGGTTCTCTGAGCAGCGGACGGATCTGTATACTTACCTCTGGTGCTTGTCCGACTAATTACTGACCTGTAACAACGCTGTTGCTCGACCCTGTCCCTTTCACCTGCTGTCTCCATACCGGAGGCGATTGATCTTCGCTCTTGATGGAGGCTGCATCTTCCCACGCGTACCTACCTGTCTCATAGACTATCGTGCGCACTTGCGCGCGTCCGGAACGCAACCGAGGACGTGTTGTATTGTTTCCTCCTGGCGTACATATATGGACCGTTTATTTCGAGAGTGGTACAAGTCCACTTTTTGTTGTTAAAAAAAATACAAATATCAAATACAAACATACAAATTATGTGGTATCTCATTTATAAAAAAATGGACTTACACCACTATCTAAATAAACAGTTCATAAGAAGAGTGACATAAGTCAAAAAAAGGATATTTTACACAGGAGACCCATTTGAAAATTACCTAAAATTGCCAACTTTTTTTATGGTATAGAACCAACTTAGAAATGTAAAATAATTTGTTGTTGTATAGATACTGGGCTAATTGTTATGTACATTAGCTATGAAGCACACCACAATTTATATATTATAATTTTTTTTAGAAATATATTTCGAGTTTTGTCGCGTTTTCCCTTCGAATAATTGTTGAAAGGTTGAATTAGAGTTCTGACGTTTTTACTTGTGAAAAGTTAGAGTGACTTCAAAGCTAGGAGACCGGTAGAAATAATGTAAAAAATTGTTGAGTTGTGTCACTTTTCTTATGAACGAACGATCATGCACAATACTTACGATCGGACGAACGAACAAGCGAACGAGCGCCGAACATGAAAAGCGAGAAACCCGCGAAGCGAAACCTGCGCCGCGTCGTCACGAGGAACAGGATACGCATGGCGAAGGTTCAGGGAAAAAACGGGGATTTAAGAGCGACAAAGTGACGGATTCCGAATTTAAAAGGCATTCACCGACAAAAGCTTTTGTTCGATAACTCTTCCGGCGCTCGGCACGCTGTCATTTGAATGGAGTAGTCGATTCAATGAACATTTCATCGCCCGTTTCGTTCCGGTGTGTCTCCCGTTCTCGATTATTCAACGGCATTCGCCCTTTTGTCTTACCGACCGGATCCATCGTGTTCCTCCGTCTCGCTCGGCCGTCCGAGAGCCGTCCATTGTCCTTTTAAAAACTGCCCTACCGTCGCGTATCCATCCCTCTGTATCCGAGAGAACTTCGTTCCGCGCGCGCGCACCGGCCGCGGATATCTTGAGGAAACGAAACGCGTATTAAAACGACGCGACGCGACGCGACGCGACGCGACGATGGGACGTCCGCGCGTCCGTTCGCGGGGAGAGGTTCTTCGCGTCTCGTTAAAACTTCTGTTCGACTCTCGAACCCTCGAGGACGTCTCCCGGCCCGTCTGTCTGTCCCTTCCGGGGACATCTGTACTTGGAATTGCGCCCTGCGAATTGGCTGGCCGATCGATATACCGAACCGTGGGTCTTTGTGGAAATTGTCGGAGGTCTATCGGCCGCGAACCGGCACAAACGACTGATTCAAATTCTTGGGATTTATACCTGGACTCTGTAATATAATCGCCCGGCGAGAGAAACTCCCCTACTTCTGCCCTCCATACGTGTTGGCAAATTAATTAGTTCGCGGTGCTCATAAAAACTAATTGCCTTTTACTTTCTCGGAACCTGTTTGAACAGAGTCGCAATTTTTTTAGAAATTTCCAACGTAGACCAAGACTCTATGGTGAAGACCATAGCTCATCAGGGACCATAGCTGTTACAGCCAAAAAGAAAAAAAGTCATGGTATTTCATCAACTAAAATCGTATTGGTTACAAATAAGGATTATAAGTAACCGAAAATTTGTTCTCTTGTTGGTAAATGTTATCGTTGAGAGCAATTCATTTCGATCACTTATAACAGTTATCAATCAGAGAAATATATTTCGATCGCTCGTAACAGTTATCAATGAGAGAAGTACATTTCGATCGCTCATAACAATTATCAATGAGAGAAATTTATTTCGATCGCTCATAACAGATGTCGATGAGAGAAATTTATTTCAATTGTTCATAACAGTTATCGATAAGAGAAATTTATTTTGATCGCTCATAACAGTTATAAATGACATACAATTTCAATCGTTCATAACAGTTATCAATGAGATCAATTTATTTCGATCGCTCATAACAGTTATCAATGAGAGAAGTACATTTCGATCACTCATAACAGTTATTGATGAAGGAAATTTGTAATAGTTATTATTAAATAGTACAACTTTCAAATGGTAGACAATCAATTATTTAATAAATTTCTTATTCATAAAATTAATTGCTACAATCAAAATTGAATGTGACGAATATGAGTTTTTCCAAATTCTCTCCTGACAAATTACACCGCAAATCATACAACGTTAATTTTAGAACAGAAATTATGCACGCTAGTTTTAATAAATACGGGAGTCTATATTTCTGATTTTCCCAGCGGAAAAAATTTTGAAACATTTTTTTGTCAGATTTTGTGTTGTTCTTATGGTCCGTTGATTCGTTATGTTGTACGAAACTTTCTCAATGAAATTCACAGGCTTGCTCCATCCGAAAAAGAGTAGACAACCCAGTAATTAAACGAGCAACTGATATGAATTTTCTCATCAATAATTATTATGAACAAGTGAAAAGAAATTCGATCATCGATAACTGTTGTGAGCGATCGAAATGAACTTCTCACAATGATAACTGTTGTGAGTGATCGAAATAAATTTCTCTCATTGATAGCTGTTATGAGTGATTGAAAGGAACTTCTCTCATTGATAAGTGTCATGAGCAGACTGCAGATCTGTATTCAAAATAAAAATGATGTAAGTCGATTATAACAGAACTTAAATGACAATGTAATTCGTTCTCAAGTAATTTCAACAAATCGTTAACGATATAACAATGTTCTCAAATTCTTCCAATGTCTACACAGTTTTATATTTGGTCTATTCATTTTTGCCAGAAATGCATAAAATCCGCAGTCTGGTTATGAATGATCGAAATGAAGTTCTCTCATTGACAAGTGTTGTGAGTAGACTGCGGATCTTTATGGAAAATCAAAATGATGTGAGTCGATTATAAGAAACAGAAGCTAAATGGCAATGTAATTCGTTCTCAAATAATTTCAACAAATCGTTAACGATATAACAATGTTCTCAAATTCTTCCAATGTCGACACAGTTTTATATTTGGTCTATTCATTTTTGCCAGAAATGCATAAAATCCGCAGTCTGGTTATGAATGATCGAAATGAAGTTCCCTCATTGACAACTGTTATGAGCGATAGAAATGAACTTCTCTGATTGATAACTGTTATGAGTGATCGAAATGAACTTTTCTCATTTATAACTGTTATGAGTGAGCGATATGAACTTCTCTCACCGATAACTGCTTTGAGCAATAGAAACCGTTTTTCTTCATCGATAACAGTTATCGAGGAGGATCCATTTTTTTGGACAAATGATAACTGTTACTTGTAACCAAAAAGTATAAGAATTTCTTTCTTTATACTTTGTGTAGATTATCTTAAATTTCAATCATAATCAACTGTTTAACAATCACTTTCATCATAGAAAATTTTAGAATAACTGTTATTTTTGGTCCCTGCCCTGTATCGTAAAGAATGGATCATTGACTCACGATTTCCACAAAACAAAAACGCGTCAACACATGGAACGGGCGAACGATTTTCAGAACTCCGGGTAGCCTAAAGCGATCAGGTGTAAATCGTCGTTTATCCTTTCCCTGAGAGACGAAACAGATGTTTCTCCTTCCGGTTTACCTCTCCGACCGAGAGAAGAAAGGGAGACCCGGGAAACAATGTCCGCGCGCGCGCGCTCGTTCACCAACGACAAAGCGCCTAGCATGATTAAATGTTTACGCGTTTAAACTTCGTGACCCGGTGCTCGACCGGTGGATTGCCCTGTCGGCGGGAGGTGGAGGACACGCGGATTTCGAAACGAAGCGATAAGGATTATTCGCTGCATCAATTATTGCTCATAAGCCGGATTCCCACGGAGCGCGCGCACGATCGAGGAAAATTATCGACCGACACGCGCCGCTATCATTCGCGGCAATTATCGGGCTAATTTTACATCGTTGGCCGGCGGGATTATTAAATGCGGATCCCTGTGTACCGGTTTCGCTTAATCGCGCGCGAGCGCGCGCCCACTCGCCTGCGCATCCGATGCTGCCTAATTGAAATATTGCGCGTGCGGGAAACGCGCGCGGCCGTTTTTGCGAATAGAGAACCGAAAGGGGAAATTATGTCTTTATTCAGCGAAAGAGATCCCCGACGAAAAGGGATCGTTTCATTGAAATGTTGCGCGCGCGGGGATCGTGCCCGTTGCCCGAAAGTAGGAAGAAGTTTGCGGTCCTTGGGGGTTGGATCTTTATTCAGCGAAAAAGATCCCGATGGAAGAGGAATCCCATATAGTCGGAGTGGATCAACCGTAATCCCCCGGACGGCTCTCGGATCCTGGATCACGCGACGATCCCGACTCTATTCGGCTCGTTCCGAGATTATTTTCAAACGGCGAAAACAATAATGGCCGAGTTACGATTCCGTTCGTACGTGATGCGCTTCACGCTGGAATCGGGGAGCCGGGATCCTTTACGAGGACGCCGAAGAGCATCCCGTACGGTTCCCATTGGTCCACTGGAAACTACCCGGGCGTCCTCGATGGCTCGTATTTTCGAGGAGGCCAGACGAGGCGAGGCGTCCTCGCCATCGATCCGACGAAGAACCATGCCAGACGACGGGGAGCCGTAATGTCGTTACGCTCCGCCGCTGCATCCTGCGTCGACGACAACACCCGCGCGCACGACTCGCCAACCGAATCTGTAAATTTACGATCGTGTCTGCTTAATAAAGACGAAACTTCGGCCGAAGAATCGCTCTTAGCTTTATTACCTTCGACCTGTCCTTCTCGCAGTCGGCGAAACCATAAGCGGGGCAAGTTGACTCTCCTGGACAGCGAGAGATCGACGAACGACGAACGACTGCGCGCAGAAAAATAACCCGATTTTTCAGGAAATTTTGAAATATTAGGGGGACCCATTAGTAATCAATTCAACCCGACGTAAACAACGCGCAATCTTTGCCGAAACACGTGCGTTTTAAACTTCCAAATTTCATCCGCTTCAACATGATTATTCTTGCTCAAGGTCATTTCAAGGTCAAAAAGGTGGTATCCACTAAATTCGGTCTTTTATTGTCTATCGTACAAAAAAAAATATACTATTCCATTTAAAAAAACATCGATGACCTTGAAATTTCGTTAAAAAACACGACATAAAAAATTTTTTTCTTCACCATTATATTGCCCCCTGCAATAGTGTCAATTTGTCCTCTGAAATTTTCTGATAGGATTGTAAATACGAAAGATATTTAGGTGTTCCCATTTATGTGGGACACTCTGTATAATCTCCATCATTATCAGGGACATCTTTCCTGCAAATTTTCAATCCCCCTCTTATAGAAATCCAGGGTTAAATAAAATATGACTCGAGGTGCCTGCTTACATCTTCTACAGAAGTGAATGTTTTATTAAATAATGCTCCAGAGATCTGAAAATATGATAGTCAGAAATATCCGGTGAGTACGGGGGTTGCGGTAAAACTTCCCATTGCAATTCTTTGATTTTTTCCTGAGTGTGTTTCGCTGTATAGGGCTGGGCATTTGTCAATTTATTACACCTTTTCTGTGGACTAAAGATGCCCTCTTTTTCAATAGTTCTGAATACAGCCGTTGTAATCGCTGACAATACAACTCAGCAGTAACTGTTTCTCCAGGTTCCAACAACTCAAAGTGAATTATGCCACGACAGTCCCACCAAATGCACAGTAACACCTTTCTAAGTGATAAGCTAGGTTTAGGGGTTGATATTGCGGTTTGATTTGCAGAAAGCCATTGCTTGGAACGCTTTATGTTGTCATAAAGAATCCATTTTTCATCTCCGGTAACGATTCTGCTAAGAAATGGATCTCTGCGAAATCTGGATAGCAATAAACTGCAAATTGATGAATATTCTTGTTGGTCTCAGACAATTGATGCGGTACCCATATTCCTTGCCTATATGCCTTTCCCATTTCGTATAGGTGCCTTTGTATAGTTGACCATGTGGACCCAAGGCTTCTCGATAATTCTTCTATACTTAATTTTGGATCACTAGAGATTTTAGGATGTTATTATCAAATTCAACTGAGTTATTATCAAATCACTTCAAACCTTCCGAATCAACGTTGACACTTGTTGACCTTCAATACATCTCCATAAACATCGCAAATTTTCTTCGTTGTTACCGTTGCATTAAATCTCGCATGAAAAAGTATGCAATGACGAATATGATCCTCGGAAGGTACGGACGCCGCCATTTTATTACAGGGTTGTAAAAGAAAATTATACTTTTTGGAATATTTTGAGCACAGGCTGCTTTACCGAAAACTGTGAAAGAATACGTGTTCCCTCTTCAACGATTACTTATGGGTAGGGATATGATCAAGTTCAATATGTACTCACGAATCCGAGTCAAGTTCAATAACCAAGTTTCATTTCGTGGGTTTCGATTATTACTTAAAAGCAATAAATGTTTCAATGATTATACTTGAAAAGTATTCATTGTATACAAACAGTTATCGAACCTCGGAATAAGTACTTACAAGTTTCGTAAAGATGTTTATAAGTACTTCGATGTTGAAAGGAATCGAATCTTTCACAAGTAGTACTCGAATCTTGGAAATCAGAACTGCATAATCAGGAATAAAGTACTTTCTTTTATTAAATTCGTAACTATTTAAGAATAATATTTCATTTACAATACTTGGTTTTATCCTATTTCTTTTTTTATCGATGATATTTCCTGCTTTTGAAAAAACATTCTGAAGGTACAGGAGGGGCCATTATACAAAGATAGTCACTTGCAATTTTTGATAAAATGAGGGACCTCGATGAATTTTCACGCCAAAATAATAACAGGTCTTCTTTGCGTTCTAAATATTGTGATTTCAGATCATTTTCCATTTCCAACACAGCAGACCATGAGACAGGTATCGTGTTATACCGAGCGTGCAAGAATACGGGAATTTGTAACGATATTCATAATAATTTCGAAAGTTTCGAAACCTCCACAAACATCGCAAATTTTCTTTGTTGTCACCGTTCCATTAAATCTCGCATGAAAAAGTATGCAATGACGAATATGATCCTCGGAAGGTACGGACGCCGCCATTTTATTACAGGGTTGTAAAAAAAGTTATACTTTTTAGAATATTTTGAACACAGGCTGCTTTACCGAAAACTGTAAAAGAATACGTGTTTCCTGTTCAACGATCGGTACAGAACTAAACGCAAAACAAATTCTTTGCAAATAATTACTTATGGGTTCCCCTAATATGTACAGGGTGTATAAAAATTATATGTCACGATCATCATAGCGTGATTCCACACCTCCGGATCGGTGGAGATCTGTGAAAAAAATGCACCGCAAAATTCATTTTTACCGAGAAAATTAAGATCAAAGTATCGGAAAAATTTGAGTGAGAAAAGAAAATTTTTCAACACTTTCACCTTGATTTCCAAGGTCAAGGTGAATTTTGCGGTGCATTTTTTTTTTGACAGATTTCCACCGATCCAGAGGTCTAGAATCATGCTATGGTGGTCGTGACATATAATTTTTATCCACCCTGTACAAGGGAAATATTCTAGGTCGGAAGAAATGTTTCGTTTTGGAGTTAAAACAGCTTCGAGTGCAAAGGATTAAATTAAAAATGAAAGGTAGAATTTCACGACAGCACCAATTATAGAGCTTTCGGGGAAAGGTCTGGGTATTATTGGTGGATCGTGAAATTCTCCAAAGAAGACATTCTCGAGTAATTAATTATGGTCGAAACGTACCTCGAACAACGGTTCCGTCCAATTAAGGTTCCCGGACACGATGGTCCCCGTTCGTTCATCCAGCTTCTCCGTATTTTTCCAGGCGCTGGCTGCCGAGGGCAAATACGACGACAAGCATCTGATGAGCAACGAAGTTATGGAGAAGACGCCGTCCCCGTTGAAGTCGACTTACAACTCCCAGTTGTCCCGGAACGTTGATTGTCCAGCGTCGTTCAAGCCGGCGATGGCGAACCGACTGTTGGACTGGTTCTCCGTCGTGATGTCCGACTCGAAGCACCGTCGTCCGCATCCTAAACCAAAAGGTCTCTCCTTCATTTGCATAACGAACTGTTCAGCGGAGCACCAGAAGTCGTCCTGTGTGTTTTCCCCCGAAATTATTCTGCGCGCAAAACTCGAAAATCATAGCCTTCTTTTTTCGTTTTCGTGACGCCCCATAATCGGCGAAAAACACTTTTCTCAATCGACGAAAGAAAATTGGCCTGGTGCGCGGGGCGCACGGGATAACAATAGAAATTGGAAAGCCGGAGTAGTGCTCAGGGTGATTGTAGCCGAAGCGGCGCGCGGTGTTGGCAACCCCCGAGGATCAAGGCTGAATATATACAAGAGACTAATTGCTCCGCACGAGACCGAGCCGGTCCTGGACATTACAGTTCGGAACTGCCTCACGTCACTGCACGCTATTCGACTTCGGTACAATCACTTTCGTACCAGTTCGGAATTGTCCTGTTCGAACGAATCGCTTCCCGTTGAGATCCAGCGCGATTACTTTGCCCTGTCTCCCCGCGATATTGTTCTCCGTACTCCCTTTCTCCGACGCGTTTCCAATATTTATTCACGAATAATCCGAGCGAGTTTCGATAACCCTCTGGGTCTACGGTAATTATTTGCAGAGAGAACAACGCGAGGACACCACCACCTCTGTGCAAATAATTATCTTCCCTTTTTTTTTTTTTATTTATTCGACGCGCAGCTAAACTGCACCGAGGGCGACAGATCGATACGAGCCTCGACTCTTTCGGATCTCGCTAAAAGAATTTTGAGGTACCATGAATAACTGCATGACCGACGCGACGCACTGTGGTCCAGATCGAGGAAGCAGCTGTTCACAAAGATTTCAGCATTGCTTCAAGAGTTGTCTCGAAAAGTATGAAAGATATTGAAAAAGTGTAAAACACGTGTCCAAGGATTTCGAGAGGGCAGTATTAGTTTTTTTTTTTTCTTTTTTTTTTCTTTATAACTATAACAAATTTTCAAAATGTTCTCCGTTGCTTTCTAAACAATAATTCAGTCGATTCGCAAATTCTGAACGAACATTTTTCAAGGGGGAAAAACAAAGTTGACCTTCAAATGACTTTGAAAACGCCACCCAAATAACAAAACTGATACTGCCCCCCTCTTTCTCCCTCGAAATCCTTGGACACGTGTTTTACACTTTTTTAATATCTTTCATACTTTTCGAGATATTCGGCTGGAAAGTTTTCAAATGAACACCCTATATATATATATAATATGTAAATATATATACATATGTGGTTTGTTTAGCTTCCAGACTCGTTATCTTGTTTACGCTCCATAGTTTTTGTTTCTTTTGAAATTGGTTATGTAACGGGTTGCAAATGAGAAAACGGATTACAGGCGCGTCAAAAGATGTGCAAGAAATTGATAATCGTTTGGACGAGTTTGCGGCGACAGTTGTTGTCTAGCTGCGGTAAAGATGGCACGATAGTGTGGGTAGGAATGTAGAGCTATTCCAACAGACACCTTAAAAAATGTTCGTTCAAAAGACTATAGCCGGTTTTGGGGGCCAAATCGGCCCCGGAAAGGATTTTATTCCAATTTGCGCCATTCGATAGCCTACCAAAAAAGATACCTTTCAGCCAAGTTTTAGCCCTATAGTTCATCTGTAAGGGTAGTTATAGAGGAAAAACGAAAATCCAGTTTTTGGCCCATTTTCCCCATTTAATGACAATTTAAAATTCTGAAAAAAATCTGACACATGTCGGACACCAAACCACATACTTTAAGTCGTTTTCAGATTTTTCCGTTGCAAACTCTGGCTGTAAAAATCGAAAAACACGAAAAAAATCGAAAAAATGCAGATTTCATATGGAAATCTAAGAGCGACTAGAATGAAATTAATTTAGCAATAAGATATTGTCCTAAGTATTATGCTCAATTTTTTTCAAATTCCTGCGTTTGGTGCGTCATAGTAGGAAAAAATAAAAACCACTTTTTTCTGCGTTTTTTCCGTGAAAAACTAAGTTATAATTATCGTAAAAATATATTATGTAATATTAAACATCCCTAAGTTCGGAGAAACATCGTGCAGACTTTAAAAATTGCGTAGTACAAAAAAACGACAATTATACTATGCACGATATATCCCAATATTTCGGAGGTACTTTCAACGGCGCCGGTTGGTGCAGTAGCTATGGTCTCCGACTGCGGAACCGCTGAAGACTTTTTGGATCAGGTTCCCATCCCGCCCCGGGCCAAAATTTTTTTTCTCTTTAATCAGATGTTTTTTCGATTTCTAACCGTATGATTCTTTTTACGCTATTGTAAAAACATTTTTTAACTATGTTTAAACTATTTTTTAATAATTTTCCGGAAAAATATTTTTGGAGTACTTTCAGCCTTTAGTCATCTATGGGCTGTATTACTTATTATTATTATTAATCGTGTAGAAAAAAGAAAATGCTTGTTTTAATCACAATTTTTGATAAATCTCGTTAATTTCACCGTTTTCGAATGTCATGGACATTTAAGAAGCAGGGTTGCTTTTTCATCATATAAAGAGCTAATTCCTCGATCTGGACCACGCTGCGACGCACAGTGGTCCCAAAGCCGGAAAACGTGGCCAAAGCCTAAAATATGAACTTTCAGCTAGGTAAGTTTCAAGTATGGGGTTGATTACTCTAAGAGTGTTTCTAAGTGGGGGTAAACAGCAAAAAGGTCGGTTTTTTATACCTGACCAACAGTCACAGTCCGAACTTCGAGTTCATTAGACCATACCTTTTTAAGCTTGTGAAGCACATTGCGAATTTCAAGTGCACAGTGTACAAATTGTGTTGAAACGTTTCGATTTTAATTGTGCATTATGGATGCTGTTTGTGGAGGTAAGTTGCATAGGTTTTAGTGCCAAATGTTTATTGTTAACTGATAACTGTGTATGCAAAGAAAGAGTAAAAGTGAAGGCATAAATTTTTACGATTTAAAGTAAAAGTTGCAAGTCTCGCACGTTCTATCGTTAAAACTTGTTGGAGCTTCTACTACATAGTATTATCTTGCAATTCTAAATAAAATTAGCTGCCCTTAGGTGCCCCTGCGGTCGTAGCACTGTTTCTTGTAACGCAGAGTAGGTGTTTTATGTGCTTTCCTTGCGTTTCTTGTCAAACTGTGAGAGATATGCACTAAGTCTTTCTGTAAAATTTAAACAAATTTTGAATAGAATGTCAGTTTTTTTATAAAGAATAATATATCCGAAATTTTGTTTATATTTTTCAAACACGAACGCTGTTTTTATATCGGCTGTTCGTTTGAAAACTTTCCAGCCGAACATCTCGAAAGGTATAAAAAATATTTAAAAAGTGTAAAACACGTGTCCAAGGCGGTATCAGTTTTTTATTTGGATGGCGTTTTCAAGGTCATCTGAAGGTCAACTTTGTTTTTTCAAATGGAAACCTATATTTTTTATTATGAGATCTTATTGTACGTAAAAAGACCAGCAATTCTTCAATTCTTTCTTCTGTGGAAACTATGAAGCGCGACTAGAATACCTACTTTATACAATACAAAGGGTAGAGTTTGCTATCCGGAGAATTAGTGAGTTTCCCCTCGTTCAGGTCAATATGAGACAGCGAATTTTCTAATTTCAAGTTCAGATTCGTGATCAGCGACCCCCAAAACGTCCTGATACCAATTTTCAAGCAGAACTAATAATTTTTTAATAAGTTGTGAGGTTTTGACCACGTTTTGACGATTTGGGACCACGCTGCGACGGGGCGATGTGAACGATGTCGAAGGACTGTCTGAAAAGGCAACGAGCCCCGGGGCGGAGAAGCGTACGTGGTCGGTGATGTTACGAGCGAACGGAATCGCAATTTGATTCGGCGCAGTCCGCGCGCAGAGAAGTGGCCATTGGAATTCATATTTCGCGGATGCCGTTTCCAGGTCACCTGCCCATCGGTTGCCAGTGCGAGGTCAGGTGGATGTTCGGGCATTTGGACAGCGACAACGACGGCAGGCTCTCCCTTTCCGAGTTGTACGGGCTGGAGCACGATCAGAACGAGCCGTGTCTGAAGCCGTTCCTCGACGGCTGCGACACAGACGGGTGAGTCCCGAGCCGGTGGACAGGGGATGGCACCCACCCTTTGCGATTCCCTGCACGTACGAACACTAGTCCCTGTAACCCGTTTCTCCTTTTCCCCTATCGCTGGACGAACAACTGTCCGGGAGGCTATCAACCCCTTGCGTCTACAGTGAATTCTCGATATATGTCCACAACGCAGGCATTGCCAGCGACATATATCGTCTAGGAGACATACTCGAGCCGTGCTGTATTTACACTCCTCCAGGCCTCTCGAGCTTCGGGACTTCTCACGGGATATACCCCGCGGTAGTGGGGATAGTTCCGCGACGTTTATCCTCCAGGCCTTGGCGACATATACAGGGTGTGTCGCCACATTTTGCCATCTAGATTTACGTCATTATTATTACGCATAGCAAACAATGTTTCAGATGAAGTTGAATGGTTTTGAGGGGGGCACATTCTGATGGTACCTTTTTTTTTTTTAGGTGGACGTGTAAAGGACATACGAAGGTCATTAATGTTTTTTTAAATGGAATCATATATTTTTTATTGCATCAACTGATGCTGCTTCATATTCTTTACAAAACAGTATTAATCTATTTGTGTAAGAAAATGACCTTCATATGTCCTTCACACGTCCACCTACAAAAAAAATGTACCATGTGAATGGTACAAAGAATGTGCCCCTCTCAAAACCACTCAACTTCATCTGAAACATTGTTTGCTATGCGTAATAATGATGACGTAAATCTGGGTAGCAAAATGTGGCGACACACCCTGTATAGATAAATCACTGTGTCACTTCCTCCGACGATCAGCAGTTCTAATCTCCTTTTATCTATCCACAGATAATCCTAAGTTAGCTCGGTGAAAATTATAATTAGAGATCTTTAGGCAAACGAAAAATTTTCAATCGTGAAAAATGGAAATCAGATGAAAGTCTCTTTTTGAGTCGAACATAATCCAACAACATTCCTAAATTTTCCCAAAGCTTGTACAAGTTTTGTTAGCTACTCTTCCTATTTCCCCATAAATGCATAAAATCCGCAGTCTAATTGCAATATAGAGCCTCGTTCGCGACCCTTCCGAGAGAAAAATTCTGGAACAAGCGGTTACGACCGGACCGTTTCACGGCGCCATTGCTATGTAGAATCCAAATCTCGCCCATTCGATTCCGGGACAGCGACGACGTCGATAAACGGCGTTCGCGGACGTTAAGAGGGCGTAACAACCCTTTCGATTCCGTTCACGTAGCGAGACACGACGTCCTGCTCGCGTTGTAATCCGCTTGTCGCATCGCGGACTCTCTTCGTCTTCTTCTTCTCCCTCCACCTTTCGCGCTGCTTGTAAATCATTAAACTCGCGGGATACGTGACCCGGAAAGGGAACGAGAAACCCTTTCAGTTTTTAATACCGTCGAGCAACGCGGCGAGAGGGTTGGTGGCCGCCGCGTCATGCCGGACGCTCGAGTGTAATAGGTCTCGAGCGTACGTGCCTCCGAACCAAGTAGCTGACTGATTGTTAGGGAGAGGATGATTGTACGGACACGTGTGAAAACCGAGTCGTTTGGCGAGAGAGAGAGAGAGAGAGAGAGAGAGAGAGAGAGAGAGAGAGGCTCTCGAGCTTTGACCCCTCACGGGGTACACCCCGCAGTGGGTAGGTCCAGTGACCTTTAAACGCGAGGCTTGCAATGACTTATATCGGGAATTCAGTGTATCTGTTGTTCCGTATGTGAAAGAAAGGGGACGATAGTATGGCAATGTTTGGTTCCAGCGTTTTAAAGAGAGCGATGCGGGTAAATGGCGATGGCTGCACTAAACTTAAGGAGGGAATGACTCTGTACGGATGTATGCGAAATGGCGAGAGGATGTAAACCCAGTGTCGTCCACCTTTGGCATTAAAAAGCTCTAACCGTATATGATCGCGTATGATTGTCGACTACCGTGCACGAGTCGCTTAACTTCTTAACTACTCGGTTTACTGCTCGTTTTACGACCTTCGTTGCCGAGGTGCTTCGCCGGGTCACAATACGCGGCCATATTGCGTCCCGAATCTAATTGGTCCCTGATCGTATCCGACGAATAACTGAATCCATCTGGCGCTAGACGTTAATTGGTTACAGCGTCTCCATAAATTAACCCTTGGCTGGCGGGCCGTTTAAACGATTGCATATTTGTGGTAGGATCAGCGTTGACCTCGAGGAAGTAGAAACTGCGTGAGAACTTCGATGAATCCTCTAGCTACGGCTGAAATCGATCGAGCGAAATTGGTGGTCGAGAATGTCCGCCTGGCAAGGGTTAGGGTA
Source organism: Halictus rubicundus (assembly GCF_050948215.1). Lineage (NCBI taxonomy): Eukaryota > Metazoa > Arthropoda > Insecta > Hymenoptera > Halictidae > Halictus > Halictus rubicundus. The sequence goes on along the minus strand of NC_135161.1, from coordinate 5,941,651 downwards.
TCGATTGTTTTAGTCGTTGTGATTGTACTTGGAGGAGGGCTCCCTGTTGATAGCGACGAACACTGTGCTTCCAGGGACATATTCGTGAACGGGCCCGAATGGTGCGGCTGCTTCTCAAAAGCTGAACGTCCGTGTGCCGCCGTGCGCAAACGATCATCCCCGGACGTTGCACCCGCCTGCGACTCTCGAGGTTACTACCGAAGTACCCAGTGCCATCGTGGTCTAGGTCTCTGCTGGTGTGTCGACCCCCACGGCGTCGAGTTTGCCGGTACCAGAACACGTGGCAGCAAACCAGACTGCGGTAGGTACAAACGCTAGTTGACAATAGAACCTAGAAGACAGCACGGCGAGAGCACACGCCTCCCAAACTTGCCCAGTGTTCCGTCCCCCGGAGTTCCTCGAGGCAGAAAGCGATCGCTGTTCAACATCGTGCCAACTGGATTACTCCCTGAAACAAAAGAAAAGAATTTAGAATCTGCTCTGAAGCAATCAAACGAATTGTATTACATACCCTGAGGCAACAAAAATATGTTCAAAGCTGTATTTGGAGATTTATCCGTCCAAGGCTGTGTCTGATAATTTTGCAATTGATTACACGATCGGGTGTAATATTAACAATTTTCCGAAGCGACTGTTATGCGCAGGCGTGCCGGAAAATCATCGATTGCATAACTAATATACGGTAAAAAAATATTTTAAACACCGTGGCTTGTTCGTTAGACTTTTCCGCGGCTGTACTGTGCAAGAAAATCCACCAACGATCGCGCAATAATTAAATCATTAACAAGATAATCATTTATACGCAGGAACGAAAATCAGCACAGATAATTCGTGCCGCGTTGCCCGTAAGATACCGTGCGAATAGCGGTACGAATCATCTGCGCTTCCCAAACCTCCGAATAGCGCCAATTCGTGCAGCGGTAAAACGCTGAAACTACTCGACAAATTACCGACAGCGTTTGCTCGGATGGTAACCATAGACTGTGATGGTAAATCAACCCGGGACTTTCAAACCCTGTGATGGTAATGTATCGGTTGTCGATAATGTAAATTCGTACTTTATCAATACTAGTATTGTCGGTAAAATAGAAAACTAATGATTTTTATAAAATAAGAATTTAAATTATCGACAACCCCTACAGTGACTGCAATAGTTATAAATTTACCAATTATATTCTCAGGGCCTCTTCCTGCCTATGTGCTTCACCCAAGACTTCTTTTTCCTTACCAATCGGTAACAATCGTTAATCAATAGCATCGTTAATGTTTCAGACATGATAGTGAACAAGATAAGCAACGGAGGTCTAAAGACCAACAGCGTGGACCTGGATGACGACGAGGACGGAGGCACAGATATGGGCCAGGACCTCGAGGGATCCGCTGATCAGCCGTTAGACTTCTAGACTCCTTAGGATCAGCCAACCGACACAGAGTAAACAGCAGCAGCTAACCGGGAGCAGTACCTTGACGTGATATCGAGCGATCGGACAACAAGGTTCCCTTTTCCGGTTGTCCAGTCGTATCGATCATCGCCGTTGTGATTGGAGGTGTCTTCGGTGAATCAGGGCGGCGGAGGCTGCGTGCAAGCCTAAAACAAAAAAGCCAGTTCGTAGAGCAACGAAACAAAAGGAATACGCTGAGAAATGAAAAGGAAGAGAGAACTCCGCTTCGGAAAGAAGCAAAGGCTACCGGCTCTCTGTGCTAGGTAGTCCTCTTCATGAGCTGTCGGTGGCCATCAGGATCAACGGTTGGTCGTTCTTAACCCGCGATTAACTTGAATCCTCGAGTGCTGATCTTGGCACACAGAGAGCTTCGATCCAAACCGAAAACAGAGAATCAACATAATTCAATCAACGCTAAATCCGGTCGATTCGGGAAGACAAAGACACAAGTGCCAAACGGGTTAAGAGAGGGAAGCTAAACAGTGCAATAAAATCACACAGAAACCGACAGACAGACACACATGTTCCACACGTAACACATGTACACACGTATTCTACACACAGTCGTGCAATAGCGAAGAACCCGTGCAATGTTTGATATTCTGACTGGATTGCATTTACCTTCGACAAGAATCGGCGCAGATTGTCACAGAGGCAGAAATGCGATTGACCTTTAGCCTGTGTGTGCCCCTCGAGGTACCTCCATGCACAACTCGTCTATAAATAATACAGTTATACACTATTTATGCGTATAGAATGGTAGAGAGAGAAAGAGAGCGAGCGAGAGAGAGGGAGAGAAAGAGAGTGAGAGTAAGATAGGAGAGAAACACTCACGAGGTGTTCAAGAAATGGGAAGATCATCCTCCATCGGGTAGAATTCATGTCCACTCCACACCGACGCATAGAAATTAACGATACATTTAACGAGAGAAGATGATGCAACAGAGATAAAGTTTAACAAAGAAACAAAAAAAAAATATTGAGAGAAAGAGAGAGCGACAGAGAGAAAGAAAGAAAAAGAATGCTCTATATGATTATGATTTCTAACCGCGCTAGATTAACGATATCTCGAATTGTAATGTCTAAGCATAACATATATATATATATATATATATACAAAAATATATATATATAAATATAAATATATAAATAAATAATACATTATACTGTTTATGACTAACGATAATACGGCAGAAGAAGAACAAGCTGGCTGAGAGAGAAAACCAGGCCGATCGTCAGCAGTTCAACAAACACATACACACACATACACACACCTAGAAAGTTGCACGCTTGAAGATGTAGAAGTCAGATGTACTTGATTGCCATAATCCCGCTAAAAAAAAAAGTATAGATTCGATCCAGTCCCGTTGCTGAACACCTTCGCTGATATCTACAAGAGAATAATGCATACAGGGTGTTGTAGAAAATGTCGTTGTTCATTCAAAGGGTTCGAAGCTAAAATTGAACATCCAACATCCCTTGTGTGGAACGATGAGGAAATTTTTTCGAGGAGTGAACAGAATGTTTTTTTGAGGGCACTTATCGACGGAGAATATTTTCTAAAACGTCCTGTATATATATACATATATGTATAACCAGAGATTTCCGTCGCTTATTTATTTTTCTTTTTCTACTTCTTCTTCTTCTTCTTCCCCCCTTTCGCCTCGAGCTTTCATTCTTTTCTCTCGTAGCCATCTTGCGTTGCGAGTTCTAGTGTAAGATAACACTTACATAAAAAGAATGACCTATTTCATACTCGCTAACTACTAAGCAGCAGCTCAATCACGACGACGAAGGAGGGGAGATGCCGGAGAGAATTCTATGAACTCGCGATGCACTCCTTGTACACGAATAGAAAAGGAAGAGGAAAAAAAATGAAAAAAAAATATTTTAAGATACACGATACGTTCTTCATCCCTTTTAACAAACGTATTTCTTTCCCCTTTCGACGATTTGTCACACACACGCAATTTTCAAATTTCACGGAAAAAAAAGAAGATTAACGCGCGCGTCTACAAAAGGGATCCTCTCTCGAGAAAGGATCGAGGAAGCGCGGGGGTAAGCGTTTTTAATATTTGATAACAAGAGAGCACGTCGTGATTCGTCTGCGTTTACTTGTAATTATAAGCATTTTTACTTACGACTTTTACTTACGACTTTTACTTAACGAGTGTGTGGTAACACCGTAGGTACTAGAAAGGTATAAAGCAATTGTAATCCGTAGAACAAACGAAAAAGAAATGGGAAAAAACGATCGGTGTGACTATGTGAATATGCCCTAGCTCGCGATTAGGTGGCGAATTTACACGTAGGTGATTAGCCAGTGCAAATTATTACACGTAATCCGCATTCTAGAGAACCGAAACACGTGTCCAGAGATGTTTCAGTTTCTAGCGTCGTCGTCGTCGTCTACTTCGAGAGCATCGACATGCGCGTTCTTTAAACTATTATTACTTATTGTTATCGTTTAGCGGCAATACCGTACTATGGATTTTCGGTACTTATTCTTATATACGATCGCGCTTGCATTCTACTCTTCTGTGAGCAACTTAATCGAGACCGTATAACGAACGAACGAGATGGAAGGAAGCGATTAAACTGTCCAAGAATAAATAACAAAACCGCATTTTAACGAGCACCAGAAAACACCGCGTCATTCTCAGACATCGGAACAAGAAATAGACTGCAGATGTTTACGCGAATTAGCATTACTTAAAGTGCAATCAACGATAAAGTGTTACTTTTTTCCGTAGAATTAATGTTTGAAATTGGATTGTTTAGTTAATTGTAGTACGGTGTATTTGTTGATGTTTTTTTTTTCATGTTTCTACATACATTATGGTATTTTACGGTAGTCAATGCATAAACCTCGGCAGTCTAGCGATAAAATATAAGGACTCGTAGAAAAATGTTCATTCGTCCGCGATGTAATGAATTCACCGACAACACCATGATGCACTCTTTGCCACGTTCGAGCGCAATTTCTATTCCCAGCCTGAATTTATTGCCGTACCGTCAACATTATAGATTAACCGAGCATAACTCGAGAAACCGCAACCATACGATAGTTTTACTGAGAACGTCGTCTTGCATATTGTATATACATAATTATATACAATGGGGAAAATCATCGTCTATGATCTTCGTAAACGTGATGATTTTTGTAAGGTATGCACCTGGTCGAAGCGTAAAGAATTTTTACTTCATCCCGAAGCTACTATTGATATTTCACCAGATTGGTATTGTACATGTGGCTGTAAGAATTCTTTATGAATAAAGATTGTTGTAGAAAACTGGTCCACGCTCTTCCTTGCAATCACTCACCGAGATTCTATTAATATCAATATATTATTTTTATTTAAAAATCGTTACAAAAAATAGACGTATTCCAATCGTGTCTAGGAAGACTGTAGGAAGATACTGACACTGTAAAACACTTTTTATACTCGTGCGTTTAGTACTTGAGCACTGCTCTTAAGCTAAAACAAAAAGGAAACAAAAAATTATAGTTTCTGTTAATCGGTAGTCGTTTTCAGAGTATTGAGTTAATATAATTTACCATGATCCCGAGTGTAATAAATCGAATCCTTCGTTGATCTTCTCGAATGGAAGAGTGTGAGTAACGAACTCGTCGAGCATGAGCGATTTCGACATGTATTCTTGTACCAGTTTTGGTACGCTTTCCTTGGACTTCCAGCCACCGAACGCAGTTCCTTTCCATACTCGGCCTGTCACCAATTGGAATGGACGAGTGCTGATTTCCTGACCTGCTGCAGCTACACCCACGATGACGGATGTGCCCCATCCCTTATGGCAGGATTCCAAAGCAGCCCTCTGCGAACAAATTTATTATTCGCCAACTGCTCTGCGTAATTGACACTACTTAAAAAATCAACGACATTCTCTACCATGGTGTTAACATTGCCGACACATTCGAAAGTGTAATCCAATCCTCCGTCGGTTAATTCTACCAGAACTTCCTGAATTGGTTTACTATGATCCTTGGGGTTAACGAATTCGGTGCACCCAAAAGTTTTAGCTGTGCAACAATTAAATATTAAAATGCTCAACTCATTCTTCAAGGGTAAAACTAGATAGAACAAATGCTCTTATATCTTACCAAGCTCGAATTTACTCGGATTCACGTCTATACCGATAATGCGCGTTGCACCGGCTTTCTTGCAACCAAGTGCAACTGCCAACCCAACTGCACCCAGTCCCCATATGGCACATGAACTTCCAGGTTCCACTTTGGCCGTATTAAGGGCAGCGCCATAGCCGGTAGGTACTCCACAACCCAACAAGCAAACCTTCTCGAGCGGTGCACTGGGATCAACCTAAAATAAAAGGATTGTACTTTACTCTAAATATTCTATAAATTATTCATAATACTCTGTAAACGGACTAGTACCTTAGCGAGAGAAATATCAGCTACTACAGTGTACTCTGAGAAAGTAGAGCAACCCATGAAGTGAGCAAGAGTCTGATTCTTGCAAGTGAACCGAGAAGTACCATCAGGCATCACACCCTTTCCTTGAGTACTACGTATCTTGCTGCATAGATTCGTTTTTGGAGATTTGCAAAACTTGCAGTCCTTGCATTGAGGAATGTACAGTGGAACCACATGATCGCCTTGAGATATAACATGGGGAATCATTTAGCATGATACAATTCGTCTAAATACAAAATATCGTTCTTGTCTGAAGAGAAGAGACTGTAGAGAGTGAACAAGTGGGCATTCAAGGTGGGAATTAGGTGGAGCTAAAAGCTTATTTTTCTCTCCAGGCGCGAACGATATACTTCTAAATGGAATGTTGGAAGCTTGGGAAATGGCACAGTCTACGATTGGTCCCAAATATTAAACCATATGTAAGACTACCTCCCATACTTTTCTACCATCTCCGTGCCAATTCCTGAACTCCCAACGATGGTAATACCAGGTTGAAATTCTGTGACTCCTTCGCCAACACTCTCCACAATACCACTGCCCTCATGACCAAGAACACATGGGAAAATTCCTTCTGGATCCAACCCATCCAGAGTATAGGCATCCGTATGGCACAGAGCTACAGCTACAACTTTGATCCTGACTTCATGAGCTTTCGGAGGTGCTACTTCTATCTCCTCGATCGAAAGAGGCTGCTTCTCCTTCCATGCTACTGCGGCTTTGCATTTAATTACCTACCGTTCGCAAAAAAATAAATGCAATCTTATTTATAACCAACGGAATCGAAGAAAAAATTTATTGGTATGTTATTGAAGAAGAATAAATACCTTTCCCACGGTGTCAGACATATTTCATGTAAATTATTAATCAACGATTCGGAAGACTGTGAGAGATAGACTGTACAACACGACAATGACAATTACGGCACTGTACGGCACCGGCAGTGATTAACCTCAAGGTCGTGATTTGCACGCGGCGCTAATCCAGTATTACTGACATCTACATAGTGTATCATGTATCAATCTAATTTATATCTACCCATTTTTTTTTATTTAATAGAATAATTTATAATATTCTGAAAGCAATTGAAAATCTATATCTCATTTTGTATAAACGTTTATGATCATATCAAAAAGAGTAAACTGTTTTAACTATGTTAGTCAATTAAATTCCAATTTCAATGGTTATCATATATTTGACCTAGCATGTCCTCTAAGATAGATAAAACGTTTATTTGTACACAACTGTTAATTTTTTGCTGTTATCAAAGAAGATATATCCTCTCTGCTGTTATATAATCATTCTCAATAAACAAAGTCACCTTTTCAAATGCGTTCGTTTCTTTATTAAGTCTATAAGTAAATTGTTAAGAGTACAAACTGTTGTATTTATCATACTATTTGGACAATTATCGATGATTCACCTATGAATTTTTTTGCCTACTCTTAACACAGGTAATGTCTGTGCAAGAGTAATAAAATGCGCAGTCATGTAGCCGAGTAAAGCTCCTATTACACAAGGGATTGGCCAAGCTTGCCAAGGACGGTCCCAGTCTAATGGAATTACAATAGCGCCCAACCAGGTGCCCAAAAGGGTCGCTTGAACATTAGTCTTCACAGCGTTCGCTAAAACATTGTCCTTCTGCGACTGTATTCCTGTCATAATCTCTAACGCACTGTCTACTCCTAAATGCAAACTGGCAGGAACAAATGTAAGAGTGGTCAGTGTGACTGTGAGCATTGTAGTTTCCTCGTGGTGCACGAAGAGAGGTGCACCAAACAGCACGATTATAATATAGTATACAACGGACAATATAAAAGCTGCTAACAAAAATTTGAAGATCTCCCTCAAATATCTTGACCAAGATCTCCTAGCTTTCGAGGATGTTCTCAAATCACTTTTTCCTATAATAGTGGATTCGGAGTGAAACATGGGAAAGAGGAGTTTCATGACTTCCGCGAACAGAAGTATTAATAATACTGGAATAAACTTGTACTTTCCCACATTGTACAAGCTGTCGTTCAGCTTGAGTAATATCAGGATACCAGGGAAATAAATGCAAGTGAAGGCGCAGTACGACAAGAGCAACCTCTGGGCTAATTTGTTTCCCATGCTCATGTTTGTTATTTTTCTAACCTATAAGAAATAGTAACTTCTATAGTAAAGGAGAATTAAGATAAACCTGATTCGTAGATTTAATGATTTCTTACTTGACACGTGAAGTGAAATGATTTTTAGTGTTTTGGTGCTTTGTATATTATTTTATTCGCACTATGTATTACCATAGTGCCTTGTTATTTCATTTTGTTTTAGGTTAAGTAAACGCGCTCGCATCGCTGACAGACATTGAGAAATCAGCTGTTGCAAAGCATGTTATCGTAAAGTATTTTTTAACAGACATGTATCTTTGTACCACTTTCTGTCAGTCTAATTACAATTTCAATAGAAATGAATGATTGCATATTACTTCATCTTTAAATTTCGATACAAAATGCAATTTTTTGTATGCAACTAAAATACAGCTATGTTCTCGATGGTACTGTTCACAGGTGCATTCCAGGCGGAGAAAACTCTTATGTATGACCTTGGACCGCTTAGTTCACTTGCAAGAGAATTAACTTAGATAGCATCACGTTCACAGCACATCACGTGATTCAACGTGATTGGACGTGACTGATGTTCCAATCAGTGCTGCTATTGCACGCTACTATTCTTGCCAAAACCACTGCTGCACGAATGATCGTTGCTGTAGACTAAAGTGTGTTTCCTCTTTTATACAATGTCTATCGTACATAGTGATGGGCATTATCGACTAAATTCAACTATCGACTAATTACTACTTAGTTACTACATACTATCGAATATTTAGTCGATAGTTTTTAGTCGACTGAAATTTCGTTTTAGTGGTTACGTCTAGATTGCGGGCTATAGTTTATGCCTAGGTATATCACATATATAGTTATATCGCATAAATAGCAATAAGATTTTAACATCTAATATGAATTAAAGTATTTCGCATAAATTGCAATAAGATTTTAACATCTAATATGAATTAACATCCACTGACATTTGAAATTTCAAGATGGCGACGTGTAAAACAGTCGACTGAAAATAGTAACCCAACCACTACTAGATTCAGTCGATATTTTAAAAAATCAGTCGATTGAAAATAGTAGTTGGCTACTATCGATTTAGTCGATAGTTTTTAGTCGATGGTGCCCATCACTACTATCGTACATACATTTTAGTCGACGATACCCACCTCACGAGTGTCTTTGCACCCCCACTCTTGTGAATCGCACTGTAACGGAATTTTCATCGGCCGCACACCCTTTTCTTTCGAGGAGGTAATCTCGTTACCCCCCCCCCCCCCCGGGGGGGGGAGGGTGAACCGGGTTATGTGGGACTCCGGCAGTGAGTGCAATGCCGAGTATACCCACTAACTCCTCCCCGTCCGACCCTAGGCTCCTGGGGGCACCAGTGTTCCGCGCGCGCATTTCAAACCGGTGTGCCCCCGCATTAGCAAACCACCCTGGGAGGGTGGGGGACGCGGCCCCCTTCCAAACCTGCTCTATCAGAATGCACCACGCAACGAACGACGCGGTGCCTTCCCCCCCCCCCCCCTCTTAGGCCGCCCGATGGGCATCCGGGCCCCCGCCCAAGATGCCCGGCGATCGGCCACGCACCCTTTTTTTTTATCGCGAGGAAATGCTTTTCGCATACCCCGGCTCCCTGTGGGAACCGGGGTTACGTGGGACTATCTCCAGGGGGGTAAACCCCCGGAGACTACCCACTAAAACCTCACGCCCACATAATCTATAGGGGAGGTGCCTGGATCACGCGAGTACTCAACAGGACACCTCCCAGCTCTCATCACACTCCGGGGGAGGGGGTTAGCCTTCCCCATTGCCTACACTATAAGACCCCGGGCGGAGGGACCCGCCCCGTGTCACCATCCCTGGAGCCTTCGGATTGGGCTTCTCGAGCCCCAGCTCGGTCTACCCACAGCTCCCGGAGTCTTCGTGCCCCGCTCGGAGCCGGTGTCCCGGAGGAACCAGTCCCGGCCGAGGCAAAAAAACGCCGTCACCGGAAGGAAGGGCCGTCGGAGGCGCGATCCGGCACGCCCTGACCCTTTCTTACCCTAAACCCCCCACGGATCCCCCTCCCCTACTGGGGAGGGACGGACCGACAACCCCCCACACCGGGAAACTAACCCGGGGGGTGTGGTCGGCCGCATACCCTGGCACACCTTCAACATGCTGTGTGCCTCGTCAGGTAACGGGCCCTTTGCCTTCGCGGGGTTCCCGTACCATCGACTTGGGCCGTTAGAAATTCGGGATTTTTTAACACTCTTTGCGAGGGCTATTGAGGCTGTCGCTAATAAAATCTAATTGCAACCCTAGGAGGCGTCTTAATGACTCTGCCTGACCGTTTTCTAAAAAAAAGCTTCAATTGCCGCCTTAATCCTAAAACCTCTCCAGCATCTGCATTGCACGTGTCAACTTTACTATATGCAGCTGGCCGCTACAGATGAGATTTGCTAAGTGGGAAAGGGGAAGAGAAGCACCAGATTGGAAAATAGAAAATTTTACTATACAATGTTACAACAATACACCTCATGGGTAAAAAAAAAGCAATCCAAATCGGCCAGGAAAAAGAAAGAGCAAAAGTAGTACTAATTGGCATAGAAGTAGCTATTCTACCTGTCTACCTTTCACAACTAAAACATGTTCCACATCGCTAATATAGGTATTAGGGCTATTCAAAGGCTTGCAAGCATGTATTAAAATTCTTAACTCTTTAACATTTAGGTAACTCAATATTTTTTCAGTACAACAAGGTGGTAATTCAGGAAGGCTTTCGGAGAGAGAATGGAAAAACTTATTGCCTTGTTCCAGTAACTCTTTTTTTTCTATGCCTCTCCTAAATCGACTATCTATCATACTAGCATATATTGGAAATTTCGTTTTATAATCATCTGATTTCAAGGCCTGTACTATATTTTCATTCCTTGCATATATTGCTAATTGACTTATACTCTTTGTAAGGATATCATGAAAAGAAGTATTGCTATTATCAATCTTCTCGCCCCTCATAATTTTTATTTCTGCTTTACATTCGCTCCAACTATAGCAAAATTCATTGTCTCTATCAACATCAATCATTGTCAACATTAAATTTCTTTCACTTACGTATAAGCCTGCAGATTTTAGTTTAACTATGTACTCCTTAAGGATCTCAACAACTCTTTTATGAGGACCAATGCCACCACCAAGATCATAATAGGAATCAGAATCAGAATCATTGTAATTAGATTGTTCAAGGTTATCATAAAACGAGTCAACAGCAAGCATAGAATATTCAAGTGCCGTACGACTATTTTTACATATAATGTTGACGTCAGAACCATATTCTAGAAGAACATTAACAGCTTCAGTACATCCTTCTTTAGAAGCAAGATGCAATGCTGTCATACCATACTCATTCCTAAGGTCAACTTCAGCACCAAATTCCAAGAGACTCTCAACACTTTTCCAATGATCTTTTTGAGCAGCAAAATGAAGAGGTGTTATATCTCCTTCAGTTCTCGAATCATATTCTGCACCATACTTTAGCAAGATTTCCACAACTTTTTCATGCCCGTTTTGAGCAGCAAAATGAAGAGGTGTTCTATCTCCTTCAGCTCTCGAATCATATTCTGCACCACACTTTAGCAAGATTTCCACAACTTTTTCATGCCCGTTTTGAGCAGCAAAATGAAGAGGTGTTCTATCTCCTTCAGCTCTCGAATCATATTCTGCACCATATTTTAGCAAGATTTCCACAACTTTTTTATGCCCGTTTCGAGCAGCAAAATGAAGAGGTGTCATATCTCCTTTAGCTCTCGAATCATATTCTGCACCATATTTTAGCAAGATTTCCACAACTTTTTCATGCCCTTGTTGAGCAGCAATATGAAGTGCAGTTCTTTGATCTTTTTGCACATCATTGACGTTGGCCCCTTTGTTTAAAAGCATTTTGCTAAGTAGCTCATTTCCTTTCTGAGCAGAAAGATGAAGCGGTGTTGTCATATCACTTTTTACTACAGAGTTAACATCTGCATTGTATTCCAAGAGAGCTTCAACGACTTCTGTATATCCGTTTTTAACAGCATTGTGAAGTGTTGTTAATCCATTTTTAGTTTTAGCATTAACATTAGCCCCCTTACTTAGCAGCAATGCAGCAACTTCTCCCTTAACATGAATATTAGGCTTTTTATCAAGATACAATCCAAAAAAACGTCCATCCCCTTCACTTAGAGCAGTAAAATGTAAAGCTGTGTTTCCATACTTATCACTAGCGTTAATATCAGCATTATTTTGTAAAAGAATTTCAATAATTTCTTTGCATTCAATAGCATAAAGTATTGGACTTTTTTCACTTTCATCTTTAGCATTAACATTAGCTCCATAGTTTATGAATAGTTGGGCCACTTCCTTTTGCTTGTTTTTAGCTGCACTATGTAGAGGCGTAAAACCTTTTTTAGACCTCGAACTGTGTAACATATTAACATTAGCACCATACTTCAACATGTCTTCAACAATTTTCAAATATCCTTTCTCAACAGCAGTAAGAAGCAACTCAGGATTATTTACATCTGCAGGATTAACAATAAAATCATGCTGAAGAAGAGTCTCAACGATCTCTTTATACTTTCCTCCATATCCGAGTACTGCGGTTTTAAGAGAGCTTCTGTTGCTTTGATTATTAATATCAGGACAATACTTTAAAATATCCTTAACAATCATTGAATATCCTTCTTTAACAGCAAGATACAGTATAGTCTTGCCATCCTTATCCTGGGCATCAACCTTAGCCCCATGTTCTAGGAGTAGTTTTACAACTGTTTCGTGTCCTGCTTTAGTAGCCACATGAATTGGCATTAAATTATCCTTCGCGTTAGCATTAACATCAGCACCTCTACTCAAAAATAATCTAACAGCTTCTTCACTACCTTGTTGACAGGCAAAATGTAGTGGCGTATACCCCTCCTGAAATCTTAAAGTGCATACAGAATTAGTATAAGATCCATGATTTAGAAGATCTTCAGCAATCTGCACATATCCATCCATAGCAGCAATATGTAGTGGGGTTACTCCGTATATTGCTACAGTATTAACGTTGGCATTATTCTTGAGAAGTAAATTTACGATTTTTTCACTACCGCTTTCAACAGCATAATGAAGTGGGGTATAACCTTCACAAAAATATATTCTGGCCTTTATGTAAGTTATGGCATTAACATCAGCACTATATTCTAAAAGATGCTCAACAATTTGTAAACATCCTCCCTCAGCTGCAACACAAAGTGGACTTTTACCATTATTGTCTCTGGCATTAACATTAGCTCGATGTTTTAAAAGTAATTCAATAACTTTCATCTTCTTATTTCTAACTGCATTGTAAAGCGGAGTGCAGCCACACTTATTTTTAGCATCAATATCAGCACCTCTATCTAGAAGCATTTTAACAATTTCTATGTCACCATTCACAATGGCCAAGTGAAGTGGAGTATCAGAATGCTTTTTGCTTTTATTGTTAACTTTGGAACCATTTATTAAAAGTAGTTTAACAATCTCTGTACGTCTATTTTTAAGAGCTTCACAGAGTAAAATGTATCCTTTTGACCATGATGGTGAATAAGATAGACCGAAAGAATGGACTAACTCGCTTGCTCTTTCTAAATTCCCATAACGAACTGCAGAAATTAAACTGTGTTTAATATCTGAACTGTCCATCATAAATTTACCTACCCGAAAATTACCCAAAGGTTTTTATTATGTAATGTTTCTCTTTCTTCCCTCTATACTTATATCTGCTAACCCCTGACTCGGGGATTTCAAAATTTCCAGTAACTTAGAAGCAATATTCTTATGCTTATTGATTATCGCAACTTGTAGTAATGTATGACCGTGATTATTACGAGCATTTGTCACAGCTACAAACTCATCAGGTTTCACTGCTTTTAGCTTGCTGATAATTTTAACATTACGTGCTGCAATAAAAGTTCAACAATTTCTTTGTAACCTTGGTCGATGGTCGATTGAACAGAACAGACTGCCACGATCGATCGTTGTCTCGATCGCTCCTGCCTCCCGTTCCCCGCGCGGCTCGCGAGGTCCACCAAGCTGCTCGATCCACCCGGCGGCTCGCGGGACGCGGGGTGCGACGCAGGGGCGACGTCGCGCACGCGCCGTCGATCTAGTCGTTAGAGCCGATTTATTGGAAATATGTACATACGGTTCTGTCAGATAATATTAAAGTCGTGTTTACATGAGTGCACATAGAAATATGTTTGTCTGAGTTGCGTATCTTTATTGGCGGCTGAACCCCTCTTCGCGTAAATCCCGAACATGGTGTATTACCTTTATTAGTAACCTGAGTAACGTCAGCTCCAGCTTTTAGCAAGATGTTTACAACACCTATCCGTCTATTACTAATGGCATAATGTAGTTGTGTTCTTCCATCAATATCTTGGCACCATTGGCATCAGTTCCATCTTTTATTAGACGTTGCACAGTTTGTGTATCACAAATACTAGCAGAAATGTTAATCTCTTTCTGTAAATGCTGAAGAATTTCTGATTCTTTATTGCCTTCAATTTTAAATATCAAATTAATCATTTCTACCTTCTTTAAAATATCAAAAACACTAGGATGACTCGACCCCAAAACAGCTTTCTTTTGATCAAAAGCTTCTCTATTGGCTGCTATAGGCTTTCAGTGCACCAATCATAGTGACGCCGTGAAATGAGTCGAGACGTGCCTTGAACCTTCATGCAGAGAGTGTCTGACTAAAGTCTGTCTCCTCTTTTATACTGTTGCGTCGCAGTGTGGTGGAATAGGGACTTTTGTTGCGGGTTCGATTGCCCGTGGAGCGTTGAAGCGCTCTGCTCGTGGAAGTTAACAAATAAACTTTGTACACAGAGTAAATGGCGAAAACTGTTATAGATTTTATTGGTAGTTCTTTGAGATGTAACTCCCTCAGTTCTACAATGAGTTCTCTTTCATCCTGGAGTTTCAAATCCTTTCCCAGCTTCTTCCTTCTCGACACCCTTCCTTAGCCAATAGGAAAATTAGAATCTTCTGGCTAGGCGTTGATTCGTCGGATGACTCGTCTTCCGGTTGCGGCTTGATGGTGATTGGTAGTGGAAGGATCGCACGAGAGTGGGGTACGCACGAGGGTGATGGCCCGTCAAAACGAGGGAGGTGGGACCATGTGGGACCGAACAAGAGAGAGGTTGGAGGGAGTTCCAAGAGGTCCTTGACCGAGGATTTATGACCTCTTGTCCTTAACTGATTCCAGACTTCGACTATCCCTAATTTGTGCAGAATTGGAGAAGCTACTCTAAGAGGCTACGTGACTTTCTCTAAATTCCGCAATTAGTCTCGCCGACTCGAATTTCGTCAAGGATCTCTATGGAACCCTCCCGGTCTTTCTTTACCTACACTAAACTATCGCGTCCAAATAAAATACATATGTATGAAATACGCGATTACGTCTTACATTTAAATTTGCCTCTCCGTGCCAATAATCGATACTATATATATCTAACTATGCGCACGTGGTCAACTGGCCACGCTACTCTACATACTATTGTAGGTATGGGGCCTACCATCCAGGTAAATAACTAGGCACGTGTATGTTGGCAAGAGGAACTTTATTCGTATCTGCACGTGGCGGCAGACTCAGTGCGACTGGTGCCTAGGGAGGACGCCGAGAGTGTCTCGGGGAAAGTCCCTAGACACATAGAGTCGTGCTCCTATTTATTGGCGCCCGCTGCGTCGCCTAGCGGATGCACTAGGGAGTCAACGATACTCCCTACACCACCCCCCTCGCCAGTAATGGTGGGTGAGACGCAGACAGACATGCCAATTCTGCTCGTTGGTTATCGCGCTATATATATAAAAACAAAATATAACATATATACATAAATTTACGGTGCTATAACTATGAAATATATACAAACGACTATTTAAACTTTGCAGGAACAAGAACTTAGATGTAAACATGATATTTATCGGTAGACAGGAAAATTGCTGTGTCTTTGGGAGGCCCTAGCTGGTATTGCACATGATGGTTCGGTACCACTAGTTCTCGCTGACCAGAAACGCTGGCTTAAGCCTGTCCTTGCTAACGTTTACGTCGCGTTGTCCTATTCTAAGTACAAAGTTCTTATCACTACGGCTTAAAACTAAATATGGTCCCTCGTACGGTGGTTGTAGCGGTTTTTTAACCGCGTCGCGACGCACCAACACGTGCGATGCCGTGTCGAGGTCTTTGAACACGAACACCCGTCGATGACCGTGATGCGCTTTCGGAGCCGGCTTAAGCGACCTCATGTGGTCTCGCAGCTGCTCCACGAAGACGGATAGCTCCACCTGGTCGTTGCCCGCAATCAGGTCGCCGGGTAGACGCAGAGTCTCCCCGTAGACCACTTCTGCTGGTGTCGTCCCGCTGTCCTCTTTGACTGCTGCCCGGATGCCGAGCAGGACTGCCGGAAGCGCCTCCGACCAGGTTTCCTCCTGGCGGCACATGATGGCCGCTTTCAGCTGCCGATGAAGACGTTCCACGGCCCCGTTGGCCTGTGGGTGGTACGCTGTCGTTCGATGGTGTTCCGCTCCCAGCGCTCGTGCCCATGTCTTGAATAGCACGGACTCGAACTGCCGACCCTGGTCCGTCGTTATCCTCAGTGGAACGCCGTAGCGCGAAATCCAGCCCGCGAACAGCGTTCGCGCGACGGTCTCCGCGCCGATGTCAGCCACTGGAAACGCCTCCGGCCATCTGGAGAAGCGGTCGATGACGGTCACGCAGTGCGTGTAGCCCCTGGAGTGCGGCAGTGGTCCAACGATGTCCACGTGAATGTGGTCGAAACGCGCGGTGGGAGCTGTGAACTCCCCGACCGGCGTCGCCACGTGTCGTGAAACCTTCGCCCGTTGGCACCGCATGCACGTCTGCGCCCAGGTGCGGCAATCCTTCTTGACGGACGGCCAGACGAAGCGCTGCGTGACCAGCCTCACGGTTGCCTTGGGTCCGGCGTGTGCCAGACCGTGTAGGCTGTTAAAGATGGCTCTGCGAAAAGCTGCTGGCACGAGTGGGCGTGCCTGGTCGGTGGAAATGTCGCAGTACACGTCCACGCTGGGCTGCTGGAGGCGGATCTTCTTGATGACCAGGCCTCGGGGGTCTGCCATCAACCGCTGCAGCTCGGCGTCCGAACCTTGCGCGTCGGCGAGCTCGTGAAAATCCACCGGTGCAACCACTTCCTCGATGCGCGATAGGGCATCGGCGGTGGTGTTCTCTGCGCCCTTGACGTGCTGCACATCTGTGGTGAACTGTGCGATGTAGTTCAGGTAGCGGAACTGAATGGGTGTGCATTTCTCCGGCTTCTGGCTGAGGGCGAAGGTCAGCGGCTTGTGGTCGGTGAAAATGGTGAAATTCCTGCCTTCCACCGCGTGGCGGAAATATTTCACCGCCGCGTACATTGCCAGCAGCTCTCGGTCGTACGCGCTGTAGTTCCGCTGCGCCGGGTTCAGCTTCCTAGAAAAGAAAGCAAGCGGTTCCCAGGTACCTTGCCGGAACTGCTGCAGCACTGCTCCCAACGCGATGTCCGAGGCATCCACCATCATGGCCAGTTTGGCCTTGGCTGACGGATGCACTAGTGTGGTTGCAGCTGCCAAAGCCGCCTTCGTCCTCGTGAACGCCGCGTCTGCCTCCGGTGTCCACTCCACGGGCTCGCTCTTCTTGCCTGATGTCAGGCAAGCCACGAGTGGAGCTTGGATGTTCGCCGCCCCAGGGATGCACCGCCGGTAAAAGTTTACCATGCCCAGGAACCTGCTGAGTTCGGCTTGGTTTACCGGCTTGGGTTACGAGTGATGGCCTCCACCTTATCGGCCAACGGGCAAATCCCTGCTTTGCCGACCGTGAACCCGAGGAAAGGCACCTCCGGGACGCTAAATTCGCACTTTGCCGAATTTATCACTACCCCGAACTTGGCGAACCTCTGGAACAATTGTTCCAAGTGTCCGAGGTGTTGCTCTTTTGAGTCCGACGCCACCAGCACGTCGTCAATGTATACATAAACAAAGTCTAACCCGCGCACTACCTCGTCCATAAAACGTTGGAACGTTTGCGCGGCGTTACGCAGTCCAAAAGTCATTACCGGGAATTCGAATAACCCGAACGGCGTAGTGATCGCGGTCTTATGAATGTCTGCTTCCGCGACCGGGATCTGATGGTACGCGCGCACTAGGTCTATTTTCGAAAAAACCGTTTTCCCGTGCAAACTCTGCGCGAAGTCTTGAATGTGCGGCACTGGGTACGCGTCGGGTACCGTCCTAGCGTTCAACGCGCGATAGTCCCCGCACGGACGCCACTCACTATTCTTTTTGGGCACCAGGTGTAACGGCGATGCCCAGGCACTTTTTGACGGACGAGTGATGCCCTGTTGCAGCATATACTCGAATTCCCGTTTCGCCGCCTTCAGCCGGTCCGTCGTGAGACGCCGCGGTCGCTGCGATACGGGAGGTCCCGGTGTCGTCACGATGTGATGCTTCACATCGTGTTTCACCGCACTGCTACACACTGAGGGACGCGTGATACCCTGAAATTGTTTTAACAGCGCGTATACCGCACTGTCCCGCACCGGTGCCACGCATTGAGCCGATTCGACCGTGCCGGTCGGTATTGTTCCGGTTACCGATAGGCCGGTGATTTTGTCGATCAACCGACGGTCCTGAACGTCCGGCAGGAGACCGAATCGGGCTAAAAAGTCCGCACCAATAATGGGTCGCGAAATGTCTGCAATAACAAACGTCCACGGGAATGCCCGGCGTAATCCTAAATCTACACTAATCACTACGTGCCCGTAAGTGTTAATTAGTGAACCGTTCGCCGCGGTCAGCAGGTAGCTCGATTTCGTTCGCGCACCGGTCACTTTTTTCCGCGGGAACACGCTGACCTCAGCCCCGGTATCGACCAGGTACTGGGTCTTCGTCGTCGCGTCGGTTACGAAGAGGCGACGTGCTGTCCTCTCAGGGCCGCTTGTCGCCATCAGCGACTCTGTAGGTCGTTTCCCGACTGGAAAGTGCACGGCTTCGTGCACTTTGTCGCCTTGGTTCCGAATCGCCCGTGATACCAGCAGATGCCGCTGGGGCGAGATTCGGCCTTGGACTTCGGCCGGGAACGTCTACGGTACCGGCTGCTGGGCGTGCTGCTCCTTGGTTGGCGCCCTCTGCCCTCCAGCTTGGTGGTCACCAGTGCGGCAATTTGCTCAACGAGGGCGTTGATGTCGCCGAGCGCTGCGACATTGTTTGCCGCCGCTGCTGGGTGGATCTGCGCCGGCGTGACCTCGCTGATCCGGTCCGCCAGGGCCGCCACTTTCTCGAGCTCGACGCCATCTTGTGTGGCCAGCACCGATTGCATGGCGACGGGTAACCTACTCATCCACAGAGTCCGGATGAAATCCTCCGGCACCTCGTTGCCCGCCAGGCTCCTTATGTGCCGCAGGAACTGCGACGGCGTCCGGTCTCCTCGTTCCTCGTGTTCGAGGAGCTGCTTAATCTTCCTCTGCTTGGAAGTGGAGAGCCGCGCGATTAATTCATCCTTTAGCCGCGTATACTTATTTTGCTCCGGCGGGTTCAGCAGGATATCCTCTACTTCTTGCGCGGTTTTTACATCCAGTTGCGCCACCACGTGGTGGTACTTGGTGTCCTCCTGCGTTATCCCGCGCAAACCGAACTGGGCGTCCAGGTGCGCAAACCATAATGCTGGTTTTTCCGCCCAGAATTTCGCCATGTGCACGGCTACGGCCATGTTTTGCGCAGGCGGCTCCATATCAATCACGTCGGGGTCACCAGTTGTAGGTATGGGGCCTACCATCCAGGTAAATAACTAGGCACGTGTATGTTGGCAAGAGGAACTTTATTCGTATCTGCACGTGGCGGCAGACTCAGTGCGACTGGTGCCTAGGGAGGACGCCGAGAGTGTCTCGGGGAAAGTCCCTAGACACATAGAGTCGTGCTCCTATTTATTGGCGCCCGCTGCGTCGCCTAGCGGATGCACTAGGGAGTCAACGATACTCCCTACACTATCGAATATTTAGTCGATAGTTTTTAGTCGACTGAAATTTCGTTTTAGTGGTTACGTCTAGATTGCGGGCTATAGTTTATGCCTAGGTATATCACATATATAGTTATATCGCATAAATAGCAATAAGATTTTAACATCTAATATGAATTAAAGTATTTCGCATAAATTGCAATAAGATTTTAACATCTAATATGAATTAACATCCACTGACATTTGAAATTTCAAGATGGCGACGTGTAAAACAGTCGACTGAAAATAGTAACCCAACCACTACTAGATTCAGTCGATATTTTAAAAAATCAGTCGATTGAAAATAGTAGTTGGCTACTATCGATTTAGTCGATAGTTTTTAGTCGATGGTGCCCATCACTACTATCGTACATACATTTTAGTCGACGATACCCACCTCACGAGTGTCTTTGCACCCCCACTCTTGTGAATCGCACTGTAACGGAATTTTCATCGGCCGCACACCCTTTTCTTTCGAGGAGGTAATCTCGTTACCCCCCCCCCCGGGGGGGGGGGAGGGTGAACCGGGTTATGTGGGACTCCGGCAGTGAGTGCAATGCCGAGTATACCCACTAACTCCTCCCCGTCCGACCCTAGGCTCCTGGGGGCACCAGTGTTCCGCGCGCGCATTTCAAACCGGTGTGCCCCCGCATTAGCAAACCACCCTGGGAGGGTGGGGGACGCGGCCCCCTTCCAAACCTGCTCTATCAGAATGCACCACGCAACGAACGACGCGGTGCCTTCCCCCCCCCCCTCTTAGGCCGCCCGATGGGCATCCGGGCCCCCGCCCAAGATGCCCGGCGATCGGCCACGCACCCTTTTTTTTTATCGCGAGGAAATGCTTTTCGCATACCCCGGCTCCCTGTGGGAACCGGGGTTACGTGGGACTATCTCCAGGGGGGTAAACCCCCGGAGACTACCCACTAAAACCTCACGCCCACATAATCTATAGGGGGGGTGCCTGGATCACGCGAGTACTCAACAGGACACCTCCCAGCTCTCATCACACTCCGGGGGAGGGGGTTAGCCTTCCCCATTGCCTACACTATAAGACCCCGGGCGGAGGGACCCGCCCCGTGTCACCATCCCTGGAGCCTTCGGATTGGGCTTCTCGAGCCCCAGCTCGGTCTACCCACAGCTCCCGGAGTCTTCGTGCCCCGCTCGGAGCCGGTGTCCCGGAGGAACCAGTCCCGGCCGAGGCAAAAAAACGCCGTCACCGGAAGGAAGGGCCGTCGGAGGCGCGATCCGGCACGCCCTGACCCTTTCTTACCCTAAACCCCCCACGGATCCCCCTCCCCTACTGGGGAGGGACGGACCGACAACCCCCCACACCGGGAAACTAACCCGGGGGGTGTGGTCGGCCGCATACCCTGGCACACCTTCAACATGCTGTGTGCCTCGTCAGGTAACGGGCCCTTTGCCTTCGCGGGGTTCCCGTACCATCGACTTGGGCCGTTAGAAATTCGGGATTTTTTAACACTCTTTGCGAGGGCTATTGAGGCTGTCGCTAATAAAATCTAATTGCAACCCTAGGAGGCGTCTTAATGACTCTGCCTGACCGTTTTCTAAAAAAAAGCTTCAATTGCCGCCTTAATCCTAAAACCTCTCCAGCATCTGCATTGCACGTGTCAACTTTACTATATGCAGCTGGCCGCTACAGATGAGATTTGCTAAGTGGGAAAGGGGAAGAGAAGCACCAGATTGGAAAATAGAAAATTTTACTATACAATGTTACAACAATACACCTCATGGGTAAAAAAAAAGCAATCCAAATCGGCCAGGAAAAAGAAAGAGCAAAAGTAGTACTAATTGGCATAGAAGTAGCTATTCTACCTGTCTACCTTTCACAACTAAAACATGTTCCACATCGCTAATATAGGTATTAGGGCTATTCAAAGGCTTGCAAGCATGTATTAAAATTCTTAACTCTTTAACATTTAGGTAACTCAATATTTTTTCAGTACAACAAGGTGGTAATTCAGGAAGGCTTTCGGAGAGAGAATGGAAAAACTTATTGCCTTGTTCCAGTAACTCTTTTTTTTCTATGCCTCTCCTAAATCGACTATCTATCATACTAGCATATATTGGAAATTTCGTTTTATAATCATCTGATTTCAAGGCCTGTACTATATTTTCATTCCTTGCATATATTGCTAATTGACTTATACTCTTTGTAAGGATATCATGAAAAGAAGTATTGCTATTATCAATCTTCTCGCCCCTCATAATTTTTATTTCTGCTTTACATTCGCTCCAACTATAGCAAAATTCATTGTCTCTATCAACATCAATCATTGTCAACATTAAATTTCTTTCACTTACGTATAAGCCTGCAGATTTTAGTTTAACTATGTACTCCTTAAGGATCTCAACAACTCTTTTATGAGGACCAATGCCACCACCAAGATCATAATAGGAATCAGAATCAGAATCATTGTAATTAGATTGTTCAAGGTTATCATAAAACGAGTCAACAGCAAGCATAGAATATTCAAGTGCCGTACGACTATTTTTACATATAATGTTGACGTCAGAACCATATTCTAGAAGAACATTAACAGCTTCAGTACATCCTTCTTTAGAAGCAAGATGCAATGCTGTCATACCATACTCATTCCTAAGGTCAACTTCAGCACCAAATTCCAAGAGACTCTCAACACTTTTCCAATGATCTTTTTGAGCAGCAAAATGAAGAGGTGTTATATCTCCTTCAGTTCTCGAATCATATTCTGCACCATACTTTAGCAAGATTTCCACAACTTTTTCATGCCCGTTTTGAGCAGCAAAATGAAGAGGTGTTCTATCTCCTTCAGCTCTCGAATCATATTCTGCACCATACTTTAGCAAGATTTCCACAACTTTTTCATGCCCGTTTTGAGCAGCAAAATGAAGAGGTGTTCTATCTCCTTCAGCTCTCGAATCATATTCTGCACCATATTTTAGCAAGATTTCCACAACTTTTTTATGCCCGTTTCGAGCAGCAAAATGAAGAGGTGTCATATCTCCTTTAGCTCTCGAATCATATTCTGCACCATATTTTAGCAAGATTTCCACAACTTTTTCATGCCCTTGTTGAGCAGCAATATGAAGTGCAGTTCTTTGATCTTTTTGCACATCATTGACGTTGGCCCCTTTGTTTAAAAGCATTTTGCTAAGTAGCTCATTTCCTTTCTGAGCAGAAAGATGAAGCGGTGTTGTCATATCACTTTTTACTACAGAGTTAACATCTGCATTGTATTCCAAGAGAGCTTCAACGACTTCTGTATATCCGTTTTTAACAGCATTGTGAAGTGTTGTTAATCCATTTTTAGTTTTAGCATTAACATTAGCCCCCTTACTTAGCAGCAATGCAGCAACTTCTCCCTTAACATGAATATTAGGCTTTTTATCAAGATACAATCCAAAAAAACGTCCATCCCCTTCACTTAGAGCAGTAAAATGTAAAGCTGTGTTTCCATACTTATCACTAGCGTTAATATCAGCATTATTTTGTAAAAGAATTTCAATAATTTCTTTGCATTCAATAGCATAAAGTATTGGACTTTTTTCACTTTCATCTTTAGCATTAACATTAGCTCCATAGTTTATGAATAGTTGGGCCACTTCCTTTTGCTTGTTTTTAGCTGCACTATGTAGAGGCGTAAAACCTTTTTTAGACCTCGAACTGTGTAACATATTAACATTAGCACCATACTTCAACATGTCTTCAACAATTTTCAAATATCCTTTCTCAACAGCAGTAAGAAGCAACTCAGGATTATTTACATCTGCAGGATTAACAATAAAATCATGCTGAAGAAGAGTCTCAACGATCTCTTTATACTTTCCTCCATATCCGAGTACTGCGGTTTTAAGAGAGCTTCTGTTGCTTTGATTATTAATATCAGGACAATACTTTAAAATATCCTTAACAATCATTGAATATCCTTCTTTAACAGCAAGATACAGTATAGTCTTGCCATCCTTATCCTGGGCATCAACCTTAGCCCCATGTTCTAGGAGTAGTTTTACAACTGTTTCGTGTCCTGCTTTAGTAGCCACATGAATTGGCATTAAATTATCCTTCGCGTTAGCATTAACATCAGCACCTCTACTCAAAAATAATCTAACAGCTTCTTCACTACCTTGTTGACAGGCAAAATGTAGTGGCGTATACCCCTCCTGAAATCCTAAAGTGCATACAGAATTAGTATAAGATCCATGATTTAGAAGATCTTCAGCAATCTGCACATATCCATCCATAGCAGCAATATGTAGTGGGGTTACTCCGTATATTGCTACAGTATTAACGTTGGCATTATTCTTGAGAAGTAAATTTACGATTTTTTCACTACCGCTTTCAACAGCATAATGAAGTGGGGTATAACCTTCACAAAAATATATTCTGGCCTTTATGTAAGTTATGGCATTAACATCAGCACTATATTCTAAAAGATGCTCAACAATTTGTAAACATCCTCCCTCAGCTGCAACACAAAGTGGACTTTTACCATTATTGTCTCTGGCATTAACATTAGCTCGATGTTTTAAAAGTAATTCAATAACTTTCATCTTCTTATTTCTAACTGCATTGTAAAGCGGAGTGCAACCACACTTATTTTTAGCATCAATATCAGCACCTCTATCTAGAAGCATTTTAACAATTTCTATGTCACCATTCACAATGGCCAAGTGAAGTGGAGTATCAGAATGCTTTTTGCTTTTATTGTTAACTTTGGAACCATTTATTAAAAGTAGTTTAACAATCTCTGTACGTCTATTTTTAAGAGCTTCACAGAGTAAAATGTATCCTTTTGACCATGATGGTGAATAAGATAGACCGAAAGAATGGACTAACTCGCTTGCTCTTTCTAAATTCCCATAACGAACTGCAGAAATTAAACTGTGTTTAATATCTGAACTGTCCATCATAAATTTACCTACCCGAAAATTACCCAAAGGTTTTTATTATGTAATGTTTCTCTTTCTTCCCTCTATACTTATATCTGCTAACCCCTGACTCGGGGATTTCAAAATTTCCAGTAACTTAGAAGCAATATTCTTATGCTTATTGATTATCGCAACTTGCAGTAATGATGACTTGCAGTAATGATGACTTGCAGTACATTGATTGTTACGAGCATTTGTCACAGCTACAAGCTCATCAGGTTTCACTGCTTTTAGCTTGCTGATAATTTTAATATTACGTGCTGCAATAAAACTTAAACAATTTCTTTGTAACCTTTAGAAGTAGCAGTGTGTTATGGTGTATTACCTTTATTAGGAACCTGAGTAACGTCGACTCCAGCTTTTAGCAAGATGTTCACAACACCTATCCGTCTACACTTGCCTTCATCAGAGTCTGGCACTATTTCGCGCAGCCCGGAAGACGTTGGGGGCGCTGCAAGCTCCTCAGACTCCCTACTCCACTACTCAGTCCCCACTTTGTAGACTGCGAGAAATTCGTACCGCCGCGCCGAGGAGGCGGGAGGCGCTGGAACCAATGGCGTGACGGCCGCGGGGGCCGCGCAGCCCCCTACATAAATATTAGTTTATAACAATAATACATTTTATACTTGTATTTTATACTTTACATTTTATATTTTTATACTTGATTATTTTTAATATATTTAAATATAGTTTATTATTTTTCATATATTTAAATATACTTTATTCATTTATTGTTCCCCTCAGGGTTCCAATTCTATTACATCTCCTTCCTTTCCCCGCTACTATCCTAACCCTAACCCTAACTTAAAAGAATAAAATAAAATAAATAAAATAAAGAATACTTGTCTTTTTTCTCATACACCTATGCCTCCCCTTCCCTAACAAGCGCCGTTGCGAAGCGCCGTTGTTTACGATGTCGGCCACGCGTGCTCAGATCGGACAATGATCGGAAACAGAATACAGCGCTCGTAGCGAAAAATGCCGGAACTATATTTAAACGAAATAATAGCTGCGGGATGGTTTTTCGGAGGCGACGATTCCTGTGTTTAATACGTAATTATACAATACAATAAAGGTTGCATTGACATTGTATATGTCACTGCTAGATCGCTTGCGTCAAACGCTCTCCATAAGAACCCGGTTATTTAAGAAAATGTGTCCTTATGTGTAAATTCTGCCGAATTTTGCAAATTACGCCTAGAAAACGCAAAAGTAGGACTTGCCGGTGGTCAAGCGATCTAGATTTATCTTTTATCTAACGCTTTTCACCCTTGAAAAGCCCCATCTTTGCATTATCGAGCCATAAATCGCCGCCTCCCGAACCCTTGCAACCTTGTACGATCTAGCGTTGTGTGTGGCACACCATGGCACACGCACACGGCACGCACACTGTCATTCGAGCTTCTCCTAGCGGCCGTTTGTAGCGTGAAGATCGCTAGGAAGCTTCTCCTAGTTCCCGTTTGGAGCGTCGCGAATCAAGGCCACGTAGGAAAACTGGTCAATTCTACCTTCTTTAAAATATCCAAAACACTAGGATGACTTAACCCCAAAACAGCTTTCCTTTGATCAAAAGCTTCTCTATAGGCTGCTATAGGCTTTCAGTGCACCAATCATAGTGACGCCGTGAAATGAGTCGAGACGTGACTTGAACCTTCATATCTATGCGTTTTGAATTTCAGAATGATTCGAGTTCCATCGAGTTCTGAACGTTGATGAGAATTGACCATGCATTCACACTGGATATTTGTTTTCAACCATCGCTTTATTAAAGGTCCACCGTGGTGTTATTGGTAGATAACTAAGTGAACAAAATTTATGCGTGATCACAGGATCTATTGTTTTCTGTTGCTTCTCTATTAATTATCATGGGGAGAAATAAACAGGCACAACGAACGAAAAACAATGCAAGGGTAAGCGAAACTTTGTCAAAAGATATCAATGTTGTAGGTTATGTTAAGTTCTCACAAACGTTTTCCTTGCTTCATAATTATCCTTACGTTATTTTTATAGAAGATCGAATTCTGGCAATAAACTGAAATAATTAATAAATAACGTGAAATAATACGAAATAATATAACGTGACGCGATTGATTGAAATAAAGATAACCTATACCACTTTGACATATGATCAATGTATTAAAGATAATTAGACCTCTAATTCAGCCTCCAATTAAACCTTTTATATTTGTGTTTTCAGCCATCGAATAGTAGCAGGAGTGCAGAACTTTTGGGTACTGCCATGCCCAAATTTGTTGGTTTCTCTGCGGTGAACGATGGTGGATACGTACCTGTGTTGCCAGGCTTATCCCTTTGTAGTACAAATGATGTTGAAATGAACAGTGTAGATAGTAATTTCCAAATAGTATTAAAAAAAATGAACAAGAAAGATGCAACAACAAAATGCAAGGTAAGATTATAAAGATCTGATATTAGTTTAAAGCAGGACATCCTATGATTAGATAATATTGTGTATTAACAGGCCTTGCTGGAGTTTGCAGTCCTATGTAAAGATTCCGAATTATCAGCCGTGGAAGGAATGCTGCCATTCTGGCCGAGGTTATACTGTGTCTTAGCTATAGACGTCGAACATAGAGTAAGAGAAGCTGCACAGATAGCTCATGCTGCTGTGGTGAAGCGTGTAGGCAAGGGTATAGCCATGTATCTAAAACAACTGGCAGGAGCTTGGTTTACGTCCCAACACGACACTTATGCCCCAGCTGCTTCGGCTGCTACCAATTCGTTTAGTGTAAAGAGTATTGTAACTTTCATGACAGGAGTTTGAAAATGCTTAACTAAACTGTGAAATCTTTTCTACAGAGCACGTTTCCTCCAAAGAAGATCGTGGATGCAATTGTACACTGTCAACACGAAATTCTCCTGTACATCTGTGATAATATTACTATTCAGACTGCACAGTCTTTATCCCTACGAAAGTATGTTTTACGTTCGCGTGAAAAATAGAACGCACTATTAGCAGAAAAATAATTATTATTACAAACGTTCTGTTACCAGGAATCTTGCGGCAGAAGAAATGGAAGCAAAGTATCAGAGGGTGCTGATAGCTAGTCTACAGGGTTACAGTTCTTATCTGAAAAAAGTTCCCATGGAAGAAATTGAAAAGATGTCAGACATTCATTATAAAATCATACGAAACGGTAAATTTTGGAAGCTGGTCAAGTACGACGCTCTTCCTGTGAAGACAGCATTCTTTAACGTGTTAACATCGTTGA
Source organism: Halictus rubicundus (assembly GCF_050948215.1). Classification (NCBI taxonomy): domain Eukaryota; kingdom Metazoa; phylum Arthropoda; class Insecta; order Hymenoptera; family Halictidae; genus Halictus; species Halictus rubicundus. Next base: position 5,913,467 of record NC_135161.1, on the reverse strand, counting down.
TCGATAACGCTAGCACGCTGCTACAAGACGAGAAAAAGAGAACAGTGACTACGATCATGAACAGCTTGAATGAAACGGAGCCTGCTCTCGTATCCGCCATTTGGGAATCGTTGCTCGTTGTCATAACGAAAATAGAGGACTGGTACACGTTCGTAAGTATCGAGAAGCTGGTGTTACCAAAACTGTGGCGAGTTCTACGAAGCGGAGGACAATATTCCGCCAGCATCGTGTACCCGAACTTGCTACCATTCATCAGCCAATTCCCGAAGTTCGATATCGACGTTCGCAACTTGTACACGAGCTTCTTCGAGAACATGCGACAGGGATTCTCCGTGAAGAGCGTGCAAACGAGCCGATCAGAGATGTTTGCTGTAACAACGTCGTTCATCGAATGTCTACGATACTCGATTCTGTTAAATGTTAAAGACAGAGACTTGTGTGCGACGCTTCTCAAGGAACAACTGATCCCGGTGATAGAAACATGTTTGAAAGAGAACAGCCCGATGAAACAAATTCTTTTCTGCGAGATCGCACAGCTGGTGCGCTACTGGAGCAAGAATCGAGGAAATCAAGACCTTCTGTCGTACACCTACCTAATGGAACAATTTTGGTCCGAACTGAACAGGCTGTTCGACTTACTGATAGACTTCTCACAAAATTCGGAGACGTTCGATGTTCCAGACACGAACAATTCTCAGATCGAGTTCTTAATCACATTGAAAACAACGCCCACGCACAGTCGTAAGAATCTAAAAGTGAAATTCCCTGATCCAGAGGAAGATGTCAAATTGGAAGTCCGTGCGGTGGCGACGACGGAAGTCGATACGGACGCAGAATTCTTGAAAGAGCTGAACAATTTCGTCATTTCTCTCTGTATCAAGTACTTCGACAAAATCACGGAACAACGCACTCAAAAGTACGTCACGTACTTGAACAAACTCATCACGTGTTTCGAGAGCGAGAAATTGTTCACGAGTTTGACGGAATCGTTGAAAACACAAATCAATTTCCTCAGTTTCTACGATCAAGTTCTGAGGGTATGGTTATTGGAGCGATCGATAGAGTCTGTGCACATAGTAGAACTAATATTCAATTTTATCACTTATATGAACGACTCCGAGAAGAATGAAGTTTTGAAGTCGCTTACAGAGGTAAGATGATAGCCATCTCAGTTCTTGGGAGATTCCAGAAAGCTTTCACTTTTATCTATTTCCAGTTCGAGGACATTGCGACTACAAGAAGCGTTATACACTGTGCTTTATCGAAGAAGCATAGAAACGATGCGATAATACGGAAATGGTGCTCGCAATCGAAAACCACTGATTTATTGGTAGATATAGTGAAGGAGATAGCGGCCGGAAATTATTCTAATCTTGAGAAAAATCAGGATCTTATTTTACTAGCCTTTGAGTCTCCTGATGATGACGGTAAGGCTTGTATTGATTTACTAAATGCTTCTTTGTAATTGTCGACTGTGTAATATTGAATTTTTCTGCTACGCTTAGGTTTGCTGGTCGAGGAAAGCCGTGTTAACGAAGTTGTGTCCATTCTATGCGACTCGACTCACAATGTGGACGAAACCTGCTTGTTACACTTCGCACAGTTAATTTCTAGCATCGTTCCATTGATATGGACTCACAAGGAAGCAACATTGGGAGCTGTGAGAGTGTTAGAGACGCTTTTCGAGTTATGCTCTCAAGATTACTTTGCCAATGATTCCACTTGCTTCGATACAATGAGAGCCGTGTGGAAAAATGGTCTCTTAGAAGCCATTCGAAAACTCTCCGAGCAGAAATTCATCGAGTTAACTAGGAAATTCGCAACTATACTGTGGAAGAAGATATACAGCTCGTAAGATCATAATTTTGTTCGTTTATAAAATATTATTCCTTGACGTACAATATTGAAAACGTTTTGCAGAAATGAAGAACAAACCAATGAGATATTGCTGGACATCGCATCGGATTTCCTTGAAATTGTTATTGAAATTAATAACCAACATCTCGTGGATAAGAGTTATGTAGAAAAAATTATTTTAACGTTCTTCTATGACTCCGATACGCAAACGTGGATGGCTGAAACATCGCAAATTGTTCTTTATGGAGAAGTGATTACTGGAAGATTTGGACTGTTTGTTATCCAGAATATGTTAACTAGTGATACAGTAACAGACAATACCGAAGAGTGCTTGAAATGGGCATTGTTTAATGCGAATTTCTGGAGGAATATATGTGTAATTAAACAGAAAGCTCTAATACAATTTATAGATCTGCCAGGAATTACAAATCTACTAACGGATGTTATATACTCGATTCTTTTAGGACAAATATATACGAAGTATTATAAATCTGTACGTATAATAGTAATTTCAATTATAAGTCCAATTACTCTGTCAAAATGAATACTCCTTTTAATTGACTGATTTTAGACGAAATGTTATAGCAATGTTAACAAAATGTTGAGCACAGTTGAAAATAGCTTTGAGCAGTTGAAAGTTTATACCAACGAGGGTACTGGCGAGGAAATTCGGAATTACATTGAAACGTAAGTGATTTGCTGACTTGGGCAACGGATTGCTTAGTAATGTACCTCTTAATTATTTTTGCAGGAATTCTGGAAAATACGGCAGCATGTTGCCCTATTTAATAAACTTCTGCCGCGTACAATTAAGCGGAGAAACATCTTCGAAGAACTATTTCGAAGAATCCAAGAAAGCATTCGAAGTGGACGAGGTCGATATAATATTAGAAAATTTGGAAATGCGTTAGCAGAGATGTCGGTTCGCAAAATATTAATATTATTTCTCATTTAGATTCTAGACAAATTACAAACCACCGGAGACACGTCCACAGAAATAGACGACGACATTCGCAAAGTAATGCTAGCTTCTTACAAAGTAAGAGGTCTATCAGGCACACAAGAAGACAACTCGAGCTACTCGAGCATTCTGAAAAAGATAATGTCCTATGAAAAAGACAATCCTACTCTATTGCTTTTCAATTGGTACTTCAATTTCTTACGATGTCTTCGATTAATTTTCACCTATTATAATCACGTATTCTCTTTCAGCGATATTTCTTCGATCTCGTTGGAGTCGTCAGTTCTACCGTTCGAAGTTATTTTATTGCTGACGGAATTAGTAACAAACGTGCCGTCCGAATTGACCAACGAACAGTGGAACTTTATTTTAATATCGTTGGCCACGTGGCAGCTTTTCATTATCAAATCGAAGCAGCACATCAACGATATTAAGGTTCCAATAAAATAATTAAAATTACTAAAAAATGTCTTAACGCGAATCGATAACATGTATATTACTCTCTATCCCTCTAGGTAGACGCGTTGACAGTCTATACTTGTCAGCTGTATCACGCGCTCCAAAATGTAATTAACAAACAAGAACAAATACCTCCAACGTTACTAGACGAGTGGAATAATGTACTCGCAGGCGACATCCAAAGTTCCATTGCTCAAATCTGGATGTCCTACGCAGGTAACAAATAACAATCCTACCGAACAAAAGTTAACGATATCAAGTTAACCCAAGATCAAGATCCTAATCGCAAGATCGTTCACAGATTGGCACAACGAAAGGCCAACAGATTTTAGACGTGTCGTAGTGCTGGATCGCATTGGAAAAGCAGTGAAAATGTTAGATGGAAACGTACTGCTAAAAAATCAGGCGATCACGTCTCCCACCGTCGCTGTCGATTTGAAAGAAACGGTAGAACTATGTCTGAAGCTTCTGCAGTCCCCTGTGCCCAGTATTCAATTAGGAGCGTATCATTTATTGAAACACACTGTCTCGAAACTGGTGGAACAGGACAAAGTTACTGTCGAGTTGGAAAACTTTGACGTACAGAATCTGAACATTAAGAAAATGGAGGAGGTACTTCAGAATACGCAGAACATTGTCAACACTATTTTAATGGACTTCAAGTAAGCATTGCCAACAAGCAGTAGGCTACGCAGTTGTCTGGTCTCTCCTGATGTATCAATTACCTGTGTTTCTAGATTATGCGATATTGTCAGCTGCACTATACAACCTTATACAGACTCTTACACGTACACCGTAGGCTATTTATTGTTGTGGTCCATCATTTTAGATATGTGTGCCAATGCTCACGGAGACCTGCTTTATCAATATGCTGAAACGCTCAAGTAATTACTATCCTTCAAGTAATTATCCCGAAATTACTCTCCACCATTTTACGAATTCATGTTCTTTTCAGAGACAACTTCTTCCCCAGTTTGCTAAATAATATATTCAGACTGATGCCGGTGGAGGTGCTTCAAGACAACAAGAACAAGGGTGCAAAACTAACGGAGATCTTCTCCACAGAACCATCTCTTGAATTTGGAGGTAAAGATTTTTTAATCTGTCAATGTTTTGTTATTGTTTTAACGCGCTAAAGCCCGAAAAATATTTAAAGTCGGTAATTCGATTTCAAAATGCCGCCATTTTGTAAATAATCAAGATTTTCAATTTCTTCTAGTTTGGGCCATAACTACATTCATACTGAATGAATAAACAACTTCATATTGTTTTTCCAATAGTTTTTTCCAAACAAAAATTCCTAAAAATTCGCACAAAAAGAATACCTCTCTGTACAATATTACAATACGCTTGCTAACACAGAGGGTGTTTCCAAGTATCAACAAGAGAGATTACCAGCTACGGTTTGTTTACAGAAAGTTGGACAGAGTGGAGGCTGGATCACATAGTATGCTGGTTGTACAGGAACAGTCTGAGGCATTTGCCAGTCTTGGTGAGACAATGGTGGAGCGCGTCCGACAGCAAAGTCAGCGCGGCCGTCGACAAAATCACGACCCATTATGTCAGCCCTATGCTCTGCCAAGAGATGCTCAGCAACAAGCCGCAGAACATAGAGAACATGCAAGTGAAGGTGCAATCGACGTTCCGCGAAGTGACAGCGCTCTATGAGATGAGCGACACCAAACTAGAGCTGAACATCACGCTGCCACCTAACCATCCTTTGGGCACGGTCACAGTGGAGCCTGGCCAACACGCGGGTGGCACTGCCAATTGGAGAAACTGTCACATGCAGCTAGCAATATTCCTCACGCATCAAGTTAATTTTATTCATTTCTTAACCCGTTAAAATTTCCTTTCTCGAATGATAACGACGTACGTCCCTTTTCTTTTCGAACAGAACGGATCTGTATGGGACGGCCTCGCGTTATGGAAGAAAAATTTGGACAAGAAATTCGCCGGCGTCGAGGAGTGCTACATTTGCTTCAGTATTTTCCACTCAAGCTCCTACCAAATACCGAAACTATCCTGTCACGCGTGTCGCAAGAAGTTCCACACTGCTTGTCTGGTACGTACCCGTCTAGCGAAAGATTGTAAAGTATCCAAATAATCTATAAATATAAAGTATCTAAAGAAAGATACTAATTATGGTCGAATCGTTCATAACGTGTTCATCCTTTTGTTGCAGTACAAGTGGTTCAGTACCAGCCAGAAGGCCACGTGCCCAATATGCAGGAACGTGTTCTAGTTTAGCTTGTATTATTTATGAACGAACTTTATACATTTTGTTTTCAAGTTCCCCGGTCTGACTGTGGTTCTTTGTGCGGATTCGTGGCGTCCACAAATTTGGGAACTGCATGGTGTAGAAATTAATGAATTTGCGAAGAGATCCACAGTCTAGCGGGTCTTGCGTCTTGTAAGTAAAGAGAAACGGTGGACAACACACTGTGCGCAGATTTTGCGTAGATTAAATATATACATATATATATAATGTAAATTATGCCAAATATCTATAATAATAAACGGGTATTTACAACTTGTTCGTTCTACTTTTATTGGACGTGTTATAGCGCAACATTTTTTTCAGGGAAACGAATGAACCAAGAAACCGACGTTTCGCACACGTTATTAGATATTCTTGGAACAACGTTATTAAGACTGTTTACCAAAAGCTGTTTGAGTTATTAGTAAGAGCTCGTGGATTATATGTCAAAATAATGTCGAATTGGTTGAGTCAACCTTCTTGTAATAAAAATGATATGGAAAAATGATATAGTCGACGACTTTCTGTACAAATAAGATTAGATAATACAAGATAAGATTAGGACAGCTTTTAACCTGCAGTTGTGGCAAGATAAGCATCATTTCTGATTCTGTAAGACGTAGAACAGGTCGCGACATGTCAGGTGAGTGTTAAAACGCCGTAATATACATAATCGGTAGTCTAAAAATGTAGAAAGCCTTTTCAAACCTTGGCGGACAACCTTGAACACTATAACTTTTGCGGGAAAGTTATAGTGTTCAAGGGCGGCAGAATGAATTGTGTACCCGTTAAGAGCATTATGTAATCTCTCTTCTTATCAATGTTATTATTGTTGACGTTAATTTATTTTCACACAATTGGAAGCAAGACGTCGTGTCAGTCGATTTGCAAAAATAGAACAGGCTATAGTATTTGCATAGAAAATTCTTCATTCGATGTTAGACGAGCTAGTGCTAATGTAACGTTCAAATAAATTTTCTCAATTTTTCCAAGGCTGCAAGTGGGTCTCAAAAAGTGTGTCGGCGCGTGTTCCCGATAAAGCCGTGGTCGGGGGTTGTGACATTGACGGATCCACCATCTACGTCGGCAGGGCTTTCCACGAGGGCGACATGATTCCTGCAAAGGTGATCCCCGATAAGGATGTCGCCTACGTGTGCCACAACGGGGAGGAACACGCTAAATACGACTACGAAGTGAGTTTCTCGAACCAGTGTTCAGTTATCTTGAAAACTAATCGGATTTTCGATGCGAGGCAAATAACGAGAACGGATTAGATAAAACACGATAAAAATGCACATTTAGTAAATAATGTTTTCAGTCCATACACTGTTGCTTTCAAAGATTATGTTAGGCGATCGAACGTTATCCGCCGGGGGTAGCAATCGCGCGCGATCATTCCGAATGCCACAAAGACAGAGATTGTCATTAGAATTGATTGCGCGGCATGAGTCTGTGCTAAGGTACTTCCGGTTGCGATTTAATCCCCGATATCCAACGCCGTCTCTCTCCTCGGGACGATGGAAAGGGAAACCGATTAAGTTCAAGGCGCAATTGCGGTGTAAGCTGACCGGTTCGCTGATTTTTCGCAAATAATTATAATCAATCCTTTCTGCCTCGGGAGCTTCGGTTCCTGGTGCGAAATTGATTTTCCAATGCCTCGGGTTTCGTGTCAAGGCGACTTTTCCCACCGTGAAACCGCAAGAACAACCCTAACAACGCGAGAATAATTTTTCTTTCGCGTAACAGTCGCCTTTAGATTGTTCAACAGAAAATCAAAGTTGTCTTAACACTAGGTTCACGGGAACCGTTAAAATGACCCGGGTTCCAGTATTCTTAATTCACAATTATCGAAATTGTAACGAGGCACGAATGAGAAATTATTCAACAAATTTATTTCTTTGAATTTGCTTTGAATTTTGCACCAAAATTTGTCTCCAAATTCCTATCCATATGTTTCTGCATTAGGCTCGGTATTTCAGTGCAAAGTTTGCAGCTAAAATTCCATGCCAAATTTAAGCGAAACATTGACTTCGTTGTAGAGAGCAGGTCGGTCGCACTAAGAGGGAAACTAACCTTGTTCTGAAAGTAAATATCGGGCAAAATCGGAGTATAATACATTTGTACATTATTTTATTTATTACGTCGCTTTGTCTTTCACTGCACATTGTGGTGTTTACGCGCCACTTTTGCGAACAAGGTTATGTCCGCTCTTAGTACGACGGACCTGCCCTCTATAACAAGAGCCGATCGAAGCCAAGGTTTGGCTCCAATCTGGCATGGAATTTTGCCTGCAAACTTTGCGCTCAATTTGCGAGCAATCTGTCTCCGAATTTGACTAGGAATTTGTCGACAAATTTGGGTGCCAAATTCATATAAAATGGGGACCAAATTCTGCTCCAAGCAGGGTTTGGTACCAAACGGGAAAGTCTTTTGCTCACAAAGTGTTGTGCAAACATTGGAAACTGGGACTGTATATTGTAAAAGAAACGGCTAAAAGTTTGGATAGATACATTTTCGTTATTTTTATAAAGTAATGTAGAATAAGCATATTTAGTGCCCCGTAAACCTAATGTTAATGGTCAAATCCCCATGGAAAGAAGGACCGAAAGTATCTAGACCCGTCGCAGGAAGAAACGACGTTTCAATTCCAATTAGTGTCCTATTAGCCTCGCTGTTCAACTTCTCCGAACGTTATCTAGTATCGCCGAGCCTTGGCTGTTATATTGATTCATCGGCTCGATTGCCTTGTCGTTGATCAGATATAACGATGGACACAGCTAATCTACAGACTAGGCAAACACTGCGCCATTTTTGACAGGCGTATATCTTGCCATTTTAACCCTTCGACGTTTTACTCTTCCCCGAACGCGGCTTATCTTTTAACGCCAACCGAACGCGAAACGGGACAATGAAAAGACTGAATTTATTCAGGTGTTGAATAACAAAGTACATTCCTATCATATTTTCTTCAAAAAGCGTCTTTAGCGCTTAGATCTGATCTCGAAAAAATTCTTTAGCATGATCATTTCGTATTGTCCACGCGAAGCTTATATTTTAACGCCAACCAAACGCAAAACGCGAAAATGAAAAGACTGAATTTATTCAGGTGTTGAATAACAAAGTACATTCCTATCATATTTTCTTCAAAAAGCGTTTTTAGCGCTTAGATCTGATCTCGAAAAATTCTTTAGCACGATCATTTCTTATTGTCCACGCGAAGAACAACTTCTCATATATTCCACCCGTTTCCATTCTGATTTATCGTGCCGATTTCAGATAAATACACCGGAGGAACGCGTAATCACGATCGTCCACTGATTTATAATTGCATTCCTCCGTTTTAATAGCCGGATTCTAAAAGTTCTCGCGATGACTCGCGGATTCCATCTCGGACACGTTCGTGACGTTAATTGACTGTTAAAGATGCCTCATTACCTCGGCTTTATCGATCGTCCCGTCATCTTTTGTGCATTTTTTATGCATTTCCGCGATTCCTAGATATCAGCGACAGCCGGAAACACGATGAAATTGTGCCGAGCGAGCCAGGAAAGCTAACGCAAACGGCCAGAGACATGATGGACAACGTCGGATCAAGATGGCCGACTTCCGGCCTAGTTCACCTCCGATTTTCCGAGCGACTTTGCTAAGCAACCGAACAACGTTTCGCCGAAACACAGCGCGATATTTGATCACGGGAAATGAACGTTCCCGCTGGGTTATTGTTATCTGGGAACTTGGGCTTTTGAAAATTTGGGACTCCGGTTCCTTGGGAGGCCGGGAAAGTAGAGTTTTGGAACTCTGACAACGTCGAATCAAGATGGCCGACTTCCGGCCTAGTTCACCTCCGATTTTCCGAGCGACTTTTCTAAGCGACCGCACAACGTTACGCCGAAACACAGCGCGATATTTGATCACGGGAAATGAACGTTTCCGTTGGGTTATTATCATCTGGGAACTTGGGCTTTTGAGAATTTGTGACTCCGATTCCTTGGGAGGCCGGGAAAATAGAGTTTTGGAAGTTGGGGGCCTCGGGAACTTGGAACTCTGAATATTTGGAATTCTGAGAAGATAGAATTTCGAAAGTGCGGGGACTTCGGGAACTCGGAGCTCTAAAATCGCGGTACTCTGAGAATTTCGAGCCCCGAAGACTCGAAGGTCTAAGAACGGTGAACTAAGATTGACCAAACCTTTTTGTTTTTGCTTGACCAGGTGCTGTGCCCCGCAGAATTCGGCTGGGAATTCGCCCACAACGGAAACGTTCCAGCCAACGCCGTGGAAGCAGGACACACTGAAAGCGGAGAGACCCTGTACGTCGGCCGCACTTTCCACAACGGATCGCAAACGGTTGGCAAGGTGCGCTGCAATCCTTTCAAGCGATATCGCTAAGAGATTTCGAAAAGCACCGGACTTCGAACGACGAAACGAACACTGCCCCTTTAGCTGCAACCCTCCATGCAGCGGTGTCTCACTGTTAGCCTAACCGAGGCTGTCGCGCTTTCACCGCTTGACAGTCGACGTTTTATCAAACACTAATTTGAAATTTCACTCGCAGATCCAGCCGAGTCACAACTGCCTCTACATCGCGTTCGACGGAGAAGAGCTGTCGTTCAAGGACTACGAGGTCCTGGTTCTGAACTAATCCGATTGAATCGTCCCGCATCGCCGCGCAAAGACGTACACGAGGTCCACCGTTTTCACCGATCGGTATCCTTGTCGATACTGGGACAAGATCGGTATACTTCTCGCTTCGCTGCACATCGATTTAGTCAATTCACAATAAAGATCCATCGCAAAAAAGGAAAGGTATCGCTCATTTAAAACCCTCGTGCCTGCGAACTATACCACACCTCGGGTTTTATCACCTTTTCTTGCCAACCGATATTTGCCTACCGTCATTAAACGAAATCCATTTTTTGTTCAATCCGGTAATCAACAGACAGCGGATTATGCAACATAAAAATTGTCTAGCTGAATTGCGACTGGAGTGAAATAGAAATTCATTTTTTCTCTTAACCCATTTGCATCATAAGGAAACATGAAAAGAAGGCCTTCATCACCTAGGCCTAAGGCCTTTACATTCTATCGATATATATAAACTGTTATAAATTTGTGTTTTGCTGTACCCCACCACAATTTAAATATTAACCGTAACCTTCTCTTCTATACTCGATTGTAGACCATGTTTACCAAACCAACCACAGCTAATGACCTAGCTGTTAATGCGACCACTTTAAAATAAACGATATATAATAACAATAATAATAATAATAATAAAAGTGGCTGCAAGTAAAAGAACTTCATATTTCAGCATTATAAGAAAAAATAAATTGACGTTAAAATAGTGATAGTGATCAGGAAAATTGAGCGTATATATATACATGTACCAGGTCGAAAATCATATAGCACTGTTTTGAAATTCTTCTAATGTTTTCACTGTCTTTTTTTTTTAAATTACACCTACACGGTTTTATCGTAGAATCCGCTATCTAGTAATCACCGGCACGCGGTCCGTGAAAATTGAACAGTCACAGTGTTTTGTTTCGCGAAACGTATTACGGATTTCGAACTAACAATTGCCTCTACGATTCGTCGAAATTCGTCGAATGCAAATCGAGCATCGACGCGTCGATCGCTGGATACAACGCTCGCCTATTTCGCTGGTACAAACGATTAAAGTTGTTAATTAATTCTTGTTGGCTCTACTCGATAAACAAGTTTACATCTCGCACTGCTTAATTCAGTCAGATGCTATCCAGCTCTGAATAGAAAAGAGAAACTTTTGCGGAACGGTGATCGACACAGGTTTCGGAGGCTGAGAGATTGCTTTTACTTTCCGGCCATGGTCTCGTTAAGATCATGGTCTCAAGATCGATGAAGTAGTTGTTTAGAAGAAGCCTCGGAACGGGTTCTGAACGGTTCCTTCTCGCGGCCGAGGCCCGCAATCGCGACAATTCCGCCCCGAGCATGACGTGGAGACTCTCGTTCTCTGTCTTCAAGAGAGAGAGAGGAGGAGGGTACCAGATTATAGCAGCGTGTCATGCTCGAACCGGTGTGTTCCGAGTCGGAGATCGAGCGGATGCTTGAGGGAAACATCAAAACAACGGGTCTGCCGCGGCTCCGGGTCGAATATTTTACAGCGACACTCGAATTGCGAGCATTACTCACTTGACGACGTCATACGATCAACTCGAGAGTCAGGGCCGTAATCGACCGCCACGGATTCGACGCCGGCGATCCATAGTAATCCCCTAGATCGCGCGCCGTCTTGCCTAGGATGCTCTAACCCCTTACGAAATATCGTTTCCCCTGCTCGAGGCCGCGTCGGATGCCGAAGAGACGGCGATCAGGTGCGAGTTTTGAAGAATAATATTTAACCGGATGGTCCAGATCAGATTAAAAAATACTCGGTCATTGACGATGATGCGAGCCGATGGCAATTGGTAGTTCGTCGCAATTGGTCGACAGCACACGTGTGTGACGGTGCCAGGCTAGAAAGGTCCGGCAAGCAAAGAGATCGCAGCCGTACGACGAGAATATCTTCGACACGGCGCGGCGTTCGCCTAGGCGCTTAGAGTTCTAGCAGCTTAGCTGCGGCGGCCCTGCCTGAAATAGGCTCCCGGACCGTAGAAGACAAGACGACGGCCGTTGTGATTATTTTATCAACAAATTGCCACATTTAACGCGGCACCTCCGATAGCCTCTGGCCTACCAGCCGCCTCTGTCACCGTTTCAACGGTGCTCCGTGTTTACTACACGGCAACCGTACAGGTCTCGATCCACGCACCTCCTCCTTGTCCCCAAGTTACCCTAACATCCTCGCGAAGGACGCGGCGAAGCTGGACCATCGATTCAGAAATTTCTGCGAGGTTCGAAGGTTCCTCGTAACAACGTTCTGCCGCGCATTGTCGTCCGTGTTACGCGACCGCTGTTTCTAAACTGGCCTCGACGTAAGAGGCGTACTTGCACAACAATGCAAATTTCAGATTTGACGAAACACATCGTTTTGAGAATAATTTGCGACCAGGGCTGTCGGTGTGACACGGACTCAATCCTGGTAATCAGGTCACACGATGTAGTTTCTGAAAATAATTATAAAATAAATTAACGTGTTATTTTAAGTAATCAGACTGCGGATCTTATGCATTCATGGCGAAAATAGAAGAAAACAGAAAGAACCTCGGATCATTATTTCCAACGTATTAAAATGATTGAAAGAAGAAATCAATTTTTATGTAACCCCATTGTGTTGTAACCAATAAAGACAATTTTTCTTTTGCATAAAGATCCGCGGTCTAGAAATGACATTTCAAGTAATGTTACTTGAAAAATGATCACAGGCATAGAAGTAATTATAAAAAATAAAGTAACGTTTGAAATGATATTTCGAATAATGTAGTTTCCGAATAGCGGTCGTAGAGCGATTCTTAATCCTTGATCCTTGATCCTTGGTCCTCGATTCTCGAGCCTCGGTGCGAGCACGGTGCGCGCAGGTTGACCTTGACCCGAAAAGCGTCCCGGCGAACAGAGCGGAATCGGAAGCTGTCAGGGCTCGTGGTTGGACACGTGGTGACGCGTCGTCGAGCGATTCGGCGATGTTTCTCGTCCGAGTGGTCTCTTCTGGGTGGTTGTACCCGACGTACGAGGGTACCAAGCACGTGGAGAGGGCCCCTAGACCACAGGGGACGAGATGAGAGGGGCCATATCGAGCACGGTAGCAGTGGTAGCACAGGGAGCGAGTATGGCGGAGGAGGGCATGAGGCTCTGTCAGAGGCCTGGAGGTGGCGAGGAAGAGGAAGAGGAAGGGAAGGGAAGGAGGCGACACGCGTCTCGTAATGCACAATGGTGCATTAGCCAGGAGTAGACAGTCAGACGGTCTCTCCCGCGGACCGGCTGAAACGGAACCGCTTGGTTCCACGCTCCGGCAAACTGCAGAGATCGCAAAACCCGAAGAGCAGCAACCCACCAGTTCAATCAGAAGAACGAACCTCTGATCACCGGAGTAGAAACTAAAGTCCGCATGAGTCGAATGAGTGAGCCCGCACGACTGTCGAAGAGGAAGAGATCCCACGCACCGATGTCCCAGTGACACGGGTGTTCATCTACAAACACAGAATCAGCGCGAGAAGCAATCGACATACACGATATTATCAAAGAGAATAGAAGAGATAGCAAAGGATGGCGGACCAGCAGGCGGTGAACAATCAAATGGTCGGGAAGAAGAAAGAGGATCTGGTGACGGCGACGTCGACGACGGAACAGTCGGTGGTGGTGTGGAAGTCGTTGACGGTGAAACAGAAGTGGTCCTACTTCACCAGCAACATCACGGTGGAGCCGGTGATGGCCTGCTACGTGATCCCGTGCATGCTGGCGTCCCTGGCCACGCAGAACCTCAGCCTGGAGAAGGCGTGCAGAGTGAACCTGAGGTATTCGGACGAGGTGTGCACCGCCCTGGCGAACAGGAACACGACCGGCTACGAGGCGGAGGAGACAGCGGTGCAACAGTTGGTCGCCGGTATGCAGACCTGGAAGATGGCACTGACCAGCGGCCTGCCGACCATCCTGATCCTGTTCATGGGCGCGTGGAGCGACCGGACCGGCCTCAGGAAGCCGTGCATGCTGCTGCCGATCGTCGGCGAGTTCCTCAGCAGCGTCAGCATGCTTCTCTGCACGTACTTCTTCTACGAGGTGCCGATGGAGGCGACCGGCGTGTTCGAGGCATTATGGCCGGCCCTCACCGGCGGATGGTTCACCATGTTCATGGGCGTGTTCAGCTACATCGCGGACATCACCACCGTCGAGTCCAGAACCCTGAGGATCGGCGCCGCGAACGTGTTCATCTCGCTCGGGATACCGATCGGCATGGCTCTCAGCGGGATCCTCTACATGAAGCTCGGGTTCTACGGCGTGTTCGGCATCTCCACCGTCTGCTACGTGCTCAGCTTCATTTACGGGCTGGTCGTCATCAAGGAGCCCGCCAAGCTACACCTGAAACAGGAGAAGACCGACGATCAGAAGAGATTCTCCGTTTGCAAATCGATACTCGAGTTCTTCGCGTTCAAGCACATCGAGGAGACGTTCAAGGTCGCGTTCAAGAAGGGCAATCACAACAGACAGAAGAGGGTGCTCGTGCTCATGGTGGTCGTCATGGTCGTCATCGGACCCGTCTACGGTGAGTCTGCCAGACTGATCCACTTACATCTTAACCCAGGGACTCGTTGTGTCCGAACACAGTATTTATTTCGGTATCGGTAATAATCTTTATTGGCCTAATAAGTCCGTGTCTTAACCCTTCGCGAAGCAGCATTTCTTATTCGACTAGTTCTCGTGCTATTACCGCTGTGTCACCGGTTCCTTTGGGTTTCTTTTTGGTTCTCCACGCACGTTTTATCATGCAAGAGAAACGTTTCGCTTGTCCTAGTGGACGAATAGGAACATCGGTGTTGATCGCATGCGTTTCGAACCATGTCGGCTGAACGTTTTGTATACGAAACGTGTACAACAAGTAGACTGCGGATCTTCGTGCAAAATAAAACCTTTATACGTCAATTGCAATCTGTGGGAGGCTAAGGGAAAATTTATTTTGGTCATTAATCATTCTTATATGTTAAAAATAGTGTATCAACTCTTTTAACTTTTTCACTGTTTTGAATTGCACTTACACATTTTTGTCATAAACGCATAAAATCCGCAGTCTAATAATAAGAAAGCCTCCGGCAACGCGTGTTAGGAAATCATCGAGACTGTGACATTGAACTACAAGTTATGAATTGCAATTTTTGTTTCCCGCAAATTTTCGCAGTTTTGTTGCGCAGTGAACTCGGTCAAGAACGTTTTATCGCTGACAGTATAAACAAGCAAAGCAGTCGTGCGGCAACGTTTTCGAAATCGCGAAGGCGAAAGGCGAGAGGTTCTCTGAAACTTTCTTCCCGGAGCAGAGTTGTCTTCGTCGTCGTCGTCGTCGTCGTCTTCTAGTAGTAAAACGACCAGCCACGGGAAACTTTCAATGAACTTTAGCAGACAAGCGTGTTTCTCTGGCCGGCCAAATGAAAGTGGGAAGAGTTTCACGTAACTCTCGTTAATCGTGCTGCTTCTATTGCGGTAACCGCGAGCATTTCACGAAGTAATTGCAGTAATTCGGCCGCGACCGACCAGGCGAAGGGAAAGTGGTATAGGAAAACTAGTATACCGGCCCGTATGAAAATTATATTGCATTAGCCGCACGGAAGCCGCGACGTCGTCGCAACGCCGCGACTCTTATTCGATCCACGCATAGTTTCGATTCGAATCTGCGGCGAGTTAGGGGCTTTTACAATTCACTGCATGGACTACGCCAAACCGACGCGTTTACATTATTATATGCGGTTTAACAGTAAACCTACCAAGCACAAAACATATAAAAGTGAAATGTCTTATAGGAGGGTGAAGAGTTTACTTAAACTTTGTACGATTTTCATTATAATATGTGCTTAAATAGAGAAGTCAGTTCACTAATTTCCTATGAAAATGTTTTTCAATAATTGTGAAATAGAGAACCGGTCATTTTGATCGTGGTAGGTTTAGTGTTTAATATAGTTGTACTGCACCGAAACGAAGCTTAGACATTTTCTTTTACATTATAGTCTGATACGAAATTCTTAGACGACGTTATTGGAGGTAATTTGAGATTAAATATTGCAATTGAAATTATTGCTGCTGCTGAGGGATCATGCTTCTTGGAGGAATAAGACGCAACGTTGTCGCTCCGATTATGCGTTGTTGATGGAGGATACGACTCTGCCAATGCGTTTCAGGGAATAAATAAAAGTCTTGGGCGACGTTACCGAGGGAACCTGAAATTGAAAATTGCAATTGAAATTATTATTGCTGCTGGAGGATCATGCTTTTTTTGGGGAAATAAGACGCAACGTTGTCGCTCCGATTATAAATAAATAAAATTCTTGGGCGACGTCACCGGGGAAACTTGAAATTAAAAATTGCAATTGAAATCGTTGTTGTTGCTGAAGGATCATGCTTTTTGGGGCAATAAGATGCAACGTTGTGGCTCCGATTATGTGTTATTGATCCAGGACACGACTCCACCGATGCGCTTCAGCAATAAAATTAAATTCTTGGACGGCTTTACCGGGAGAACCTGAAATTGAAAATTGCAATTGAAATTATTGCTGCTGCTGAAGGATCATGCTTTTTGGGGGAATAAGACGCAACGTTGTCGCTCCGATTATGCTTTGTTGATCGAGGACAAGGCTCTGCCAATGCGTTTCAGCGAATAAATAAAATTCTTGGACGACTTTACCGGTGGGAGCTTGAAATTGAAAATTGTAATTGAAATCGTTGTTGCTGCTGAAGGATCATGCTTTTTGGGGGAATAAGACGCAACGTTGTCGCTCTAATTATGCGTTGTTAATCGAGGACACGTCTCCGCCGATGCGTTTCAGCAAAGAAACGATTTGTCTCCGATTTGGTCGAGCGAGAACCGTATGCTTTGGAACTTTCACTGATTAAGAAGCGTGCAGCGCAGCAGGCCACGCGCGAACCTCCGTCGAAAGGGAGTCCTCAGCTTGATCGAATTAATGGTGACGCTTGATTTAATTAGCGTCCGGCAATTCCACGGTCCAATTACACAATGTCTCCGACGATTGGTATATTAGCATGCCTATCTCGCGTGGCTGCCGTGCGTATTGATAGATCAACTCGATTCGTCGAATCATCAATTAGACCCGGCCACGAAACGATGCGATTCGAATTCGGAAAATCCGGCGACGAAACCAGAGTAGCATCTTCTTCAACTTGCATCCGAAGAGCTGTTTCTTCGTACAATGATCAACCCCTTGCCGTATTATCTTCTTATCCATGAATTTTCATGTATTTTCTTTTTCCTATCTATGATTAGGACTTCTTAACAGTTTTCCTGTAAAAAAAAAAGAGAAAATTGATACTTTCATTGTGCGTTCACTAGAGTATTGAAACGGGGCTCGAGAACTGCCATCGATTACGGTTCTCGAAGCAGCTCGTGTTATCTAGGAAACTTAGGATCGAAAAAAAATAGCGATTAGAGTACCGATATAGAAACCAATATAGAAATCGATGACACAAGAACCGTGTCTAAGGTAAAGGTGTAGAGGTTTGCGATTTAGGTTCTCAGGTTCCCAAACGAGGTATCGGGTTTCATTGTTTTCATACCTCGAAAGTGGACGATCACCGGTGAAAAGTAACTTTTGCTACTAGAAAAATTTGCGTTCCCTCGTTAGTCTTTCTAGGGTTTTAACTGCAAGCACGAGCACGCAACGAAACATTATAATGTGCGCGCATTACCGGTCTAATGAAATTACGACGAGGTTGCCTTGAATCCCCAGCCGCAATACCAACCCATGATGCGCTAATAATCCGTAATTGACGATGCAATCGGCCACGGTATTGTCATTTTGCATTAACATGCCGCTTGGTTCGACGGAATGGGGACAAACTGAATCTGCGAGTCTTTCTCGGTCCTATTAATCATTTTTTTCTCGATGATGTGCCATGAGCAGTTAGAATAAGCAGTAAATACCTGCGGAGTTTTATGCATTGTAAAATTAATGAGAACGACAACCAAACAGAAAGTTACTCCTTCGTTTAACACTAAACCTACCAAGCATTGACAGTATCTGGTAAATGTTGCCTTATAAAAATGGCAACTCTAAGTTTATTCAGATTGTCCGTAATTTTCAGTTTAATAAACGCTTCGACTAGGAAATTTATTCTACTATTTTCCATAAATTAATTTCTATAGCTTCAATAATTTTGAAATGTAAAATCCGTCATTTTGACCGTGGTAGGTTTAGTGTTAATAATCTTGATACGCTGGAATCTATACATTGAAGGTTTTAAATTCTTTTAACATATATATATATATATTATTAAATTAATGAGAACGAGAACCACACAGAAAGTTATTCCTTCTTTTAACACTAAACCTACCAAGCATTAACAGTATCTGGTAAATATTGCCTTATAAAAATGGCAACCCCTTTATTGAGATTGTCCGTAATTTGTAATGTAATAAATGCTTCGACGAGGAAATTTATTCCAGTATTTTCATTTTTGATGAATGAATTTTTATAATTTCAATAATTGTGAAATATAAAATCGGTCATTTCGACCGTGGTAGGTTTAGTGCTAATAAAAACTATACCTCTCAAAGTCTTTTACTTACTTCCAAAATACAGTGTTTGCGCGATATATGTCCAAAACACGGTTCTAGTCAGGGACATATATTGGCCAGGAGATTCTCTATCTCAGTGGGGATAGTTCTAGGACTTTTATCGTCTATGCATTCGGGACAAATATAGAGTAAAGACTGCACATAGAAAATCTTTAAATTTGATGTACAGTGTTTTCTCGATATATGTCAACAACACGGGTCTTGCCAGCGACATATATGATCCAAGAGATACTATTCCTCACAGGGTATACCCGGCGGTAGTGGGGATAGTTCTGCGACTTTTATCAGTCAGATATTTACGACATATATCGAGAGAAGACTGTACCATTAAATTCAGCGAAATGATGAGCAGCATCTGACAAGGGCGACCACATCGAATCTGGACATACCGATTTTCACGAAATTTATGCGAGCGGTGGTTCTAACAAAAATATTTAACACGTATATTTTTGATCGGCCATCATCCACGTTGAAAGGGTGAAAACAGCCCCTGAAATTCGGCGAGATTAACAATTATAATCCTAATTACAGATCTGCAAAGTGCACCGCGGGACAGTTGATGCGCGTGTAACGCGATTCCGCGTCATGCTATGCGAATCCCGGATCTCGTTGCAATATATTCTCTTTCTCTCCCTTTTACATGTCGAGCGCTTTACCATCGTGGCACGCTGCAGCAAGAATTCGTCCGTCTATGCTAATTAATCTCTTCACCTAGATTCAACGGAAACGAAAAAATGATAGAAACTTCCTCGGGAGATGGAGGAGTACAAAAGTGTATACAGGTTTCACGCGGAGGATCGTGTGGAAAGTGTTGCTAATTAATTATCCTGAGAAAGTAGGGAGGAGGAGAGCTCGCTCGGTCTTTCTAAATGTTTTCCTTTTGTTTGCCCTCGAGCGATTTATCCCGGACAGAGAACGATTCGAGGAATAAAAAGAACGGTGACTTCTGACCGGCGGTGGTACGTGCGAAGTCAACATACCTATTAGAACTATATTCTGTGCGTACGAATGCTAATACGGTCTGATGACTTAAGTACTCTGATGTAATTTCAGATCTTTGACCGTCGGAAATAAGTCTAGTCTTGGCGGTTCGAAGGGTCCGCGCCGGTGTCCATGCGTGCGCGTTTGGATCGTTGCTTTTACTCGCTGTAATTCCTCGAGAAGTTAGGCGAGGTTCCACTCCGCTCGATTCTGTGTATCTCCTTTTACAAATCCCTGTGAACGATATCGCCAGGAGATAATAAATATTCACCGATTTTTATCGGACGCAGTGCACATCGTTCGCAGATTGCTCCCCCACTGCGGATCTTCGCGCGATTATGGCAGGAGCAAACGCGTAAAATGCGAGAGACAGAGAGAGAGAGAGAGAGCGTGCATTTCGACCGGCATTATTAACATTTTTATTTGATTTTTATCGAGGGGAATTTTTTCCTCGTTCGAATTTTAGATAAGACTGTATACAAACGTCCGCGGTCGGATCTATGAATCATACGTTTAGTCCAGCATAGTGATTTTGGATTTTTCCGGAGTCTGAGAATTTGGTGTTCGAGGTTGATTAGAGTCTTTTAGTCGAACAAGATCCAGGGTTGACAGACACGTCCAAACAAATTACAAAGAAGCGAACGCGTGGGACGATTCGATTCAATCTTGAGGCTCAGCGTCGCATCCTCTAAGCAAGACGTGATCTAACCATCCCGGACGTGTTTTTCGACTGTGAGCGGTTGCTTACCCGTCACGAAACCTGCGACGAATTATCGCATGGATCCGTGTTAAGGGCAGATTATTCTCAATTGAGTCAACTCGAAAATTAGGTTCTTCGTTTGAATTCTCTGAACCGGCGTGGGGATTCTTGGTCATTACGAGCGGCCGTGTGAACGCCGTCTCGATTCACGATTCTTCCGAAAAATGGACGACGCGAAGCAAGATTTCAACGCTTCCAGGCTCGTGCTTCGCGTTCTCGGCGACGCTGAAAGACTCTTCTTTTTCGTAATGGACAGCTGACTCGTGTTCCTGCAATTAAAACCTCGAATAAGCTCAAATAAACTGGGGAAAAATAATTTTGTTCAGATAGCGCCAAGAGCTTAGAAGCTGCGAGTCCATCACAGGCAAAAGCAATTAGCTCCGGCTTTCGAAACCTTTCAATTCTAAAACGATCGATCGATGCTCAATATTTTCCGCACTTAAGGGGGGAACCTTGTGTGAATGGCCTGTTTTTCAAGAATTTTTCCTGAAAAATGTAATGCGTAGATTGATTTGAAATTTGAGGTATCGTTTATTAACGTTACAATGTGGACAGAAATATTTTTTATAAATTTTAATCGTTAATATCAATGCTGCAATGCCGGCTTGAAAATGGCGTCCTGAAAATGCGCCGTACAGTGCACAAAAATGATCCCAAACCAAAAAAAATGGAAATGGAATCGTTAGTTTATGCAAATACGCACAACATGACATTTTTCTTTTATTAAAATTTGCAAAATTGAAAAAGCGGCGAAGTTTTGAACAAAAAAACGGATTTTCTGTTGATAACAATGTTTTAAATAAAAAATTAAAAAATCGATGCTCGTCATGTTGCGGCCAATTTTTGTAGAATATATATACCAAGTTTCGTAATGATCGAGTAATCAGTTTTTGAGCTACGTTGCTCGCCGTGCGAAATTTTGCGTTTCAAATTTGAGTAACGTGAAAAACACGTTACGTGTTTGTACATTAACTTACCGCGGTTTTTTGCTAGTCTGCGATTTCAGGGCCATAGAACAGATCTTCCTCTTCCTCAAAAAGTTGTATTTCGGCCGTTTTTTCTTCTTTTTTTAGATTACGTGAGCCACTCCGCCCAATACAACCGATCACTTTATTTTGAAAATAACGTACAAGAACATCTCTGATCACTTTCTAACTTTTTTTATCCTATTCCTGTGGAAATTTCCTATCGATTTAAACAAAAAAATGCTCAAAGCGGTAAGTTTGATGAAGAAAAACTTGCATGCTTTGAATTCTGCTATTGTTCAAGACTCGTCAAAATGACGGGTTTCAATATTTTTAATTTAAAATTACTAAGATTCTACGGATGATTCTATGAGGAATTATTTAGCAAATTTATTTCTTCGGGTATACAGTGTGTCCCACGCCTGAAATATTTTGGTTATTTTCAATAATACGCGAAAATAAAAGTATTGAAATAAAAGTTATAGCTTTTAAAGCAATTAATAATATAGTAATAGCAGTTTTTTGACAAGAGGACGGGTAAAGGATATACAAAGGTGACTTTAATTTTTCTAAACGGAATGACTTACTTGTTATGTATCATTTCTATAGAATGGTAAATTCTGAGTGAAAAAGTACAAACGTACAATTGTCCCAAAATCTACCGTTTCTGAGATAATTTGACTTTAATCATTCTATTGTTTTCTTTATATAATAAGGAAAGGTGACGCTTCGAACACGTTTCATAGAATTCATAACGAAAGTGATAGGACAAATAAAGTTAAATTCTCTCAGAAACGGTAAGTTTTAGGAGAAATGTACTTTAGTACTTTTTTATTCAGAATTTACTATTCCATCGAAATCACGCATTAACCATTTACACTCGAAGCTCCTTTAACTCCAAAACGGAACGTTTCTTCCGACCTAGAATATTTCTCTTCTATATATATCTTTTTCATGTTATAATGGTGCAATTTACTCGTACAGTACTGAAGTGTTTAGTAATTTATTAAATACAAATTAATAATGTAACAAATATTTTGAATAATGATACAGCAATTTTTAGTGGCACCTTACAGTCGCCATTCGAGTGTTAAGGATTAAAAATATGTCCTTCCATTTAAAAAAAACAAAAGTGACCTTCGTGTCTCCTTTACGCGTCCACTTGTCAGATAACTGCTATCACTATATTATTAATTGCTTTAAATCCTACAACTCTTATTTCAAGCACTTTCGCGTATTATTGAAAATAACCAAAACATTTCAGGTGGACAGTGTTTACTATTCCATCGAAATCACGCATTAAAAATATGTCCTTCCATTTCAAAAAAACAAAAGTGACCTTCGTGTCTTCTTCACCCGTCTACTTTTCAGAAAACTGCTATCACTATATTATTAATTGCTTTAAATCCTACAACTCTTATTTCAAGCACTTTCGCGTATTATTGAAAATAACCAAAACATTTCAGGTGGACAGTGTTTACTATTCCATCGAAATCACGCATTAAAAATATGTCCTTCCATTTCAAAAAAACAAAAGTGACCTTCGTGTCTTCTTCACCCGTCTACTTGTCAGAAAACTGCTATCACTGTATTATTAATTGCTTTAAATCCTACAACTTTGAATTCAAACATTTTTGCGTATTGCTGAAAATAACCAAAATCTTTCAAGTGAACAGAGTTCATGGAACACACTGTATATTATTTTTAAAATATTGCTTAAATCGTGAGTAGGACGTTCTCGTTATTTTTACAAAGTAATTTAAAATAGTGAGTTTTAGCGCTCCGTAAACCCAGTGATCACATAAATTTCCTTAACGATCGCTCTTCCGAGAATCGCGTTAATTCGATCAATTTGATCGAGTCTCCGCCCATTTTCGCACGGCCACATTGCAGCGATCGATCGCGACGCATCTTCCCGGCGAGCCGGGCATTTTAATTTGCTACCTGTTCTGCGCGGAAGCGAGCGTCATGCAAAATCAGAAAAACCGCCGCGAAGAAACGCGTCTAAGGCCGGCTTAATTACCCGGTAATAATCGCGGTCGACTCGCATCGCCGTGCTAAACTAAAAGCCAAGGCGTTATGCTAATTATTATTACTCCTCTCGATCACATTCGAACCTGGATTTTCCATTCGGCAACAGATCCGCGCCGCAGATAAATCGGCGCTAGGAATACCGGGAGCTGATTATCCGCGGGCCGAAACGATCGCAAAGAAAACAAGACAATGATGTGATAACGACCGAAACTCGACGGAAACGATTAAACGGAGACCCGTGATGAACGAACTTGTTGTGTAACGCCGGCATTCTTGCGTAACGCCCAGGATAATAATGCCTCGAAAATTACCCCGGGATAAAGTTGGTCACGCTGCGGAATTTCGTGTACCGATCGCGTTGTCCTCGGCCTCCAGAGTCCGCCATTTTACCCTAGATCCATCGACGAAGCGTGCAACGAGTAATCCCGAAGCTCTTTTCCTCCATTAGCCTTCCCTCCTGAAAAATTCAATCGTATTAGCGAAAAACGTCGACAATCTAAAGATCTACCCGAATTTTTCCACCCAACGGACATTATGCGAACTCCCCCGAACACAATGGTATATTTCCCGTTGCATGGTTAGCGGACGAACACGTTTGAATAATTTTTGTCAAGCTATCGATGCAGCTCGTTTCTCGAGTTGCTTCGAAGAACGAAACTCCGGAAGGCAATATGGAGGCCTAGCGGCCGCCATGTTGGAGCCGAGAGATTATGGCGTTCGTCGGATGCCAATGTATTGCTGGAAGAAGGATTCTCCGCGGTCGTTTTCAATTGAATTTTCAAAGCGGTCGCTGCGCGGTTTCGCGGACGAGCGGCGGAGCAACATTGCAGATGCAACGTTGAACGCGAGCTGCAATTCTGAAAAACGTTTTGACCATGATCTTTCATGCTGTGCGAGCGGAACTGTCCCACCTACATAGGCTCGGGGATACTCTCCGCGGTTTGCGAAACTCGCGACGATTCTCCGTCCTCTCGCAATGCAAACATTCTCGACGAACATTTCCAACGATCTATAACCAAAAACGGGAAACAATGGGATTGACGCCGAGTTTTCTGTTCCAGGTGAAATGGCGGTGATGTACCTGTACATGAGGTACAGGTACCACTGGAACGAGGTGAAGTTCAGCATGTTCACCACGTTCGCGATGGTGACCAATCTGATCGGTGAGTGCACAAGTTAACCCGTAAGTTGAATTTTTCAATTAAATAGTTCAACGTCGCCGTTCGGTATGTTCCTTTTCCAGAATTGTAATTAGCAACAATTTGATCGCGGGCTCGCCGCGTACGTGTGAAAAACCGCGAGTCCTTCCGCCGTCGTAACGGCGCGGGCGGAATAGAAACCGCAATTACTAAAAGAATAGTGATAACATCCGAAAGGAACAGGATTTACGGAATAATTACGCGAACAATTGGACGTGTAATTAGTTCGTCGCCAAAGTATCCGCAGGACGATTGCGAGTCGCGAATCAAGCGGAATACAAAGGATTCCTGGACGAAGCGAGCCGATTTTCCCTGATGACATTTAATTTCTGCGCTGTCCGCGGCATTGTTTGTCCGCCGGAGGTTTCTTTCTTTTATGCGGAACCGCGCGATATCTTCGCCGCGATTACGTCGAACACGTGAGAGAATTACATACGGCGCGGTGCGATCGAGCGGCTCGCACGTGAGGTTGCATCCGCCACTTATCCGCCGCGATGCAGCGAGACGCATCTTCGTGCGTGGTGCAGCGTGGTGCAGCGTTGCACACCGAACCCCCTGTCCACTGTCTCTCACTCTATCTCTCGCTCTATCTTCCCTAAACAATCCGCTGGAGAGTGCCGTCTTCAACGTTGAACGATTCGCCGAAGACCTTGATGTTGCGGGTGTTGCCACTGGGCTGCAATTATTATGCGTTCATGAACCTCGAATTTTGTACAATTTCGACTAAATATTGCGAGAGACTGTAGCCGCACAGGCGTTTCACCATTACTTTTTGAAGAGCTAAGGGTAGTCGCGTGACTTTTGCAGAGTCACCAGGTCTTAAGTCTGTAATTAAACTTGTCACATTTTTTGCTCTATATTCACCGATATTATGAATTCTGACGCCACGAACGGGAAGAAAGTTTTTGGCTTCATTTCTCAGAGAATCAAGACAAGATAACGCATCACTCAATAAGTCTCCGGTCTAACTAAGAAAAACAAATTTTTTTTTTTAGAAATTCCAGTTTATTCATCAACATACTCTCCCCTTCAAGAGTGATAGTGTGATAGTCGATGAACAAAATTCCATACGCGTCCCAAAATACGGATGCCATAATCTTGCCAGCCGACTTTTGAGTTTTTGGTCGCTTTGGACGATTTTCACCGGCTGCTGTCCACTCAGCTGACGATCTTTTTGATTCAGGCGTGTAGTGGTGGATCCATGTTTCATCCATTGTCACATACCGACGCAAGAAATCCTTTTTATTTCGCTTGAACAGCTCCAAACAGCGCTCTGAATCGTCGACGCGTTGTTGTTTCTGGTCCGGTGTGAGCAAACGCGGCACCCACTTCGAAAGCAACTTGCGCATGCCCAAATTTTCATGTAAAATTGTAAAGACACTACCTTCTAATATCTTTTCGCGGAACAACTGCCGATTTTGGGCGACCAGAGCGTTCTGCATCATCGGTGCTTGTACGACCGCGTTTAAATTCAGCATACCAGTCAATAATAGTTGATTTCTCAGGTGCCGAGTCCCCATAATGCTTATCAAGCCAATGTTTGGCTCCAACAGTATTTTTCCCCATCAAAAAACAGTGTTTAATCAACACACGAAATTCCTTTCTATCCATTGTCTTGAAAATTACAAAATCGGGGTCACTAAAACGACTGTAACCTCTAAACTAACGGTCAGAATGCCATGAAATTTTGACACGTACTATTTGAAGGTTAGTACTACCCGGAAATCACGTGGGTCTGTCAACAATGTTGCCATATATGTGTCAGACCGGGGTCTTATTGCGTGATGTGTTATGCTTCAGTTTGTAGCTAGAGATATTTTCTAGTGCGCGATGCCCTCGATTTCATCCAGAAAACTCATCCAATGGCATCAAAATGGATTCCACGGCATGCGCATCGTCAATTTTTGGCCTACTTCTAACACTTATATTGCATTGAATCCTCCTCTTTCGAATGAGCCTAACCCCAGCGAAAAAGATTCTCATGTAAAGACGAAAACTTTCCTCCCGTGAAACCATTTTTCGCCCATTTCTGTCGGTAACCTGGTCACTCTACCTTATCGGGAATCTACAGAGCCTTAGCCCTTAAAATAATAGATTCAATTATAATAATAGATTAAATCATTTCATCCATCCTCTCCATTTTTGCCATACACGCATAACTATCATGACCCACAATGTGATGGTCCGCAGCCAGGTGGTGATTCTTACAATTTTGCGTAAAGATAGTTAAACGCATTAAAACTCGCATTCTGTAGAATCGTGACTGGAACCATCGTGTCCGAGAATGCAGGAAGCTGATGTTGATTGGTTACATAAAAAAAGAATGCGATTAATCAGGATAGAATCAAGGATACTCATCCAAGTGACTTAAAAATGCTTTCGTTCCACGGCATGCACATTGTCAATTTTAACGCTTATATTACCAAATAATCGCATAATCTCGTCAGCTCATGACCAGCGCGCACTGCATTGAACCTTCACCTTTCGAATGAGCCCTTTCCCAGCGAAAAAGATTCTCATATAAAGACAAAAACTTGTGAAACCATTTTTCGCCCTTTTTTGTCGGTAACATGGTCACTCTACCTTATCGGCAATCTACGGAGTCTATAGATTCTTAAATAATTTTAATCTTCCCATTTTTGCCATAAACGCATAACTATCATGCCCCACGATGTAAGGGTCCAAGTCGTGATCCTTGTAATTTAGTGTAAAGATAGTAAAACGCATTAAAACTCGCATTCTGTAAAATCGCGACTAATCGCGTCCGAGAATGTAGGAGGCTGATGTTGATTAGGTTGTGTAAGGGAAGAATGCGATGAATTAGGATAGAATTTGTTTTCTCGCAGGCACGGCGGTCTCGGTGGGCGTGTTCAGCCACATACTGAAGATCGACGACGCGATCGTCGGGATCATGAGCTCGATGAGCAAGATCCTCGCTGGTTTCGTGTACGCGTTCGCCACCACCGACTGGATGATCTATCTAGGTAAAAGATCGTACCCGCTCGATCGGCGACAACCATACTAATCACCGATCCTTTCTATAAATTCCAGGGGCGATCGTGGAGATCGTGAACGGAACATCCTTCATCGCGATGCGATCGATAGTCTCGAAGCTGGTGTCCGCGGACGAGCTCGGTGAGCGATCCATAGATCAAACTCCGTTTCTCTTTCTCTCTCTCTCTCTCTCTCTCTCTCTCTCTCTCTCTCTCTCTCTCTGCCTTCTCTCTTTTCGAAAGAAGAAACCGCTAACGGGCCTCCGGTTACGTCAACACGCAAGAGAAAACGCGGCGCGTCCGATGCGATTAGCGGTGCATTCGAATGCAATTAGCGCGTACGGTGGCAAAAGTCAACGCGCGATCGGCGAACACGAGGCCAGAAACACCTGGCGAGACCGTGTATGCAAATATCGAATAGTTAGGCGACGCGTCAATGATAAATCAACCTTCCAGAGGCCCCCGAGAGAACATTCATCGAATGATAATGTTGCGTACTGTGTTTTGTGACATTGGCATTAATGATTCACTTGTCGGAAGCCGATTACAGTGAATTCTCGACATATGTCAACAACACCGGTCTCGCCAGCGTCGTGTATCGTCCAGGAGACATACTCGAGTCGTGTTATGTTTACACTCCTCGGCGTGGGGATAATTCCGCGACGTTTATTATCCAGGCCTTGGCGACATACATAGAGAAATCACTGTAGTTGGATTTTTGACGATCGTGTTGCGCCGGAGGTTCCGTTTTCACGATGATATCTCGGAAGACCGTTTCATTAGCCAATCTCGTGCGAAATCGCGAGCAAAAAGCACGGATTGGGAAAATTCAAACGTCGGCTTTCCTTTGATAATCTCAGGAGTCGGAATACATTAAATGAAAACTATGGCTTCCAACGGTAATCTCAGGAGACAGTTTTATTAGATTATCTTGTGCGAGAGATCGCCATTTAAGAATTAACTAGGGAAACTACAGTCTCGTTTTTCACTGATGATCTCAGGAGACAGTCCTTATTAGATTATCTTGTGCGAAATCGCTATTAAAGAATTAACCAGATAAACTGAAGCTTCTCTTTGCTAGATTGACAGATCATCTTGCGCGAAATTGCTATAAAATTTCTTTTTTAAAAAAAATGGCACAAATCGATGGCCGGATGATTCGAGGATTTTCATCGCGTTTTCTTTTTTGGGGGGGAACCGGCGTGGAAACACGATCATCATTGACAAATGACTTTGTACCGGTGTAGCGTGGCAATTTGCCGCGAATTATGGGAATTGTACCCGTTCGAAAATGGCGGCGGTAACCTTCACGGTAATCGGACTGTGTTGCGCCGTTTCACCTTGTGTCCGCACGGCGTTTCCACGGAATCGTGTAAATAGAATAATTTTATTTGATCTTATCCTCGAGAGCTAATTTCCCACGGACTTTTCTCTTAACTGGCCGCGCCGCTGTCTAACGAGGTTTTCCTGTCCTTTGCGACCGGTTTCAAACCGTCCGAATCAAGTTCTTGGAAACCCCAACCTCACACACATAGACACACACACATACAATATAATTTTCAAACGGTTCCGCAGGCAAAGTGAACTCCTTGTTCGGAGTCTGCGAGTCGCTGATGCCGCTCGTATACGGGCCAATGTACAGCTCCATTTACGGCGCAACCATGAAGAGTTTCCCGGGGACGTTCTTCATTGTCGGCGCCTGCATGACCATGCCCGCAGTCTTCGCCTTCTTGTAAGTCGTGCTACTGCGCTTCCGGTCGCCCCCACCCCCAATCTCGCGCATTTAGAAACAATTTAAATTCATAAGACACCGGTTAAAGTTTAGCGAATGATTTCGAAACAGCTGGCTGTACACGGAGCACCGGAGGGATCGTCAGCTTCTGGAGCAGGAGAAGAGTGCGAGCATCAAACCGGAAGTACAGGAAACGGAGGGCGATCCGAGAAAGGCGAAATGGCAGATCGCCAGCGAGAAGAAGCCGGAGGGTCCCACGATGAACGGTGTGACCAACGCGGCGTTCGAGGCCGATCGTTAATCGATCGATTAATTATTCGCGGAACTGAAATGCATCTCGAGTGAATCGTAACCGATCGACGGGCGACCACGGTGTGGTGCCCGTCGAGAAACGAGAGTGTAAAACGGAAGAAAAACGGAGGGGTCAATGAGAAGACAGCACAACACGCCCGAGGAAGAACTCTGCGCTCTCGTGTGGTCGATCGCGAGAGGAACACAGGTTCGACGTACCATTTTTTGCCGGTTCTTAAGTCGCGTGCGGACGAATTCTTTGGTTTTTTTTTTCTTTTCTTTTTTTTTTTTTTTTTTTTAAACTCAAATAAAGGATAACTACGAGGAGGGATGACAAAAACGAGATTCGAAAGCGTCGAAAGAAATCGATCGCACGTGTGAAATTGGCCGAGGGTTTTTTTCCTACCATTTTGTTTGTTGCTCCGCGAAGAACGCGACGAACCTGACAAAGCTATCCTTTATTTCCCAGTTCTAGTACAAGCAGTCTCCGGTACTTAAGCGAATTGTGACAATAGACGAAACACGAAACAGAGGTATTATCTGTTCGAGCGTATCAGTATTACGAACGCATACATCTCCCCGCTTAGCTGCTCTAACTAATTCACGGACAGTTTCATCCCGCGCTCGATATTCTTCGCGCTTCGACTGCCATGATCTTCACAATCGGAAGAACAATAATCCCCGTCTTCGCAATGGCAAAAGTACCGAGCGATTCCCGCTCGCGAAAGAAAGGAGAGAAACTGATTTTCGAAATTCTTTGCGATGATGGCAGTCGTCGTGCGCAATGACGGAGAGATTTTGCATTCCCCGAGGGAGTCTCGCCCGCGAGCCAGACCGATTGTACATTTTTATTGAATAGTATTTATATTAAGAAGCCGCATCATTCCCGTACGTGTAGAGGAGAGGGTAGGAATATCAGATAGGGTAGAAATTTGAGACACCTACGGTTTTCACCAATTCACGACATTGATACTTCTAAGAATGGTTGTACGTCAGATATTATACCGACTAGAACTAAATAAAACTTACTGAAACGAAATAAAATAAATTTTCCTTGTAATTGTAGTTGCCCTATTACTTTTTGACGATTTGGTAACACTTCAACTTTGTTTTATACAACTCTATTATCCCCGAAAACTGCAGTATTCTCATAGGCCGGATTTGCTTTCATTTTAAGAAGCGACAAAATCAAAATCACTGTAAGAATATTTACGTTTCCGCAGCGTATTACAATATGAAATTAAATTTCTATGTTCAATTTAAAACACTAAAACGGATATCTCATATTCCTACTCTCTCCTCTATTATAGCTTCTTGTGATATAGTACAATAGTTTTGTATTTAGGAGATAAATAGTGTTACGGAAATAAAAAGTTTTCATTGACCATTACAGTTCCATTGACAGTTCGTCCAGTATTTAACCCTTTCGCGCTACCATCCATTTGAAATTAATTAGAATTTCCTTGTCGTTCGCAAGTAGGCAAAACAAGGAATTTATACCTATTGAACGAGTATTTTTGAATAACTATATACAATAAACCACATAAAATTTTCGATAAGACTGCACAGAATACCGACTGTGAAATGGTTCGAGTCCCCGCTGTTCTCCACTACCGATAATTGTCCAACCACGCTCCCTACCTTACCATCGTCTGTTCCAAAAAGTTTCCCATACTATCGCGCCATCTTTACCGCAGCTAGACAACAACTATCGCCCGTAAACTCGT
Organism: Halictus rubicundus; assembly: GCF_050948215.1. Taxonomy (NCBI): domain Eukaryota; kingdom Metazoa; phylum Arthropoda; class Insecta; order Hymenoptera; family Halictidae; genus Halictus; species Halictus rubicundus. The sequence continues at coordinate 5,882,047 of NC_135161.1, read as the reverse complement.
TCAAACGATTATCAATTTCTTGCACATCTTTTGACGCGCCCGTAATCCGTTTTCTCATTTGCAACCCGTTACATAACAAATTTCAAAACAAACAAAAACTATAGAGCGTAAACAAGCCGCGATAACGAGTCAGGAAGCTAAACAAAACACATATGCATGCATGTTTACATATGTAAGTTCACTGTGTACAGTGATTTTTCTGTACAGGGTGTTCATTTGAAAACTTTCCAGCACACTCATCAGCTTCATAAATAAAAATTATTTCTACTCGTTCTTCTAAAGAATACACCATTTTATATAATTAATTTTATTACGATATAGTATTTCTTGTTACGATGATTCACACTTGACGAAATAGTACAATCTTATATTGAAAGACAGACAACATAAACAAGAGATCAATAGAGGACAATTTTGTTTTGAAACGGTACGTGCTAGCACAACTGGAAAACCAACGATTTGCGTCAAAGAAGTTTACACAATAACATGGCTCGCTCTACTTCTCTTTAACACTAGGTTTACGGAGCACTAAAAATGACTATTTTACATTACTTTATAAAAATAACATGAATGAATCTATGAAAATTTGTAGCCATTTTTTAAATATTATATACCCAAAGAAATCAATTTGTTAAATAATTGCTCATGGATGCATTTTTACAATCTCAATATTCGCAATTTAAAAATATTAGAATCCGTCATTTTGACGGGTCCCGTAAATCTAGTGTTAAATATCTCCGAAACTAGTGCGCGGATAAAAAAAAAAGTATCCTACGAAAATTGCTGGTCTTTTTACGTACAATAAGATCCCATAATAAAAAATATAGGTTTTCACTTGAAAAAACAAAGTTGACCTTCAAATGACTTTGAAAACGCCCCCCCCCCCCTCTTTCTTCCTCGAAATCCTTGGACACGTGTTTTACACTTTTTTAATATCTTTCATACTTTCCGAGATATTCGGCTGAAAAGTTTTCAAACGAACACCCTGTATACATATCTTATCTGTAGAGAAAAAAAAGGAAAAATATCATTCAGAATTCCTGTACATACTATCGTTCCTCGTCAACTCGCGTCCTTCGCTCTTGCGTGTAATTAAACGGATTAACCAAAAAGAAACGATAAGAAACAACAGAAATAGATACGTAGAAGTTGAAATCGAAGAGCTTGATGAAGAAATCGGATATACCAGTTTTTGCATTATAATCGTGCTTGTGCATAGATCGCAATTGCACGTGGTACTTTAATCCTAGCCAGCTGATTGTCAAGATCGTTAAATTCGAAAATTCGAAATGGCGCGCCTCGCACGGTCGGTAAGATCGCCGGAGGTTATCAGCGGAGGTCGGATCGTTAGGAAGGTGTACGATCAGTGTGCAATCGTGTCCCCGATGGCGGTGCGTCACGTCACGTCACGCTGGCCACAGTAACGCACCGCCGTCGAAGCGAGGTGGCATGATGTGAAGGAATTTGGATCGTGCGAACTTTGTACAAATAGTCGTAGAGTTGACGCGCGATTCGTCGTACGTGCCGTTCTCATCCAATAACGTCGCGACGTAAAGTTGTTCCGCGATCGCGAACATCACACGCACACACGGCTGTTGTTCCAAACATCGCGCGTTTTTCCACGAGGCCGACCAGAGAGGATCGAGACACGCGACACAGACCGGGGTCAGGTTTTTCCGAAAAAGTTCCCCGTCTCGCGAAGAGAACGACGCTCTCACGTTCTCTCTCTCTCTCTCTCTCTCTCTCTCTCTCTCTCTCTCCCCCTCTCTCTTCCTCTCCGTCGATCTTGCACGCGGAAAGCGTTCTTTTCTCTCCGTTGCACGGCGCACACGGAGACGGGGCACAAGTGAGAACGTGAACGTCGAGCGAAACGACGCTCGGCCAGCAAAGGTGAGCGAGATTCGGGAAAACTAAACTAAACCGAACCGTACCGTACCCGGACCCATTTTCTTGACAACGGTCCAACTGAGAACTGATCTTGCGTTCCTCGAACAGACAGGCTCGAGAGACCGTAAGGCACGCCGATTTTCCGTGGAATCTTTGGCACACCACGGTTCCTACGAACAAACCGCGCATTTCTTATTGCCGGATCGTGCTGCACCTGACTGCTTGCAAAACGGGGGATGAAGCCACCCTTGCTACCTCCGACAGAGCCCAATATTTATCGCGTAACTCGAAAAGCATTCTCAAATAATCTATTTCTGTTTTCGAGCAAGATTTTATCTCTTTTCTGCATTTTTGTCCGGGGGTTGTTTCCTCCCCTTCTCGCGAATCTCCGGAATTTCTAGCTTCTGGGGTGAGAGATCGAGTTACTGTGGGCGTACCAATTACTATGCATCAGTCATACTTATTTTTAAAGCATAATGAATATTAAAGATTTTTCATCAAAATCGGTTAATATGTCATATATCACTTTTTTAACACTAAACCGAGCCTTAAAAGTAACTAATACATGATGTCTTATAAAAATGACGAGATTGAATTTATTTGGATTTTGTGCGGTTCGTATTGTAATACATGCTCTCCTAAATATATTTATTTAATCATTTCCCACGAAAGCATTTTTACAATTTCAGTAATTGTAAAATAAAAAATCTGAGCCATTTTGACCGACGGTGGTGGGTTTAGTGTTAATATTTATTATGCTTTAAAAATACGTATGATTAATATAAGCACAGTAATTGGATCCCTTATCTCTCTGTTAGGATTAGCTATTTTCCGAGACTTGGTGATTTTCAATACTTTTTTTCGAGGAACGATCCTGGCGACCCTAGGTTCAGAAACCCATGCTCCAGCGTGTTCGTTGAAGCAGATTATCACCGACCAAGGTCACGGAAAAACAAGCGATACGCCTCGTTCGAGGAATTGTTAGAACCGTTTTGAAAACAGTGAATATTATTGAATGACGCTGCGGGACTTCCGCGTGTGGTTCCCACTGGACCGGAAGTACCAGTTCGCTGTTCCCGTGGACGGATGCGTGAAAATCGGGTTTCTAGTCTGAGGCAACTAGTTTAGTTATCTGTTCTGACAAATAGACGATAAACAAACCACACAAACTTATCGAAAACCAATATAGTTTGCAACGGATACTATCTGAATCGCCGGAACGATCTGCTTCGCTAAAAGCCTATTCCGATTATATTACATACACTGGCCCATAAAAGTGTTCAAACGCCCTTGAAAACAGTATAAACTTTTTTAACACTAAATTTACAGGACCCGCCAAAACGACGGATTCTAATATTTTTAATTTACGAATATTGAGATTGTAAAATGCATCCGTGAGGAATTACTTAACAAATTGATTTCTTTGGGTATATATTATTTAAAAAATGGCTACAAATTTTGATAGATACATTCATGTTATTTTTATAAAGTAATGAAAAAATAGGTCAATTTTTAGTGACTGTAAACCTAGAAGGTAAAATCGGACCAAACGACCTGACTTTTTTTGAGCAATTAGAAGAATTGATGTTCAAAATGATGTGCAAAAAAGATTTAGAAAAAATTGCAATTGTTAAGAATCACATGAGAAAATAAAAATGGCACTTTCTACAACTTTTTTATTTCAGCCTATTTTGTACATCTATGTTAGTTAAAGATTAGTTAAAGATTACATTAATTTCTCTATGTCGCCAAGGCCTTGGTGATAAACATTGCGGAATTATCCCCACTACCATAATAAACATAACACAGCTCGCTTATGTTTCCTGGATAATACACGACGCTGGCAAGACGCGTGCGTTGACATATATCGAGAATTTACTCTAAGAAAATCGAAATAAGAAATAAGACAATTGTTATTTCAAATATGAAAATCGATATATCTCCTCTTCTTCTTCTTCATCCGAAATACGACGAAAGCTGGTCCCGAGCTGTCGTCTTATATCGAAAGAAGCTGTACATATACAAACGAGCTACAAGTGGTTAAAAGTGGTGAAAATCGTAGTTTTTCACAACTTTTGGTCAGTTTTTGCTTAAAATCCACAGATTCTAATCTCTTTCGATGCGTTTTTATCTGCATCAACCGATTTCGATGAAATTTTCAGTACCTGTATAACTAACATAGATCTACAAAACGCATATTTGCAATTTTCATTACAGGGTCAAATAAAAAAGTTTTGGAAAGTTCCTTTCCTATTCGCTCTTATAATTCTACAGATTCTAACATTTTGCAATGCGTGCCATTTTTATCTGCGTCAACCGATTTCGATGAAATTTTCAGTACGTGTATAGCTAACACACATCTACAAAACGCATATTTTAAATTTTCATTACAAATAAAAAAGTTTTGAAAAGTGCCATTTTTATTTGCTCTTATAATTCTACAAATTCTAACATCTTTCAATGCGTGGCATTTTTATCTGCGTCAACCGATTTCGACGAAATTTTCAGTACGTGTATAACCAACATAGATCTACAAAACGCATATTTTAAATTTTCATTACAGGTTCAAATAAAAAAGTTTTGGATAGTTTTTTTCCCATCTGCTCTTATAATTCCTAGCGACTGCAATTTCTTCAAAATCTTTTCTGCACATTATTCGTTAAACCAATTCTTCCAATTCGTCAAAAGAAAGCCAGGTCGTTTGGCGCGATTTTAAAAAAGCTTACACCGTTTGAAAACTCGGAACAATTGCCGCTTTTGTAAAAGTTCGACGAAAAGACGTCGTTATCGTTCGAGAGCCGAACACAATAATTTTCGCCTTATCTGTCCCCATTGACACGGGCGCACAAACTATGAATTCATAACGATGAATACGAGGAGACCGGTTTCCGCACAAAGTACCTTATTTCATGTTCACGGTGGAACGATACTGAAAGGGTTCCGAGTATCCGAACGTTTCGCGGAACGGTCGAGCGAGCACGCGCGGCGAGAATCGCTCGAGAACTGCTGTGCAGACATTTTCTTTTTTTCTCTTTTTCTCATTTTATCGGAATCAGCTGGAAGCACTACAGGAAATAGGGAAGGCTCATTAGAACTACCGAACCAGTCAGAATGACTGGTGGATGATTTCTCTTCTTTCACGATTACTGAAACCATGAAAACGTTTTCACGAGAAATTTTTTAATATATCTCTTCTTTGGAGTACAAGTTACCATGAAAATCGTATGAAATCTGAGAAAATTCAATCTTGCTGTTACTATAAAGGGATAAGTCTAAGTCACGTTTAGGGCTCGGTAGTTCTAGTGTTAACACTAGGTTTACGGAGCATTAAAAGTGAGTATTTTACATTATAAAAATAAGAAGAACGCCGAACTAGAACCCCCAAAAATTCCATAAAATCAAAGCAAGTTATTTAATGAAATAAAAATTGAAAAAAATGAACCCTGTGCACTCGAAGTTATTTGAACTCCAAAACAAAACATTTCTTCCGACCTAGAATATTTCCCTTCTATATATATAGGAAGAATATTCTTTTTTCATGTTATACATACGAGAATGGTGCAATTTACTTGTAGAATACCGAAATGTTTAGTAATTTATTAAATACAAACAAGTTTAATAATGTAAAAAATATCCAGAATAATGATACAAAGCAATTTTTAGTGGTGCCTTACAGTCACCATTCGAGTGCTAAGGGTTAAATGTATGATACTGAGTAGTCCTCCAACTTTCTTGTACGTTACAGATCCTAATAAAATTTGGTACAATGAATATATCAACGTAAAAATTCATTTTAAAACCAGCACAAATAATTCCGTCACCCTCGTATGGGTGACGTGGCGGTGAACGTGTTAAATAATATTTACCTAAGGAAATAAGTTTGTTGAGTAATTCCACGTAGATGGACCGTCACAATCTCAATAATCGTAAATTAAAAATATTAGAACCCGTCATTTTGACGGGTCCCGTAAACCTAATGTTAATTCGACCGGTGCGCGGTACAACACACACCGACGACACATTATCGATGCTTGCTTGACCCTTGTACACGCGTCTACACGCAGAAGCCCGGAACGCGTTGCGTTGCGTTTTATCAACGGCCACGTAATCGTATATCGGTCGAACGCCATTGTTTTTCGGTGAATATTTTTATTTCCCGCATACAAAGAAAATGCGCGCGCGTATGTAATTCGAACGTTTCGAATTACCATTTCCAACGGCCTATGCGGAATGACTTAATCGCGAAGGCGCTTGGCGTCGATTATCATAATCTGACACCGTCGGACGTTTGCGTTTTAATTCGCGAAACAGGCCAGAAACTGAATACGAGATTTACGGCGCCAATGAACGTTCTCATAAATAACTCGACGTGGAGCATCGCGCTTGTAAACATTCGCGACAATTGCCGCGATGTTTCTAGAAACTGGAACTGAAACGCTTCGCCTTTTATGTGTACCGGCTTGCTCAATAATGCCCCGGATTGCGCGATTAAATTTGCAACTTTTACACCGTCGGGACTGCCATAAACGATCCCGCCGTTATACCGTTTCGGTCGGTAACGATGCAAGTTTTCTTTTTCTTTTTGTAAGCTAGATTAACCGCCAAAGAGACAATAGGTTCTCACGTGTGTTCGCGCAGTTATTTCTCGACGTCATAAAAGAGAGAGTAGGAGAGGTCGTTGCAATAATGACACGTTCGACGATCAATTTAACGCGTCAATAGAAAGACGCTCGACGCGGCTCGACGGTTCTGATCGTTCGGTTGGGCGCAACCGTACGCCAAATTAGTAACAATTAAATCCGACGCGGCTGACGATGCGACTACGGCCAATGGGCTGCCAGATGATTTACAAGCCTCGATTACCAATCCCCGAGAGTCAACTCGCGTTGTCTTCTGGCGTGCGTGTCCTCTGTTTGCAAGAATCGAGGCTCCCGTGTTTGTAGCCAGTTGGCCGATCTGTCCCGCGCGAAAACAAGCAACACGCAACGCCTAGATGATCTTAATTAAAGGTCGGGGGGCGTGTCCTTCGAGTATCTAATGATCAACAAAAACAATAAATCGGTTTCATCATTTTCTTCCTTTCTTTTTTTTTCTTCTTGTTGTTGTCGTTTTGTTATCGAGAAAACAACGTTGCGATCGTCTTTTCCATGAGCCAGTTTTTTCCTCGGATAAGTGTAAATGTCTCCGGCGAACCGACAATCAGTAGCAAATTAATAATACAAAGATCAAACGTTGAGTCATCCCGGGGCGAGGGGCAACAATGATCGAGTGACTCAATTACATATGCGACGGTGACTAACATTATTCCCAGATTCGTTGCCGCGAAACCGTAAAATCCTTCCGATAACGGGAGGATTGGAATATTCATGAGTGCGGGACGAGGCGATGCGTGCTCGTCGACGGGGATAATTTGAAAGTTTTCGGATCATGCCAGTTTCGTTCCGACGGAATCTCTCGAAGGAATGAACTTTCACGATTCTCTTCTGGTTCCAGCTGAAAGGGATGCCATCGAAATGGGCCTGGATAATATTGTGTCTTGCGATATGCGTCACCGCGTCCTTAGAGCACGACGAATGGACGGCATTCATACGTTATACCGAGTTCGATTACGAGGATATGTGTTTCAATACCGCCGAAGCTGAATGGACGTTCGTTAATTACCCGTCCGAAAAAACGCTGTCCATATGGGTAAACATTTGACCGTACATACGCATGAGATCGTCGACGTTCGCGGATTTTCATAATCTGCACGACGTTCCGCTTGGCTCGCGACAAAATCAAATAAAAAAACGCGTGTACACGCGTGCAAGACTAAATTTGCAATTTTATGAAATATTAAAATTACAGGAAGATGGGCTGGTCGATTATGCTGATTTCAAGCACATACAAAAACTTGAAGTCGTTAACAGGTCCTTGGACGATAGCACTAGCGACTCGTCTTCGCGGTATAAGTATGATTCCGCGGTGACTGTCGGCGATGCTCTGTTGAACAGCACCGATTTCAGGACAGTAAGTTGCATTTTTTTCATTTCAATACGCAATAGGGTAAGGGATGCAACTACTATGGGGGTGCCAATTACTGTGCCTATATTAATTATACTTATTTTTAAAGCATAATGAATATTACAAAAAAAAAAATCGACCCGATTTTTCGATTTTTACAACCAGAGTTTGCAACGGAAAAATCTGAAAACGATTCAAAATATGTGGTTTGGTATCCGAAATGTGTCAGATTTTTTTCAGAATTTTAAATTGTCGTTAAATGGGGAAAATGGGCCGAAAACTGGATTTTCGATTTTCCTCTATAACTACCCTTACAAATGAGGTATCGGGCTAAAACTTGGCTGAAAGGTATCTTTTTTGATAGGCTATCGAATGGCGCAAATTAGAATAAAATACCTCCTGGGGCAGATTTGACCCCCAAAGCCGGCTATAGCCTTTGTTCGAGGTTATATTTTTTGAGGTTTCAAGGTCATCCAGGTTTCTTTTTCAAATGGAATGATATATTTTTATTATCGCTATATGATAGCCAAGCCCCAGACAAATCCAATGACCTGTAATATTATGACCTTCACTTGACCTTGAGTTTCTTATCACCAACGATGCCACACCATACATTTACATACCATGGACGCTGGTGTTCAACTTGTCGAAGTCATTTCAGGTTTTCAGTGCACCAATAATGCATATTATGGGTATTCAGTTGTCCATGGTTAGAAAAAGAGGCTTCGTCAGTAAAGAGAATGTCATAAAAGAAATGTTAATTTACAAAAGCAACATGATTCTCAAAGTCGTTGCCATGAAGCTCCTGATGTGAGGAAATATGGTATGGATGAAATGTATAACATTGTAATATTCACACTTGCTTTGGAAATGCCTAAAGAACGTCCAATTTTTCGACTTGTAGTAGGATCAATATTGACTGTAGCCAATACAAAAGTTTCTGCATCTTCTCCAGTAGCAGACTTTGATCGTTTTGTGTTCAGCAATTTAATACTCTTTTACAAAACAATTGAAATAAGCGGTCAAAACTTTATAGAGAAGATTGATTTCTCTCAGGGTATTTTTCTGCGTTGAGATGCTTGTACTGAGTTATTTTTTGCCTCACCATAAACTAAAAACATGTCTATCTTTTCTGCATCACTGTACACCATCGTTTCAGAGAAGTAACGTTATCTGTCACAATTGAATAAATCCCAATGAATTTCTGAAACGTACTGATTAGAGTCACCGAAACGAGAAGAATTTGTATCAGTGTTTACAATTTATTGTGAGCGTGTTTACAGTCATTAGTCAAAGTTCAAGAACATTTCTTGAAACCCTAGGAGGATCATGTCATCGTTACTTCACTATTTACATCAAGTGTCCTAGTTTTATTTTGGGCAGCACATTGTTATTTTTATAAAGTAACGTAAAATAGTCATCTTTAGTGCACCGTAAGCCTAGCATCAATGTTCATTACGCCTTAAAAATGAGTATAATTAATATAGGCACGGTAGTTGGCACCCCCACAGTAATTGGGTCCATATGCGCTATTGCAGACAATTTGAGATGACTTTACTTTACAGCTTGTCCACTTTGCTGGGACAGCAGAGTTGAAGAGATTGTCTGCAGTGTTCCGAGAATCCAGTAGCAACTACACGCGTCGAGGTATAGATTAAAAAATTAAACATTAATTGACGGGAATGTATCCATGCTCTGAATATTAAAAATACTGACTTTTTCAGATGCGGAACGCGTGCTGTATTTCAACAACAACGCCGAGAAAAAGAAACGCGTCTGGGCAGCATGGCACCAAGAGTTGGACGTTCTAGCCGAAAATGTCTCGACTATTCTTCCATTGGTTGAACAAGCTGCCGAAGAAAATGGTCAGTGCTTTGCGAAAAGGATAATTAAATTTTCCGCTCGCACGCGCAAACAATATCGCGTTAACGGTGTACAATGTTTCAGGTGCCAAAGATGTTACGCAATACTGGGAGCTGTTGAGCGGATACAAGGACGGTTACGAGCAAATTAAATACGAGTGGACCAGAATCGCTAGACTGCATAAAAAGATACTGCAGCACGTACGAAATAACTTGTCGCATAAATACAAAATCGATGCGAACCAGACAATCCCGGCGTATCTACTTGGCAAGTTAATTTTTACGACACGGTTTTCTCAAGAACGAGATAGTGTTTTCTTACCTTACCGTTGTCTTCTTTGTAGGATCGCTGCAAGGAAGCGACTGGACTCCAGTTGCGGTGGATGTATCTACTCAACCAGACCTAATCCACAACATAAAAAAGAATCTTTGGAAAAGAGTCAGTAGCATACCGTTGTTCATGTAGTATACATGAACGTAACGTATTAATAATTGACTTCATTTCAGAAACTTCTCGGTAGGTCATTGTACAAAACTGCCTCTGATATGGGCACACAATTATTAGATAACGCTCCGGAACTCGAATTTTGGGAGGAAAGCAATTTCGAAGGGCAATGCCCATCTAAGCTAATTAATTTTTGTAAGGATGGCGCTATGAGGTGCGTACACTAAAATTAATTAAGCCTGTATGTTTTCTAGTAGAACGGTGTCTATTTTCACTGTGAAAATATTCCTCAGGGTATCTACTTGCTACGAGCCTACGTTAAGCAATTATCTTTCCGCTCATAAGGATGTAGGGAAAGTTGTATACAATCAAATAACTCTGCAGAATATACCAGTACTTACTACGGCTAATAGATATTCCGGTAAGAAGGGAAACTTACGATAAAAAAATATTATATTCACTCGAACAGTGGCAATCAACGCGATGTGTAAATTTGCAGTTTTAGAAGAAAGCGTAGGTGAACTGTTCGGCATCCTAGCAGCCAGTCCCGCTTGGCTGAACCACTCTCGCATCGTAGATAAGTCTACCGACAAAGAGCAACTTTTAATGGTATCTTTGATGATAACCGCCTTGGACGTACTACCTCGATTAGCTTATTACATGTCCGCGGACATGTGGAGGATCGAGGCCAACGAGACAGGCATGAAGCCTGAAGATCTAACGTCATCTTGGTGGCAGTACAGGTATGAATTTGCTAACTAATTCGCGTGACGTGCTATCACCAATTTCGCTAGATATTCATTTCGAATACGTTCGTTCAAGGCAAGAGTACGAAGGTCTCGACAACAATGGAACAGAAATACCCACGTTCCTGAATGACGATTATATCACCAGCAATAAACCGTATCTTCCGTAGGTAGCAATAACGATTAAACATTCACGATCGTTTCGATGCTGCCGCGTTATTAAAATAAACATTAATTTCGCAGTAAGCTAACGGGAACGATTCTTGCCTTCCAAATCTATCAATACATCATGGACTCCACGGAAGTCAGGTACGAGCCCATGCTGAGAAGACAATCGAAAGACGACATTCTGTGAGTACCAACAAAAATCTATATCATTTAATTTCTACAGAATTAATGATAAAGGTGCGAATTAAACAACCAATTTTTCCTGTTAACAGAAAGCTGGTTCGGAAAGGAGGCAGCGACGAGTGGTCGCGAATAATCAACAACGTCTTCGAGATAGATGAAATATCCGCTGACGCGATCCTATCGTTCTTCTCTCCTTTGGAAGATTTGATCGACGAGTTGGACGAAGATTTCGAGTACAAACCAGTCACCGTTAACGAGTCGGAGTTGCACGACTTGGAGAAGAAGACAATTGCAGAGATGAACGCGCCCACAACGACGACCACCGGCGCGCCGCGAACGGTCACCGAGAGAAGAAAAATAGTAACCACAACGCCTTCCAGCAAAGAAAATAGCCTAAGGGGCGACGGTAACGCCCTGGACAACAGCAACAAGAGCTTAGGGTCGAAATCGTCCGTACACGAGACGGAGGAGAAGCCGCAGAACCATAATCCATTGGGATCAGAAGCGACAAACGAAGGTCGTCCCGACGAGTCATTAGACGATAGTGTAGAGCCCAACGAAGACACGAAACCAAAGATGAATACTAGTAAAGCGGTGTGGGCGGTGGGAGCGGTGCTCCTGGCGACTATAGTGATTTGTTTAATAGCGATCTTCTACCGGCAACGGTGCCGCAAAATGCCGAAGAATAGAAGATACGTTTAACAAGTGTGTGCGTCTGTCTATTCGGGTCATCGAGAAAGCATATATTTATTTGTTCTTTGCATTTAGATTGTAAGGCCTTCTTTTTTTTACCCGAGTAATTTATCGCCATCCAGACAGAGCAAGACATCGGTAACCAATTCGCAATGATATCGTGACATCATCGTACATTCCTTAGGCTGCTCGTTACGAGACGAAAACCGAGGCTACACACTCAATTCACAGTTGTTTCGCCCGACGAGCAGCGCACGCGCAACAGTGAATGTCCAAGAAAGAATTCAGACCTTCGATACAAGAGAAAGTATTAATCATTTGCGTTCTATGCGTTCTTTGCGTACGAAAACAAATTAATTTAATTTAAACCACGCTATACGTACATTCGTTAGCCGCTTGCCTCGCGCATCGCCCGCTCGGTCTTCCGCAGAATTTGAATTTTCGAATTGTTGGCGCGCCGAGCACGAAAGGGTTGTCCTGCGCGAAACGGGCCAATCAGAGCTCCGTCACGTGACCAACCGTGCAGCCATCGTTGCGTTTCAGTTGCACCCTGAATCGTACATTGCGATAATATTGAAACATATCATTATAAGGTAAGCGGTTAATGTTGTTTTTTAGGAAGAAAATTCTATACATACATATGTATTCTTTTTGTTGTATATCATACCTAATTGCGCATAAATAGATTACGAATTGTAATATAAAAGTTGATCGTGTACGCCTAGCGTGCAACAGTGTTCCTCTACAAGTATGCCAAACCGTAGAAAATGGGAAATGAATTTGAACGAGATTTTCGAATGTTTTCCGCCCTCTATTTTCTGTAGATCCGTTTAGAGAATTATTGTATGCCAGTAAAATCGTCACGTTTATATCGTAGGAATCGAGTTTCTTACGACTTGTACATAATCGTCGAACGAACTATAGAGTGAAATGGAAATGACGGAAATGTACCTATATTGGAGCTTGTCACAAAAATACGCGAATCGTGCAACATTTTTCTACCGCTCGTACGTAACGTGTGCGGAATTTTTAACGGATTGTATGGAAGATTTATATTTTTTATAAAAGTATATTTATTTTGTACCTAACGAGAGATGCGCAAATAAAGCCTTGTTTTGGTACAAATATACATAGAATTGTCTATTGTTACGATTTTTCAATGAAAAACGCGGAACAGATTGATAGATAGATTGTTTATGCATTTAAAGGGAAACAGTAGATTGAAATTGATAATTTTTCACATACCCCAGCTATTTTTCTGGAAACTTCACGCAGGAGTAGACGAAGAGTATGTCGAGTTATGATTCTCGGTTTGAAAGCTCCAAATTTCCACTTGCCACGAATAATCCCGGGCGCCCTCGTAATATTCTTCAGTATTTTGTCACTTATTTCACAAATTTAAACGACTTATTAACAAATATTCAACTTCTCTACCTCACTCTGATAGCACAGATCCGATTCAAACGATGCGTAGTGGCGGACTGAACTCATATTTACGTTTCTGCGACGTGATTGGACCCTTTTTAAAAATGGTGCGCTCTGATTGGTCGGACGTACGAACGATATCATTGGCCAGCCAGTTCAATCGCAGCGGCGCTACTTTTAAATCCCATCCGCGGGTCCGGCAACCTATCGATAGAACATACACATACTTTCCATAATATTCTTCAGTATTTGATCACTTATTTCGCAAATTTAAACAATTTATTAACAAATATTCAACTTCTCTACCTCACTCTGATAGCACAGATCCGATTCAAACGAAGCGTAGTGGCGGACTGAACTCATATTTACGTTTCTGCGACGTGATTGGACGCTTTTTCGAAATGGTGCGCTGTGATTGGTCGGACATACGAACGATGTCATTGGTCAACCAGATCAATCGCAGCGGCGCTACTTTTAAATCCCATCCGCGGGTCCGTCAACCTGTCGATGGAACATACACATACTTTTCGAAAAGAATATTATTTTTTATACTTTTTTAAACGAAGATACTATTTAGGTACTGTACTTTTCTACCGTAAAACCTGAACGTTTAACCCGTTACCATGTAACATCGATATAAATGTTCTCCTTTAAGTTGAAATAAAATTGTTTTTCATTCTTATCGATATTAAATATTGACAAATTACTACAAATTTTCTTTTTCCTACGAAATTATTCAAGACAAGGAAGTACTAATCATTAATAAGGGGTTAATTCATTATAAAATAAAATAGCGTACACTTTTTTCTTAGTAAAAACGTTATTCTAAATCGTTGTTTAAGCATGCAGTAAATCTTTTTTATCAAATATGTTTAATTAAAGTTAAATTAAACATGTTTTCTACTAAATGTATCCAACAAGAGAAAAATTTTTCATATTCTACCCTTGAAAAATTCAAGTCTATTACTGAACGAAACCCTAGTTTCACCAGAGGATGGTATCAACGCAATTTTCGTTGTACGCTGGTCGAACAGGGGCGAGGGTGCTCGCACGAAACGTTCGTTGCTACCGTCTCCATCGTTAGTCATAGCAGCTAGCGGGCAGGTACGGGTCATGCGAAGAAGTAACAACCTTTGCAAGCGGGGGCCATCGGAGCTCGGGGAAAATCAATATAAGGCGAAGTTGGTTCGCAATCGTGGCGCGATCCGATCGTTCTCCTTGAGGAGCGGACGAGGATAGGAAGACAAAGAGGAAGAGAATCGTATCGCCGGCTAAGAATCCGTTCATTGTTATACCATCGTTATCATTCGCTGGGCGGTGGTTACTTATAGGCTTGTACTGCGATTGGCAGAGGGAGGAGGACGAGCCGACGACAAAGAAGATAACGGGGCGACGAATTTCGAACGTGGAGCCCCGGGAAAGAGAAAAGGAACGAATCGTGGATCAGTTGTTCGATCATAGAGGTCCGCGGAGGGTGTCGGGACACGCACATGGACATGCGCACGGTCGGCCTAACGCTAGGGGATGCTCGCTGACCGCCCGACAGTTCGTTATCGTCGCGTCCTTCGCATGGATACCGGTTGAAAGTTTCGTTGGTTGGGGGTGTTCGTGGACGAGGTTCGCGTGCGCCCTAAGGGCCTCAACGGAGCTCGGTGTCTAGGGCTGGCAAGGGCCGTGCAAAATCATCCCCTTCGGTCTAAGGAGCCTCGAGCCCGCTGAAGAGCATGCGCGACTAGCGGACACACAGGGGTTGTGTGTTGCAGTCAGGGAGGGGCTGGCTTTCTCTTGCGGCGGAGTGACTCAGAATATGCATTCCTGAAACTACATCTTCCCGAAAGAGTGATTTTAATCCGTGTGACATGCGTATACCGTTGACCGATCGACGTGCCGTGTACCACAGCTGCGATATTCGTCCCGCGATGTCATAATTGGTGGCAGTGTCGAGTGTGTTACGTGGATCGACTGTCAGCTGTCCCTTCACCATGAACGTGAGTACCCGCTGTCTCCCGATTATCGACTCGTTTCGTTCTCTAGCTCGCGTGGGCGTTCCTCTTGTCCCGAACAGCCACGGTCTCCACTCCTCCCGGAACCCTGAAAAAGAAAATGAGCATCGTCGTTAGTATATTGCCCCCCATGGTCGCGCAATCATGGGGCCCAGTACGTCGTTGACCTCCGCCTGTCGTGGATAAAATCGATTGCGAAGGTTACCTCTAATCCAGGAACCTCTCCTCTCTCTCTCTCTCTCTCTCTCTTTCTCTCTCCCTCTCTCGCCCCTGTACTGCACGATCGTTCCCCGCTCGTTGGTCTCGATAGAGCAGCATATTTCTTGGGATTCCTCAGGAATAAGGCTGTCTCAAGGTTTCTAATTATCGGCACACATGACTGGCACCACCGATCTTCTACAAGAAATTGTCAAGATAAAAATCGGCCGATCGATCTTCCCTGGTTGATAATTGACACCGTATCTACAGACACGGTGTTACCGGTTATTTAACAAATCTCGAAAGCCTACCATCTACAGATTTCTTAATAAAAATTGTTCGGTGGACAGAGCGTGAACAATATTCTATGGTACAGTATCTTTCGGTGACCCAGAGATTATGCCCTATGAAGGGTTAAACAAGACAATATGTCCCGATCGATTCCTCGGAGCTCGGCAACCGGAAGATAAGTGTACCAAGAAACGATCCTTATCTCCCTCTGTCTCTCTCTCTTTCTTCCGATCTCTCTGTCCTCTTTCTCTCTCGCTCTCTCTCTTTCTCCGTCTTTTTTAGACGTGATCTCTCGTCGGGATCGGGTGACCTTGTTCCCCGAAGCACTCTTCGGGTTTTGTTAGTCGAGAATCGCTGCCGGTTGTTGTTCCGCGAGTTAATTACGATTCCGATGCTTTTATTTGTCCTCTTGGATTTTTCTATGCACCAGGAACAGAAAAAGAGAGAAAGAAAGAGAGAGAGAGAGAGTAGGGAACGAAACAAAGCCATGTGGGCCGCGGAAAGAAACGTGTTACGGAATTGCAAAGCCCACGTACCCGAAGAAGCATTATCACGGCTGCGACGATTCCTTAACCCTTTGCGGTCCTGCGTGTTCCCGAGATATTATACTAACTTTGCTAAGTATCGAGTAGGAAATAATTCTCGTTTCCGAGAACATAATAATTAATATTTATACGATTCGAACAAAATTCAACAAAATAAGTTGCTGAAAGATTACTTCGACGCGGAGAGTCTAATGAAACGATTCCAAAACGATCTGATAAGATCTGCTGACGCTGCGGTAAGATTACAGTTTCTTGTGCAAATGGGCGCGCGTTTGCAATAGTGGTTTCGAAAGTCCGTGGCAAAGTAGAATTTTGCGAGTTTCGTTGTAATTAACGGGAGGCTAACGTTCGCCACGAGGCTGGCCGCATCGCGTGATCGGACGCTTAAAAACGATCGACTGCGCGAAATTCGAAAAATCACCGGAGCATCGCAATAACGGGTCGCGGAGAGCTGGATCACTCGGGTTCCCGTGATTCCTCGCGTTCGTCCCGTATCGAATTCCGAAATTGTTGTTCCATCGGCGCCGTGGAACGCTGGCACGAGAAGCATTTTTCCTTTAACGATGTCCATCTTGCTCCTCCGGACAGAGAGATGCAAGTCTTCGTGGGATACTCGTTCGCTGCACTTGTGAACGTTTAAAAATAGCGTCGCGTTTTATAACGCGTGAAACGCGAAACAGCTCGGGAATGTGGATTTCTTCTCTAAGTATGCATCTAAAATTGAAAAACAAAGAAAGTTAGTCCTCGTCGCTTGAAAAACTAGGGCTATTTTCGAGAGCCGCCGAATCATGCAAATATCGATGGAAATTACTATTCGGACACGTTACTCTGGTTGGAAAATACTCGACGAGCTTCCAGACGAGACCAATTAATAATCCGATAATGTTTTTCAGGCCTTGGCGACAGATATTGTCTGCGGCAACGGAGACAACGTTGGTGAGTTCGGTTGCGCATATACGTTCTCGTGATTTATACTTCTCACGACCCATTTACAATGCAAATCGATCTTCAAAGTCGGAGCAAGCTATATTTCGTAGCGCTTTCAAGCTAGATTATCTTTTCCTTTTTTTCCATGCAGCACGTTCTCCGCCTCAATGTACTCTTCCGTGGCATTCAGTTTTAATGGCACACGATTTTGTTTTTCACCCTGCGCACGAGTATGGTCGATACAGTCTCTTCTCGATACATGTCGCAAATATCTGGCTGATAAAAGTCGCAGAACTATCCCCACTGCCGCGGGGTATACCCCGAGAGGGGCCTCGAAGCTCGGATAATATGACGTTCAGCGTGGATCAAAGAATAGTGTGTCCTGGACGATATATGTCGCTGGCAAGACCCGTGTTGTTGACATATGTCGAGAAAACACTGTACTGCGGATGATTGTGCCTTTTCACGTTGCGGTTGCTATTTAATCTGTAACAGTAGTAATTTATTACTATCTGTAATAGTTAGACTGCGGATATTTATGCAATATCCAACCTTTGCAGACAAATTTTCAGAAAATGGAATGAAATAAAATCCTATTTTCTACGGGACCGGCCTCTGCAGATCCAAAACAAATAAAAATCGTACTAAATTCTATCGAAATTGATGTTACAGCTTTTTTTGAAAATTTTCAGAAGCCATAAATGCACAAAGATATGTGGGTGACGGAATTATTTGTCCAGGTTTTAAAATTAATTTTTACGTTGATATATTCATTGTACCGAATTTGATTAGGATTTGTAAAATGCAAGACAGTTGGAGGACTACTCAGTATCATACATTTAATTTTTTTCAATTTTTATTTCATTAACACTAGGTTTACGGGACCCGTCAAAATGACGGGTTCTAATATTTTTAATTTAAAATTATTGAGACTCTAAGGATGCATACATGAGAAATTATTTAGCAAATTTATTTCTTTGGGTATATATTATTTTTAAAATATGGCTAAAAACGTGGGTTGCACGTTCTTGTTATTTTTATAAAGTAATGCAAAATAGTCACTTCTAGTGCTCCGTAAACCTAGTGTTAAATATCTTACTTTGATTTTATAGAATTTTTGGGGTTTCTAGTTTGGCGATCAAAGTGTTAAACAAACTGAGCGAGCGATTTTTGTACGATTCAAGTTAGGCGATCGAACGGGAGGATTTTTAAACGCACAGTCGAGATAGACCCGGAAGGGTCTCGCAAGGGTCAAAGGTCGGGCGCTGAACCCTTTGCACTCGAGCCTGGAGATTTCATTTGAACGCGAAATGTGCAGCAATTTGTGAAACACGCGTAATTTCTTTCAGTGGCGCCTCGGTCCGTTCGAGTGCAAAAGGGCAAGCGGGGTCGATCGAAGTTGCGGAGGATCGTTGATTTTTCAACGCGTCATCCCGCATTGTCCAGTGAACCGCATTGTGGTTCCCCGGGTATATCCTTTTGCCCGAAGTCATTTCGAGAACAATGCACGCAAAGGGAGCCCGGTAATGCGATTGTGGCAAACGGGATTATTTCGGCGCGTCCCGCTTCTTCTTTCTATCTGTTCGTAGAACAGCCGGTCGTCATCAATCGGATCAATCCCGCATCGATTTTTCCCGTTTGCTTTGCCGATTTGCCCGGCAATTACGTGATCGTTAAAAGGGCCAAGATTCCGTAGATTCCCGATAAGGTAGAGTGGCCACATTACCGACAAAAATGGGCGAAAAACGGTTTTACGTGCCTCAACTCTTCGTCCTTATATGAGAATATTTTTCGCTGGGAAAGGGCTCGTTCGAAAGACGAAGGTTCAATCTAGCGCGCGTTGGTCATGAGCTGACGAGATTATGCAGATATTTGGTAACATAATCGTTAGAAGTAGGTCAAAAATTGACGATGCGCATGCCGTGGAATCCAAGCATTTCTATGCCACAGGATGAGTTTTCCATCTTAAATCATCGCATTCTTCCTTTGTTCAACATAATCAACGTCAGCTTCCTACATCCTCGGACACAATGGTTTTACTCACCATTCTATAAAATACGAGTTTTAATGCATTTAACTGTCTTTACGCAAAATTGTAAGAACCACGACCTGGCTGCGGACCCTTACTTTGTGGGGCGTGATATGCGTCAATGGCAAGAATGGAGAGGAAAGTTGAAATGATTTAAGAATTTATTATTTTAAAACGATCCTAGTCACCCCGAGAACTTTGCAAATTCCGTAACCTTTCGCGCGGGTTCACGGCGCTGGCCGCAATGCCGACAAATCGGAACGGGGCACGCGCCTCGTTTGCGACTCGTCGAAGCTTATCCAACTTCGCTCGGGGAACTCGAATGATTAGGAGGTAATTAGCGGAATAAATATTGACCGACGGCGGCCTTAAATATTCCCAACCTGATCGCTCGAGGATCAAGTTTCGCCCCGATGCACAAATTCTGCAGCGCAATGCGGCCGTTCGGCTGTGAAGAAGCTTTAAAATAATTATTTGAAGAAAAACAAATGTTTATAATATACCACGTTTCTAAAACGGACTAAAAAGTATAAAATAACATTTCCCAGCTCCATACAGATAGTCGTGGAAATTTGTGATTTTGAATAGCTATGAAAATACTTGTAAGATTTAAAACGAGAAATGTGGGGCGCATGCAGTAGATAATTGATGCGTGAATAGTTCACCTAAGACACTAACAATTTTATTGCACTGCAATAAACTGTTGAGTGAGCTTTCTCAATGGCAGCTATTCTTTACGTTCCTTACTATTTTATCTTGCGCCCCACGTTTTTCGTTTTAAATCTTCCAAGTATTTTCATAGCTATTCAAAATTCGCAATCACTTTTCAGGACTATCTTTGTGGGGCTAGGAATCTGTATGGGTCTAGGAAAAATTATTTTACACTTTTTAGTCCGTCTTAAAAACGTGGTGTATTGAACAATTTTTTTTTTATTTAAATAATTATTTTCTGCTTTTAATCTTGTGTGTGTTGTCAGCCAGTTCTGGCCTATGTTTATAGTTTCAAGTATATAGCTCATCGGGAAGTTAGTTTCAAATCAATTGCAAACAGACAGAAAGCGAGTTCACAGTGAATTCTCGATATTTGTCAACAACACGGGTCTGGCCAGCGTCATGTATCGTCCAGGAGACATACAGATGGCCTCTCGAGCTTCGCGGCCCCCCACGGGGTATACCCCACGATAGTGGGGATAATTCCGCGACATTTATCATCCAGATCTTGGCGACATATATAGAGAATTCACTGTGTTTCTTCCCGACACGTTTCTTCGGACTGTGCGAGAACTTTTGGCAAAATAATTCTGGACAAGGTTGCTACAACCACACTGCAGATTTTACGCATTTTATGCGAAACTGTCGTATTGTTTTCGAATGATTAAAATTGTTAAGAAAAGAAACAGGTATCTACGCAGCTCCTGAGTCTCGCAATTGATACAGACGATTTTTATTTGGCATAAAAATCCACAGTCTAGTTGAAGCCAAATGTAAAATAAAAAATTTGAAATGATTTCGACAGGTTCGGTAGTCTCTGTGTTAACACTAAACCTAACACTAAACACTTCTTGTATACCTATTCCTGCCGCGTGCGCGGTCTAAAGAACCGATCTTTAAAAAAGTTATTGTTAATATAATTAAACGTAGATAATAGTCAATTTGTTGCTGAATGTATTAGTAGATGATCAACTTCCATAAAATGACGATACAAATTTATATAATTTCAATCATATAAAAAATACTGCGATGCTCTCTCCTCGATTTAGAACATTGTACTGTGTCGTCCACCTTTGCGGTTTGGATGTATTTGCCATGAAACAGTATGATCAACCAGGCACGTGGGTCACTTTATAGCTTCTCATTCAATAAGGCGGCTCACTTATTTCGATTTGGCCATGCCACGTTGAGAATAGTTTTTCTTTTATACTGATCGTTTAGATTTAGAAGAGTAAATACCATATTACAGTGAATCCGGGATATACGTCGCCTAGACTTCTGAGTTAGCCGTCGCGGAATTATCCCCACTACCGCGGGCTATACCATGAAGCTCGAGAGCCGCCGGCGCCAAGGAGTGCAAACATAACACGGCTCGGGTATATCGGTGTGAGCCCAGGACACCACTACTAACCCAATAAGAAAAGTTCTTTATTTTTCATTATTTTTTATGGGATTTTTGCCAACATATTCGTGGCATTTTCTAATGAAAATGGTACCAAATATGATATAATTAATTTACTTGTGTAACGAACGATGAAAGTTACTAGCCATTACAATTATATTAACGGAAAATTAGTGTAAATATGTTCCGAATCGTATCGTGTTTGGTATTATTTTAATCGGAAAAATTAAACAAATATATTATCCTGAAAAAATAATTGATAATATAAAAGTTTAAGTTTAATCGTTCATTACGCAAGCAAATATCATCGGAATCATATAATATTTGGTTTCATTTTGATCAGAAAAATGCCGCGAATATGTTGATGCAAGTCCCATAAGAAAATAATGAAAAATAAATAAGTTCTCGAGCTTCGCTGTGACTTTGACAGATAACTCATAGGACACACGAATTACGACGTGTTTACGGACCGCGGCGAACTGTAAATGGCGGTGACTATCGCTGTCCTTTTCTACGTTCTGCATCAAAGAATAGTGTCTCTACGACGACAAGACCCGGGCTGCTGACATATAACGCGCATTCAATCTCCTGCGGTCAAATTGACCGACCGCGATATGTAGGACAAGGCTACATACATTTCTTGGAAAAAAAAAATAATAAAACGAGAAATAATTACTCAAAAATACATTGCATACATACTTTAAGAAAGGTCGTAAAGATAAATAGCGACGTGATCATGTTGTACGTACGAAATTGTACGCAGAAGTTTGAAAAGCTCAATTTGACCGACCGTGGTAGGTTTTAGCGTTAAGTATCGTGTAGCTCTGCCGCTTTCTGTAGCAGCCCCGGAGATCTCGGGTCGAAATCGACCCGGTGGTTTCGAGGAAGGGTGGAAGGGGTGCAAAGGGCTCTCGATACGAAACACGAGCGCGTTATATGCGTTGAATGAGCGAGCGGAATAGAGCTGCTCTCTATTCCGGCCGAGGCGGAGCGGGTATTTATTAATAGAGATTAAACTCCGCGTCGTGTCGTGCCGTGTGCAAACGCTCTCCCGCGCGGGACGCGTGCTGTTAGGGCAGTCTGAGTCAGACTGCGGTCCAGAAACCGATTCCGCCAAAATAAACGCTCGGGAAAAATTTCGGTTGTTGTGTGCCCGCGTGTGTTCTGGATCGTTCGGTGCAGCAGTGTGCCGCTCTCTCCGTGATCCTCGCGATCATCGGATTAATTTCTCGGGGGAAAAACCATTCGGTGGATTCCAGCGAGATCTCCAGTGTCAACGAGCTCGGTGTGCCTGTACGAGTGGCACTCACTCTCTCTCTCTCTCGCTCTTTCGATGGGATCGGTTCAATAACGAGCGGATGTGGATTATTCGTTGAACCGATTCGTTCAGTGGCCAGTTTTCGTTGGCGTGTTACGGTCAGCCTGTGCCCAGTTAGTTCTACAGTGATTTTTCTCGTGTTCTCTTTCTCTCTCTCTCTCTGTGCGCTGTGTGTAGGCTCTCTCCTTTGTGGGGAGAGGACTTGTGGACGGAATCGCACACTAACGCACAGGTTTGGCCTCTCTCTTTCACCACCGATCGATCCCATTGCATCGCGTGTGTCCCCGACGCTCGCCAACGTTTCCCCGAGGAAGGGGGAAGTGATGTTTGTCCCGTTTTTTGAATGCCACTCGATATACACGAGAGAGAGAGAGAGAGAGAGAGCAAATCCGATCATAGGTCGACGTTCATTTGCCGGCCGGGGGAAAATTAATTCCGATTCGACGAGTCGTTACGCCTCGCACATCCTCTATTGCACCGACGACGGCCGCGCGTACTTAGGCTAATGAACGCCCCTGCGCGCATTGTTTACGGCCACACGGCCGAAATAAATCGCGAGATCTCGCCCGATATTCTTGATCGTCGCACCCCGTTTTCGTTTCGATCGCTAGACCGCGGATCGCTCTTTAACAATATCCTCGGTTTTCGCGCGAATGCACAAACATCTTGCTGTCTATTAATCATCGTCATAGGAGAACCAAGCATATTTTGCGGAATATTTGACAGCATGTTGACTCGTCGCCATTCGCGATAAATATAGAGTTTCTCTGAAATCATCCGCAGACCCGATTAACGCAATTATAGACCGTGTGACTCAACATTCCGACAGTTTTTATCGTCCCGCCCGTGTTCGAACGCATCAATCGCTCTCTCTTTCCTCTCTCTCTCTCGCTCTCTCTCCCTCCCTCTCTCGGTCGAATATTCCCCCGTTATCTGAACGTTCGATTAACTCGAAACAATTGCCTCGCCACTTGTTGCAATTTAGGCGGTTGAGCGCGTCTGCTGACGTAACGACTATTATTACTATTCGCCGCATAGGTCGACGCCAAAAAACGCGTTTTAAAACTATTCCGTCGCGTCTAACCGACACTTCCGGTCCCGCGATTTCCGGCTAATTTCGAAATCGCTCTTGATAAACCCGATTCGTCGATATCGGTTTTACAATAAATCAGATTAGAACGCACTAGCCCGAATCCTTAAGTACAATCGTTTTAAGAAGGTATTCTAGTTTTTTCTATCTTCAAAAAATATATAACTCAAATACGAATAAATACATATGCAAGATCCCAATGCAATGGGTTCAACAGTTTTCCCGTAAAACTTCAGAACATCTTAAATACAGGAAAGCCCAATTTGTCGCAATAGGCTTTAAACATTCATCCTGAAGGGGCTAATATTTTAGCCAGCAACGAACACTTTACCGTTGCAGAGTCGCTTCATGAATCGCTCTAATAGCTTCTTTTAGACGCAGTACTGTCATTAAAAAGGCCTATTAGCAGGCTTCCGGTGGTCGAAGCGTTAAAAGACTATCGAGCGGCTGTTAATGAATAAAATGTTAAGGATTTCGGGCTGAGTGGGGGTCCGACGAGCTCGGTACTCGCGATTCCTCCGGTTTAAAGGGTTAAAAACCGAGGTACTGCGTACCGAGGAGATACGGGACGGTCCTCCGGTCGGTTAAAAGCAACGACATAGGTGCAGCCGCGACGGTGTGCCTTCATTGTCGGAGGCGTAAACCGTGCGAGCGGTACCGAGCGTCCGGTAAACAAAGGCATCTTTTGAAAGGTGTCATCGGCTGGCTTGCAGAGGAGTAGATCGACGGTGTTCCGTGGTGTGTTTCCGTTCGTCAAAGGTGCAAACATCTTTCATGTTGGAGAGCGTGCCGGTAGAGACAGCGACAGCGACGGCGACGACGACGACGAAAGAGTCGAGTGTGCAGCGGAAAACACTTGCGGATCCGTGATGTAACTTTTTCAAGTGGTAAATGTACACCGCCGCGGCTGTAATAATGAAAAGTGAACAGTTTCAAACGATGGACGAGCGAGATTCGTTGTGTTCGCGGCTGGACGATTGGTAAACTTTGCCGAATCCGGCTTCTTCGTGTCTTTTGTAAATACTGTTGTTGTGCTTTGTTCTGCTCGAACGGTTTGTACAGAACCGTGCCGTGATATTGTACAGTTGAATCGGACACGCGATAACAGTGAAACAACTTTTGATCGTTATCCAACCGTGAAAGCGTTACTATGTTGTAACGCGACCACACCGGATAACGAAACCTTGAACATTGACAAATGATGATAGTGCTCCTGCTGTGCATCATCATGAAAATAGCCGAATTCTCTGTGGGCCGTGTCAGCCCGCCATTGCAAGCGCCGCCAAGACCGCCGATCCTTTACCGAAAACGGAAGGGACAGGAAGCTAAGTATCGGAAGAGGACGGATCAGAGATGCAACTGCTTCCTGTACAATCGTAAGATCCGCTTGACGTACCCGTAGCATGGGAAACTAATCTCTAACTTGAAACGCGCGAGTTTCGTCTCTGGTTAACGCTTTAGGATGGAAATGCAAGTCACATCTCGGGTTGATCTGACTTTTACCAGATCTTCCTTTAAGGGTTTTCTGGGTCTAGGATTCTCTGACATGTCCTCGAGACTCTGAATTGTTTAGACACCAAAGCATAGCTATCGCCGATAGCATAGTTATCTGTAATTTAAAAGGCGCGAGGTTTGTCTCTGGTTAACTCTTCAGGAAGGAAGTGCAGATCACGTCTCGGGTTGATCCGACTTTTACCAGATCTTCTTTCAAGGGTTTTCTGGGTCTAGGATTCTCTGACATGTCCTCGAGACTCTGAATTGTTTAGAAACCAAAGCATAGCTATCGCCGATAGCATAGTTATCTGTAATTTAAAAGGCGCGAGGTTTGTCTCTGGTTAACTCTTCAGGAAGGAAGTGCAGATCACGTCTCGGGTTGATCCGACTTTTACCAGATCTTCTTTCAAGGGTTTTCTGGGTCTAGGATTCTCTGACATGTCCTCGAGACTCTGAATTGTTTAGAAACCAAAGCATAGCTATCGCCGATAGCATAGTTATCTGTAATTTAAAAGGCGCGAGGTTTGTCTCTGGTTAACTCTTCAGGATGGAAATGCAGATCACATCTCGGGTTCATTCGACTTTTACTAGATCTTCTTTTAAAGGTCTTCTAGGTCTCGGATTCTCTGACATGTCCTCGAGACTCTGAATTGTTTAAAAACCAACTTATAGTTATCGCCGGCGCTCTATTTCTTGCTGAAGAATCGACGTGTCCAAGAATCTCAGAATAGTCGCGCAAAACTTGTACAGCAGATTGTTACCTCCGTGTACGTGTGTGTGTGCGCGTGCAACCACTCCCACGCATCCATCGCCACTGACATACAGACACCGACGACAGCATCGTCGACGTTCAAGTTCAGCTAAATAGAAATAACATTCGGAACAAGATTATTGGGTCTGCGTTCGATGTCGCTGGAATGTTGAAACGCGTAAATATCCGCGGTATACCTGTAACTATCTAAGCTCGGCCGTGTCACTTATACGTGTTCGCGATGCTCGCGTTACATCACACCTACTCCACATGCAGCGGTGTTAATTTACCAGCGAGCATTGGCGTATCGCGCGCGCGGACAAGTAAGGGATCATCGATCAAGTGTCCCGATCGAGAACAGTTCCATAACGAACCGGGCTCTCGGGAAATTAGTCACTGGGTAATTAGTCACCGAGACTGCAGACAAAGGAAGGGATATCTTGTTTCATTTCAAGCGATACACTTCAGGTTTCCTAGAGACAAACTATATACAGTGGAAGGCCCCTTGTATAATCCCTCAAAGGCGTAGAAAGTGATTTACGACTACCTAGGAATGTGTCGTACGTTCCCTCCTCGTTTAGGGACGAAAAGAGTCGGTTTCCCCGAGTTGAAAAACTCCTCTCCCACAGTCTTGCGTGAGAAATGGCGTCGCGTCCTACTATTTCGAGTGGCAAACTCTGTGGGAGTGTTCTATACCATTTCCAGAGGCTTTTGCCGCGTTTCTTCTTTCTCCCTTTCTCTCTGTGCTACTGCTTTTAAATAATCGTGCGTTTGCCGTCTGGCAAAGCAGAATACGAGCATGTGTGTACGCCGTACAAAAGCGTAAATGTCTTGCTTTCAAAACACGTAAGCTCCGGCCAAGCTACCTGAAACAAACACCGACAAATAAAAGAATGTTTTCCGAGCGGAGATACACGCGTAAGAGGATAACAAACGCGAACCAAGCTCCGAATAAAGGCTGACCGTTTAACTCACCTTGCCAGAAAATCGCGAAGCGTAAACGCGAGTCTCAACGAAACGAACCGGTTCCCCTGGCAAAAGTATTCCCGGATTATATTTCGCACGCGTAAAATTTTCGTCGGCTTGCGAATTTCGGCTCTTCAATTTCATCCCCCCACACCCCCACCCCCTAACCTCGGTTAGCTCGTTCAACGCCACGCTAAAATTAACTCGTGCCCTCGACACTGCCCGGAGAACGAACCAACGCGAATCATTTTTCTACCGAGATGGAAAACCGAGTCCGTTTAATCCTAACCTGTTGACCGGGCGACGACGAGATAACTCGTCCGCTCTGCTCCGTCGTTTATTTTCTTCCTTCTATGGCGGAAAATTCTTGCCGCTTGTTGCCCAATCGACCGCTGCTGCAAACATTCGAATATTCAAGTCTGGGTATTTAAATATTCACGGTGAAATGTTTAAATTCAGATACTCAAATTCGTATGCTGAAAATTCAATCGCTCGAATTTAAATATCTAAATTCGACCACTTTAAACAGCTAAACGCAGCCACTGACATTCAAATATTCAGATTCAAGCTACCATAATCAACTGTTCGCATTGAAATGAAAGTTTTATACGCACGTTCATCGGGAGCCAATCAATCGGTCAACAGGTTAGGACCATCGAACGTGCAACAGTTTTCATCCGTCGTCGAATTGTCATTTGTAATGCGAGTCACGTTGACTTACCTCGCCGTCGGGACTGTGCTGGAACTCGGAAATAAAGTTAATTAATTGAACGAGACGGCGAATAAACGTTGCCAAGTCCTGCTCCTACCACTGTCGCATTTTTCACGTTCTACGGTGGAAAACATCGTGGTCTGGAACCATTCTACAATGAGGAACCCAATTATTGTGGGGGTGCCAACTACTCTGCCTATATTAATTATACTTATTTTTAAAGCATGGGTATTAAAAAAGAGGTATTAAATTTTTCTCATTAAAATGAGTTAATATCTGTTATGTATCTCTTTTTTAAATATTCATTATACTTTAAAAATAAGTATGATTAATATAGTCAGTTGGCACCCCCACAGTAATTGAGTCCAGGAAAAATAGTTCCCTTCGTTGATTTAATCGAATTGTTACCTCGGTAAAAATACGAGAGCGCCCTAGTAAACAATTTGCTATGCATTTGCTACTTTTGTCTACAAATTCCGATCCATATGTTTCCGCATTAGGCTCGGTATTTGAGTGGAAAGTTTGCAGTAAAAATTCCATGCCAAATCCGGATCAAATCGAAGCCAAACCTTGGCTTCGTCGTAGAGGGCAGATCGGTCGCACTAAGAGCGAACCTAACCTAGTTCTAAGAGTAAACCTTGCTTGTAGGAGGAAAAACGGAATTAAATTATTGAAAATATATGAAACTTAAAATTATAAAATTTAGAGGTTCAAATAAGATTCTATTTTTCCTCCTGCAGCAAGGTTTACTCCGATTTTTCCCGATATGTCTAGTAGAGCAAAGACTTAGTGCTGCCCTCTATAACGAAACCAAGGTTTGGCCTCAATTTGGTACTCAAATTCCAATCCACTTGTTTCCACATTTGGCTAGGAATTTGTCGACAAGTTTTGGCGCCAAATTCATACAAAACAAGGACCAAATTCTGCTCTAAGCAGGGTTTGCTACCAAATGGACAAGCCTTTTCCTAGCAAAGTGTGATACAAACATTGCGCAAAATTAAGAATCGCGGCAAAATTTCGAATGGGTCCCACGCCGCGATCGTCATACGTTTAAAAAACAGGATTTCGTAGGCTGTTTAGATGGGTTTCTCGTTGTTTGTAGGAAGAATAGAATCGAATGTTTTTGAATTTCAGCGGGCAGATATTTCTGCGAAGAGTGGTAACGTAACCTTAATTCAAACGGTGTTGTATCCGATTTCCTTTTGCCCACCCTTTACGCTGGATCGGTAATGCTCATGCGCCGCACGAGCAAACCGTGTGCTCCGTAGGCGCAGTTAAAATGAATTTCTAAGTATGAGCGATGGGCGGGTCGTCGCCATATGGTCGTGGGCATTAGTGTTTTCGGTTAACATTTATCTGGCGTAAATATTTTCCGTAGAACCAGAGTCCAGCGACCGTGGCGATGCGGTGGAAACGAATCATTCGAGGTACGGTTGCTGGTTTACGCTCAAACTAATCTCATCTGAATCACAGTACATACATACATTCTATACCTAAATACGAAAACCTATTGTCTATCTCCTATCTGTCAACTCTCTCAACTACTAACTACATGAATGATATAGCGCGCGCGCTAGTTGCAACACCGTCGCCGCGACAATACACAACATTTTTTAATAATTACACTTAACGACTATGTACGTGCAGTGGGCGAGAAAAATATTCTTACACCTCTTAGCCATGATCCCGATAAGACCTAACCTATCGTACATTCACGATTAATCACGATAAACGAAGTGATGCAATCGAATCTCCAGATATTATTACAAGACTAAGACGATTCCTTCTTTTTTTTTTCTTCGATTAATTCCATCGATCGATCAAAAATTCGAATCGATTGTGTATTCCGCGTCGATCGTCGCACGTCCACGGATATTTTCGACGTGACGTATCGATTCCGGTGTGGTCGACGGAAAACGGAATCATTCTGTGGTCGAGGCCCTTATCGCGCGTTATGCATGATCCAAAACAACGCATGATTTTATATTCTAGGTATTGTTTGGATGTGTACATATCTGGGTTGTCGTTCAGAGGAAGCGGTTTCGAGAGCGTCTTTGTGTCACGCGCACTCACAGACGTTGCCGATTGCCTAATCTAAAAGTACCATGCTCCAGTCGATCGATTAATTATTTATTACGTGACAGCTAACCTTAAAACACGCCCTCTTAAGAGCACTACAATGACGCGCAGCCTTGATCATCCCCGATACGGAGCACGAACGCGCTCGCTCGAATACGTCCGCCATAACCTTAGCCTGACGTCATTGGCTGACAATTCTACTTTATCGTGAACGTTCGACGGGCGCACGGCGGATGAGGAAAATACTTACATCCTTATCAGTGCGTCGTCGGTGGTTTTATCGAGACTAGCTGTCCACCGATTCCCACTATTCTAACGCCGTAGAAATGTCAGTCGTCGGTTATCGCGAGCTCGTTGTAAACTCTGTGCGCGGTACATTCGATAACGAATCGTTATCAGGTAGATTGACCTCCTACCAGCGATAATGCGACGATGTCACCGTGAAATTCGGATGTGTTTGTTTACCCACGTGGCCCGTTTCACGGACAGACCACGACCGACCCGAACGTCTAATTGCAAACGCCTGTCACGGACCGTAAACAATGGGAATACGTCTCATTTGATCGTATAATTGTTGACACTGGTGCTGGCTTAAAAAAATAAAACGTTTGAAATGTATCGGAAGGGGCAAACACTCTTAAAAAACTTTGCTACCATGCGTACGTGCATTTCCATTATTGCTGCTGTTGTTTTCTTTTGATTTTGCCTTTTCTTGAATTTGATATTATTTTTATACTAATTTATTTAACATTGCGTGTTGTAGGTGTAGGCAAAGGGGCTGCAGTGATGGAAGATCCACAAACACCAGGCTCCGATTGCAATTCCAATCCTGCCACAGATTCCATGCAACACGACTTGATTAGTTCGGAATTTGTACAGGATAATGTAGAGTATCAGTGGGTCGTCGATTACGGGTATGTTTATAGTGTTCGTGTATCGATTGTTTTTGGGTAGAGCTTACAGTTGTGCGTAACATTTCAGCTACAGAGATGGAGGCCTTCATATTCACCCTAGCGTATTGTCCTCGCTCTCTGCTTCGTATTCTCGAGAGGATCTGGGTTACTATGACGATCTGGCCCGCAATCTGGATGCTAACTTGGCTGAAATTGACATGGAAAGTTTTCGCACCGCAGACATTCATACTTTGCTTACAGCTCTGCCTGTTATGTGCACCGATCCGGTTCAGCATTCGGAGGTAAATATAATAGAGATGGTTATATATGCTATCGATAGCATAATTCATCATTTTCTCAACATTATGTTGCGGATAAAGTTGCAAAACAAGTTCTCTATTATTCAGATTTTGAGGCAGATGGTTGTTTTTATGAAATATCTTGTTTCTATAGAAAAGATCTTTCATGATAGTTAAGTAAATCACAGTTAGCTCGTTCTAAACATATTGTGTATTCCAATTTCGTGGCAGTTTAACTATCAAAGGGAACGATATGCCAGTATATCTGGATCCGTTATGGAAAAGCTTGACATCGGTTCATCTATCAGCCCTCATACCAGCAGCCAGGTATGACAATGGCTGCAAACGTTCAGTTTCTTTTGCCCTATGTTGACAACAAAGAACAGAGATTTAAACTGACTTGAGTTTTATGCTTATTACAAAAGTAAAGTGCAAGTTTGGTTGCAGTTTCTCTGCATGGCCACCGAAAGAAATGAGTTTAAGCTGACTCGTTCACGGATATGACAGAAAACGAGAAAGATGTTGAAAGATTGTCGAACTAATAAATCGAGTTGCGCCATTTAACATTACGTTGCATGGAAATCAGCTCTGCTAGTTCCGCAAAATGCATGATGCATCGCATCGGTAGGCACGTGGAATATAATAACGATATACCTTGAATTTAAGGGAGAAGATTCAGCCTGTTCGACGACGGACACGATTTCCATTTGCAAATCGTCGTTGTTATTTTCCCCTCTGAAAGAGACACCCGTGCTACCACCGGGGGGTAGCTACAGCGTCGACTCTCTGGACTGCGAGGATATGTTGCTGACATGCCAAGTGAACAACAAAGATAACTACACTATCGCCTTTGAGGGTAGTATCACAATGTACTCGGATGGCTCTCAAGATTTTGAAAATCAAGGTAAACTATATTCACCGGCGCGCAGTTGCAGCGAGTCTCGATCTAATCGCGGTATGGTTACTTCTTACAGAGAAACAGAAACATGACGAGGCGCCGGAAACGTATTACAATAGGGCTACGGACTTGAAAAACGTGTTAGATTTATCGATGGCGTGCTCCGACTCGAAGATTTATACCACATGGAGCAACCTGAAGCACTCTTCCATGAACAAAATCATGACTCGCCATCCCTCGGGCAACAACAACACGAATCCCGAATTTTTACAAGGTGTTGGGAATATCATGCCCGGGGCGAATAAGAGGAGTCAGAGCCTGCCGGATCTTACTCAGGCTACTACTCAACTACAGCACATCAACAACGTACCTCTCAATTTTTCCGTAAGAAGTCTAACAAACGAATAATCGAACGAAATTTCCATAACGAGATGCAACCGCTTTAAATCGGAATATTTGTTTGTTAACAGGTCGACTCCGCGGAATCAAATAACCATGCGCAACAGTCGCACAGCTCAGGATCCGTAATGAGCCGTTCAATTAACGAAGAATGCTCCGACAGCGGGGAGCATGTATCATCGTCGGGGAAGAAGCTACAGAACTTGAGCCTCGTCAAATTATTTATGAAACAGAAGAGCATGAGCGCCGACGGAATGAGTCTGACTTTCGACCAGTCGGATTCAGTCAGTGATAATGGATGGCCTACAAGCAATAGCGCTAGTGATAGTGGTACTAATACGAATACGAATACAAATACGCAAATACAACGGAAAAATCTAAACAATACCAGCTCGAAATGCCAGCTACCGGAAAGCGACTTCTCCATCAATTGGGTGAAAGGAGATCTCCGCAACAACCAAGAGGCGGAGAAGCAACAGGGAGACCTTCCTAACGACATTCCAAAACATTCGTCGATGATCATCGAGCAAAAAGATGAAATGATGTCGTCAGCATCCGTGGAGGAACTGTCCGAAAGTTTGTCCAAGTCCGATTTAACGCACGACAACGATAACATCCAAAACAGTTTCGACGTGATATCGAACGGATTCGACCAGCAAAAGAAAACGGCGTGGATCCGATCGTTGGAGAAGAAGTACTCGGTCTGCAAAACAACGGGCATTCAGGCGATAGCCGAGACGGAGGACAACGGTGTTCAGACGTCGCTATTGTTCCCAGAACCACCGCCGGCGGAAAAGGAGAAAGAGAAAGATAAAGAGAAAGAGAATCCGTCTGTCAGGGAGACAATTGTTAATAAGAAACCGGTGTACGTTGTTTACCCGAATTACGCGTTACCTGATTTATCGTTTCTCAATATCAAAGACACGAGGATGGACAACGTAGCGTTGAAGCCGCAGTGCTACGGGAGAAACAAGGTCAGCTGGAGACAAAACAACGGTAAATCATCCAGCAGACCGTTCTCGTGCAACGACATAGACGCTCTTCGTCAGCGTGGGTTCTCGCACGTTAAAGACTGGGAGTCGTTGACATTCCTTCTGCCTATCGAGTACAAGAAGATCCTGCACGATGTGCCCGAGGTGTCCAAGCACATCAACATCAACGAGGAGACGAAGAAGCCGCTGTTCTGTTTGTCGCCGCCGATGCGCCACAAGTCTCGACCGATCAGCGAGATCATGCCAAACAACACGTCCTCGACGAGCAGCACCGCGACGCAACCGTCCTCGGGGTATCGGGGATCTTCCACGATACTGACCGACTCCTCGACGAATCAGCAGACGTCGAACAACACGACCAACCCGTTGTATCTTTACCGTTACGATAGTATTAGTTCCGAGGCCAGTTTAGTGAGTAACGATAAGAAGGCGTACAAGCAAGTCAACAAATCGAAAACGGCCTGTCCGTCGCTCCCGAAGAGATCCATCTCCTTACCGCACGGAGATCGCGAGACCGATCGTGACCTCTCGAATGGGAAAGTGCCGCCGAGGCCACCTCTACCTAGAAGTATTTTAAGGAAAAACAAGGTCCCTGCGAGCAAGAGGTACAGCATGTTCGAGATGGGAGATGTGGAAGAGATAGAGGATCATCAGACTCCGGAGGTGAACAAGAGGATGTCCTTGCAAGAGCCTTATTACATGAACAACGACCTGCAGTTGTTGTATCGTGGGAAGATCGTCGACTCCGAGAAGGACGTTGACGAGATGGAGGAGAGGTGCCACGAGAGGGTAAACGATTTGAACAGCACGGGAGACATTGAGACTGAAGCGTCGGAGAATAGCGAGGACGATGTGAAACAGCTCGAGGAGTATCTGAAACGCAGCGGGTTCAGCTCGCAGAGCAGCGACGGGGACACCGAGGATCCTGATGTTAAATTGAGATCATACGTGAGAAAGTTCTTGGCTCTTCGAATGAACAAGGATGTTACCAAAACTACCGATATGCTAGAATCTCAGAAAAAGACTGTCAGCTTCGCTGTAAACCAAAGAAAGAAATACTTAGACAATAAGGTAGTGTATCGGGCTCGACACATTGTTTAACGCTAGGTTTACGGAGCACTGAAAGTGACTGTGTTACATTACTTTATAAAAATAACGCAATGTATCTGTCCAACTTTTCAGCCATTTGTTTTCTATTTTTGGCAAGTATTACAGGAATATGTTCATTCGTTTCAGACCAATAATTTAAATTCTGCAGTTCCAAACGAGCAGACTAAAGATTGCGCGCTTACGGAGGAGAGGAGGGACACGAGTCCTGAAAGCAGACCTCCGGATTTAGACGACAAAAGAAGTACATTATCGTCGAAATTACTATTTTCTTTTACCGTAACGATGCCAGCGAAGCATCGACTAACGCAGAGAATTTTTCAGAGATGATATTATCGGTGAATAAGGCGGTGGATTTATTGTTAAAATATTGGAACGGAGAGTCTATCCACAGTAGACAGAATTACGGTGATAAGAGCGAGTGCGCACAAATCTGTCTTAGTCACCTATGTCCTGCTTTGTATGCCATCATGTCGGACGGACTGAAGCCACACCTAAATTCTACATTTGGACCAATAACGAACAGCGTTTGGCAGGTCGTCGAGGCGTCTTCTCAGCAAGGGCCAGTTACTAAGACGTTGAACGAACTAGTACAAAAGATTAATGGCGAGGACGTTATCACCGAGGGGATGTTGAAGTTTCATGCATTTGTATTTGGTCTGTTAAAGTAAGTCTGAAACGACTACCATTCCGCGGTTAGATTGATAAATCCAATTATTTCGTTATTTTCTATATTTTCAGTTTAAGAGCTTTAGACGCGTGGTTCGCGTACCTGTGTACAAGGGAATCGATCTTAAGGAAGCATTACAACAACAACAGTTTATTCGTGAGCGCGTTGGCGAACGCGAACGCGCGCGAGGTCGTCGACGCTCTCCTGCACATTCTAAATCCTCTAGCTTTCTGCCCATTCCAGTTAGACCTCCTGTATCAGTATCGCCAGCTTCACAATAGCTTTGGATCTTTAAATAATCATAATATAAGCGTGAGTACTGCGGTCAAACATATTTCCCATTCTATTATCCGTCGCAAACACTATATTCAAACGAAATGTTGCAGGCCGTGAACTTTAGGAACGTCGACATCGCATCGAAGGACCATCATTTTGATAAGACAGACGCTTGCACGGTAGTTTCTAGTCCTAGGAAAGTACGCCCGAGGTCCTGTGTCGTTTACAACAACTACGACGAGAAATCTGGCCAGCACAAGTCCGACATGGAGACGGTTAAGAAACGTTTAAGCAATCCCATAGGCTCGAAAGCGTTCCGGGCTCTGGACAAGCTAACCTCCGAAGATTCCGAGGACTATACCGATAGTTTGGAGCACTCCCCGTTGAACAGGGCATCGAACAAGCACCATCATCATCATCATCATCATCATCCTGTAGCTCACGCGAAATCTCACAGTCCAGAGAATAAAACGGACGACGAGGACAACATGATCGGTGAGGCGAAATTCAGGAAAATTCAGGAGAAATGGGAGTCGATGGTCGGGAAGGAGGAGGCCAAGAATCAGCCGGTCACGACGTCGCCGATATCGCCAACGCGGACACCGACCAGTTTAGGAAAATCGAAGATTCCCAGGCTGCTCACGTCCCCGGTAAAACAATCGAATAATACAGGGCCCGTGAAGACGACGAGGTCCCCTGTCTCAGGTATTCCGTCGTTGAAGAAACCGGTGATGTTGTCGACACCGAAAACCGTACCAAAAAAGCCTGTAGAGTTAAGGAACAAAGAGACAACAAAGCGTACCAGCAGAGTGGACGAGGAGCACGTGGGAACCGCGAGAACTCATTTGGCGCGTCCCAGCTCTCTGCCCTACAAGTCTTACGGTTTAACGTCTAAGGAGAAGAACATGGTGTCCCCGCAAAGACGGGCAGCGTCCACGTCTTTGCCGAGACCAACCAGCCATGCTGCTGCTGCTGCAGCGAGAAATCCTCCGGCAAAAAAGCCCCTCAAGTAAGTAGCACGATAGCTCGAGAAACTTGAAAAATGTTGAAATTATGAACAAGGTTTTTCTTTATTTGGTTTTCTACCTATTTTCAGTTTCACGAAAAAGCCTGAATATTGTTCATGATTTTTAGTTGCGGTCCTGCGTCGCTGCGAACCCTACTCACCCCTTTCAGTTGCCAGATTGGTTTCTATATATTTTAATCGTTTCGTTTCTTTCTCTGTTTTCGTTCTTGTAGATTAGTTAAATAACAGCTCGCGCGTCTCGGTTCCAGAGAGGTGCGCACTATCACACAGAGAATCCCGTCGGACAACAAAATGCTGCTCGCGTTCGGAGAAGGCGAGAAACTCAGAGTGATTCTAGAGGTGGATAGCAAGTGGTTGTTATGCGCGAGGGGCGACCGGAAGGGTTTGGTTCCGCGGAGGTGTGTGTACAATATTCAGACTTAGCCCCACACCTAATGTCTGTGCCGGGGGAACACGTTCAGTGCGACGAAAGTTTCAACGACTTGAATCGCGCGACCGCGAAGAAGATAATATATATTCGACGAGGCGACGAAGAAAGCCGTGTACAGTGTAACAAAGGAAAGGCATAGAATTGTTTCTAAAGATATCATATAGTAATTGTTATTACTAGACCGCGGACTTTCATGCGAACTCAGTATTTTTTCATACTTTTTTCCATTTATCTTTTTATTGTCGAGACGAACACACGAGCTCAGAGATTTGATTTTCCTGCACCAGGGATTTTATCCAGTTCTTCGTTTTAACTATTCTTATTATTCGCACATTCGCATCGCGTGATCATTTCTGGCACTTACTTACTCTCTCGGTGAGTTTACGTTATTTTAAAGAAAACACTGCAAATATTTGATTATTTAATGTGTCTAACTCTTAAAACATTTGTATCATGTCCGAAGATTAATTGGAGCGTGTATGATGTTTTATTGATTTATTTTACAAGTTTGATGAATTTTAAAAATGCAGTACGCGTTACCCGATGCGAATGTATTGAGCACAGTTGAAACGGAAAGTGGCTTCAGGTTTTCGTTCAGTTGCATTTTCTGAGACGCTGCAGATGCATAAATTTCCGCAGTCTAGTTATTACTCATAACTGTTTGAATTGCTTCGACTTTATATCGGAAACTGCGAATAGTATTATTATCACTCACGAACAACCATCATCAAGAGTATGAAAAAGAAAATAGGTATCGCTAGTCATAGGCTTTCAAACCAGATTATATTTAATGAAATTGAACATACACCTATTTATAACCAGAAATGTACATATATACAGTAAAAATATATGATAATAATTACGGATGATAAAGACGGTAATGACATGTAATAACTTACGATTATTATGAATGTAACTGTGATCATAGTGTATAGGCGAGTAAGATTTATCAACTGCGACCGTGCGGAGTGTAAAACACGTCGAACTTTTTTATTTTTACCGTTGTGGCTTATATTTTTAGTCGAGTATCGATTCCGTACGTCGCATTGTGTTGTTTAACGAGCGTCTCTCATTTTTTTAAGTTCATCTGGTGTATAAATTATTATCGTCGCGCGCTTGTGGTTCGCTAAAAATCACATTTTTTTACTTGCTTCATGTATTCTTTCGTATGCGGAAGGGCATACACACAGTGTAATCAAATAAAGTCAACAATTGTAATTGTAACTCGTTTTTTCTGTATACTTCCTTTCTGTCATAGTATACTTCCTGTAAGGCATCCTGTTTCTTTAGAATATAACGGTATTACGAATACACCTAGTGTAGAAAATGAATCACGTTGCAACTAGCACATTGCCCTGAACACAAACTGAACCTTCGTTTTTAATCTGTCTGTAGTACCTTTTTTACCTTCCATTTTTGTTTTAATTCTATTCGTTTCTTCGCCGGCCGGCCTACCTGCCTGCCTTTCGAAAAAGTTCATTAGTTCCTTTATTATGTCGTTATCATACATGAAATTCGTCTAAACATTTAAGTTTCAAGGTTAGATATTACGTTTTCTCAAGCACCGCTATTTTCTTTTCTCTCTTTTATACTATGTGAAAGCCTACGATCGCCGCCATGATGATTTTCTACTATGAGGAACTTTCTGTCTTTCTTTCTTTCTTCCTTTCATTACTCAGCATACCCTCTATACGAACTATGAGAAAAAGAATTACGTGCTAAAATCAACACATTTTATTCAATTGCTTCGTAAAGTAACGATCCCGCACACCTGTGCCGCAAAAACTCGTCATGCTATCGTTACAAAAATTTTGAAAACGGTTACATCCAATGTGCGTAGGAACATTCTATTGCTATGAGTCGTATCTTCACTATTAAACGATAATCGAGAAATTTTCTGTTTTTTTTTCGTTCTTTCTTTACATTTCATACTCTTACTCGCTAAATTACATCTTACTAAAATTTATGTACAATCTCTTTTTATTTATATTAGACTGGATGTCAGACAGATATGTCTGATCGGTTTGCGTTATAATATCGTATAATTAAAAGAGGGTACATGGTCGAACAAATTGTTTCGTGAAAACAATTACCGTCTAATGAATTGCTGAGATTAACAACAGTGTCAGAAATTGTGCACACTGATGCCGAACGATGCGTTATGTGTTATTTTCGACATAAAGCTGGTCATAGAATCTGGAAGTATTTCGTCGCTTTAATGCTAAATTACAAAAAGACATTCACTGTTTTGACAGACACGATTTCAACAAATGTTGTTTGCCTACCCCCCCTATCATGTGAACGAAAGCGTTTCAAAAATTAACTGCGAGCAATTGATGCAATCAACTGCGGCAGAAAAATGAATGTGATTAGATTTGAGATTGGCAGAAGATGGTGGAGAGCATTTTGTAATTTCGAATTTTTAATGAAAATATTGAATGATGTCTGCACCGACGATACCGATGAAAATTTACGTTATGCTAAAAGTCACAAGTTACAATATTGATTTACATTAATATACAGTATATTATAGGTGACTGGAATGCCATTACGGTACTGTCAATATTAAAACCAAACTTCCATATACATATACTGATGGTATTTGATTCCAGTAAGAGACAAGCAATGTGGCATGATACGTGTTGTACGCATTGTCTATGATTCGTATATCTACCTATGTACAAGGAGTTTCAAAATACAGAACACCTCACCATTGCACTCTATGTGAATTTTCTATATTAGTCTATACACTACAGACCATAAAATTGAAAAGCTGCTTTCTTTTTCCTCGTTTTATTGTAAACAAACTCATTTTATTCGTATCATCAGTCTTTGCCTCGACTGATCGATCGGATTCCTGTCAAATGCATATCGCACTTCCCAAACTTTTTACACAAAGACTTCTTTCTTCCCTTTTTTGCTTGCAACAATTCAGCAATGATGAGAGATTTTAGATTATTCTTATTACACGTGATTTTTACAAATAAAATTCTCAACATATACATCATATATATTTATATATAGTAGGAAATTAAAAAAGAAGAGAGATTTATAATGGAATTTTCTTTAAAGAATGCAGAATTGTCTGCCTTTTTTTCGATATGTAAAAGTCCAAAAATCTGTTTTAAATCTAGATAATAGAAAGAGTAGTTAACCCATGGTCGATTCGAATGTACAGGATCATCGTATGGTCGACTGTCTCTCGTTAAGGTAACTGTGTTAAATAAACTCTGTGCTCTATGATATCCCGATCTCGCTTAACATTATTACAATTACGCTGTGTACCGTACGATTGAATATTATACATAAAGATCTGCATCCTCTATCAAATAAACATAATACTATACAATCACCCATGGGTTAATCAACCATTCGTAACATCGTGTACCTTTAAGATTAATAGTTACACGTTACCGACTCCGACGTGTCTTACGCAACTAGAAACGAACATACAAAGACGAAGAAGCTCTCTATTGTGTGCATGTACTCTTGTTATACCCTTTTGGCACTGTTAAAAGCCCATCGTGTCAAAGACAAAACCGTTCACTGGCTTCTACTTGCTCCGATTACGATCAAGAGTGAAAAAATGTGTAATTAGGCCCCGTTCACATTATTGTAACACTTAATCCGCACGATTATTATATCACAGCTTGTAGTGCAATTACACCGTTCTGAATGACGTTAAACTAATTTAGAAGTCGTGACCACGTTCGTTTTATGAAAAAGGAGAGTTTCCTCGACAGACCTTTGCTATTCGCTATGACAGTCCTAATTGAGACAACTCGGAGCAAGTAGAAAACATGTGTTTTTTTTTTCACTCACAAATTGACTCGGTGAAACGAAAATTTAAATAAATCTGGGTTATTTGAAACGTGCATCTTGCAAACGGCTATTGCTTTCCCTTCGTATATAGTTAGGTATTCAACACGGAGGAATTCTGTTCTATCACATAGTTCCGAGTATTATTACCACAGGTTGACAATCGATTGAAATATTATTAAATACTTTATAAACTTATTACCAGTCTGGTTATGCAGTCTTTAATGGAAACGAGTTGGAAGGACATTGAAAACAAAGACAATATAAAATCCTGGATTTCCAAAAAACAGTATTGTCTGAATAGAAACCATTAAATTCGTCAACTTTTCAGTGAATATTTACTAACTGGGGTTGATACTATAAATTAATAAATAAAAGTAGTGAAAGCGTGTTAGATCGAAATGAACGTGAATGCGCGTTCTCTTTTCTTTTATCAAGAGCTTGGTCATCGTTTTGAGACGTTTATGTGAACTGTAGAATGTTGATTCAAACAAGATGCTCCGCTTCGTTAAATATTAATACATAAATAGTATACAATAATTACGTATTCAAGGCCTTATGTATCCATTGCGCGTGTACACACTGGATGCAAGACTCGTTTCTCGTATGAACTAGAGAATGTTACCATGACCGAGAACACTGTATACTTTCACAAATAAACTATCATAATC
Source organism: Halictus rubicundus (assembly GCF_050948215.1). NCBI lineage: Eukaryota > Metazoa > Arthropoda > Insecta > Hymenoptera > Halictidae > Halictus > Halictus rubicundus. The sequence goes on along the minus strand of NC_135161.1, from coordinate 5,840,638 downwards.
GAAGCAAAGTGTTAACAGGAAGACTATTACTTCGCTCGATCAAATTTAATCCATGAACGTGTGACACCGTGACGTTAATTTTGATTATTTAATGTGTCTAGCGTATGTATGTACAGGCTGATGCAATGACTATTACCATTCGAATGTCTTGAAGACGATAACAGTAAAAAAAAAAAAAGAAGAAAGAAACAAGCATAATTCAATAAAGATGTATCGTTCTCGGAAATTGTTCGAACAGGATAGCAAAGAAAGTTAAAGAGTTCATGGAGAAAATCTTGTCCCGTGAAGTAAGCTAGTCATCTTAAATATAATATATTACAAAAATGCAAAATAATCAGAGTTAGCTAATATCGGTGAAAGTTAGTTAATATCATTTATTTCGTGCAAAGTCCTAATAAATTCCTCATGGCTTCCAATCAGTTAACTCGTCTGTTCCTACCAGGTACTTTGTATAAGGTTGTCGAGACATCTTTTTTTTTTTACTAGACAACAATTCACATACGATACCACTCTACAGAATTACTGAAATTCGCTTGGCTAGTGTTTCCATTTTTTTTCCTTTGTCCATTTTGTTATCTCTGAACAATCATTGCATGGTTGCCTTACATCAATGAGGAATGTGATCGTCTCATTAAAAATCCAAATGTATTTACTAACGTGAAACTTGTTTTCGATGTTTTTAAAGAAAGAGTGAAGATCAAACGAAAAGAAAAATCACAACGGCTGTGCCAGTCACAGTAATACTGTATGCACAAAGAACTGTTAATTGTACTGTACGTTTGATAGTTGCACAAGACTCATGTGTGCGAAACATACACATCTGAAAAGATTACGAGGGCTAGGAACCTTTGGCAATAAATTGTCTTTCACACCATTGATCCATAATTCAAGTATGATCCGATTCTCCGTTAATGAGAACGACTATTAATAATAATATAAGAATAACGAACTAAATGTTAATAATTCATATGATAGCGTTCACAACATCTTAAATTTAGTTTTAAAATAGAAAGTTTCTAACAAAGGAAGATCGAGAAATCGATAGAAAAGCAGAAAAAGAATGATCACAACATCACATGCAAATATTCGAACATTCCTCATTGATGTGATACGTAAAAATATTTTATGATACAGAAAATGGTTGTGCAATGTAACTAAAGCTATAATACACGTAGATCAACTACATACTAGATTCCTTAGTGGTGATAGTCTCGTTGGTATTATCAACTCTTATTAACGTCGATGAATTTAAAACAAGCGTCCTACTCAATGTAGCAACTCTTTCCATTACACAAGAAGCTGAAAGCCGCGCTTCAGCATCGTGATCCCAACACTCTTCCATTGTATCACATATCGATTGAAGTCCCTAAGATTGTGTATTTACACACTTCAATTAATCAACCCTTCATACAATATAATGCATCGTATCGTATATTATTATAAAAAGGAATGTACTCACGGGATGTTTGCGCCACGTTTCTAAAATAAGTGGCCTTTCTTTCTTGTGCACAACACTCTCCTGCATATCCTCTAACGTCGGATGAAGACCCACCTCATCCTCGAATGGTAATCTGTACTCCCCTATTGGTCCCTGAACAAACAAACGAAAATATAATTCGTAACAATTACCAATATAAGCATAGAGCGCGCGTTAGGCAGATGAATAAATAAAAAGTTACATCTTGTACGGTGCATCGAGAAGCTAACTCCCAAAGCACAAGACCGCAAGCGTACATGTCGATCCGTAAAAACGAGTCCCTCGTGAAATTAATTGCACCCTCCAATACCTCTGGTGCCATATACCTCCTTGTTCCAACCTGCAGACACAATGAATTCTGATGTGTAAACGAATTCTGGTGGGCACTCAGTGTGCTTGTTAACGATACATGCTCCTCGAGTCTCCACCAGGATGATTTCTGTCATCGCATACCTGTCCATGTGTATCGCCGCAGGGCTTCCCAGGATGAAATATCAGTGCCAAACCAAAGTCTGCTATGCAGGCACTCATATTGGCTTTCAGCAGAACATTCTTCGACTTGAAATCCCTATGAGCCACAGCAGGTTTGTAGCCGTTTGCTTTGTTGGCCGGTATCTCCTCGTGTAGATGCATCAGACCTCTGTTACAAAGAAAATCCTCAGGATAACAACAGACATTAGTATTAGGGTTCTCGAATATTCTCAGGAACCGTCCTCTTCTAGTGAAAAATCTATTCGATGTGGTAATACCTTGCCATAGATTCTGCTATTCTACACATTTCGGGCCACGTGACAACATTCGCCTTCAAATAGTCGCATAGTGAACCTTTCTCGTGGTAGGCAGTGATCAACCAGAATTCCGCTTGCAAATTGTCCCCCCTTTTTTCGACGCCTATAAAACGTAATATATCCTCGTGATCCATGTGCGCAAGCTTGAAGATCTCTTGCTCGGTTTGCCAAGACTGTTTGTCTTGTACAGGGAACACCTTGACAGCGACAATCTCGTTTTTCAGCTGCGCCTTCCAGACCGCTCCGAAGCGGCCCCGAGCTTTGATCTCCAGAAGCTGGATTGGCCGCAATCCCAAGTTGGGAGATGGCTGTGGCAGTGGGAGTGGCTCTATCGTTGGTACCTGTTAAATAACAACCGTTAGTATTGTACGGTAACCGCGGTTGGTAGTACCACACCAAAAACAAAACAAAACGTTTAGTAATTTGGCATTATGTACATATGTCTTCCAAACCTCGTTGAAATATCCCAACTTCCTACGTCGGTAGCACCAATACAAAAATGGTAAAATAATAGCAAGGAGAAACATGGGTATAGATACTGATAAAACAAGTGTGATTATTTGTTGTTCTGTGTTTGGAACGGGTTCTAATTCTGAAACATAGTCATATTTAACGATCAAGAATAACCAGCACAATTCTTATTCCATAAGAACTCTATTTATCTTATTACTAACGAGTCATTATTTCAACGTGAACAGAGGCGATTGATTTAACTTGTTCAAACGAGAACTATTTAGTTTCTCAACAAACATGGATAAATAGAGTTCCATGACAATCGAAGCAGATGCATACCATGAATAACAGAAGGTTGGATAGGTTTGGAGGAGGATGTAGGGTGGGGATCCCATGTAAAATTCTGATTACACATGTTGCCATCGCAACAACAGAAAAATAACTCCTTCTTCCTCTCCGCACTGTTCTCAATGCAATGCGGCCTGTCGTAGCAGTCATTACTATCCAGGAAACATCCCTGCGAACATATGATAGTGTTATTTCCAATTTTCAAACAATTTAAAAACAAAGTAAACATTCTATTTCTACCTTCAATTTAATTATAGACTTTTTAGTGGCATTGTCGATTTGCCACAGTACGTAACAGTGGTTCCTTTTCCCTGGGTCGTGCGGACCGCATTCTTCCCTTCCCGAACACTCCTGCTGGGTCGTGGTGCATAGTGTTTCATTATAAAATTCACATACCGAAGAACCTTTGACATCATGCCCTAAAGTAGGTCCTAGAAATGATCATTTCTGATGATACATACAGAAAAACAACAAGCATACATGTTCCTGTATATAAATATAAATGTCCATTAAAACACGTGTTGTGAATAGTTTTCGTAGTTAAAATTCGATTTTCATTTGAAAAGAAGGAGAACGCGGTGAAATGAAATTTTTGAAAATATTTCTTCCGACAATTGTATACGCATAACCTTATCCTCGAGTAAACAAATAAATCCCAAAAGAAGCAAGTTACTATTATTCGAGGTCGGCAAACAAGACGCGCTATTTCGACCGCAATGGATCCCGTTTGATTACAAAACAAACTGTCATCTCGATGTAAAATCGGTGTTTGATCGTGTCGTTTGTAAACAGAGCGAGGCACCCGAGCATCGGTCCACACGAACACGAAGTGTGGCCGAGATTGAACGACGGCTCGCATAACGCGTTCGCAGCAAAAATTTCGCGTCGGAGAGTGTAATTTGCGTCGCGGATGCGAGCGTTCAACAGGGGAGATAATGGTGCATACGATTACCTAACAATCCTAGGATGAGATATGGCAGTATGGTCGCATATGCGGGCATCGTGAACGGCTCGTGAAAAGCATACCAGACGAATGATTTTTCAAAGTCTAGGCGCACAGTGCTCGCCAGAGAGATGTGGCTAGAGCGCCGGACTTTGGTGCGCAAGGTCCGGGGTCCTCGTTCGGCCGTCACATCTGCCTTATTTTCTACGTGATCCGCACCATCGCGTGTCCCTGCTTTCCTTCCACGGGCCCGTGTTCACCGAACACAGACCGCACCAGCCAGAGATCAACAACACCAGGCACGCGAACAGAGGAAAAAATCGAATCGCGAGTCCAGTCTATTAGCTATTAAGCAAATTGTAGTAATTCATCCACCGACACATCTCTCTTCCTCTCCCCCTCCCACGTTTCTGCAGGAACGCGGACACCATGGATTTATGACATTTTTCACAGTCGCTCGGGATCGGCCCGAAACGACCACGGGACACATAGGTAGACGAACCAACCAATCGATCGAGTGCGTAGACAAACGCGATAACACTCGCTCGCTATCGGATTGATAAAAGTTTACGAAATTCCACGGATTCACGAATGTACGTGCCAGACGCACGGCAAGATGGGTCATAAACTAAATGGATCGCGATAGAACGACCGCGAACGTGCGAAACCGATAACGCGTCGCGTTCTCGCGCCTCGCGATGCTTCAAGATGGCGAAAACTGCTGAATAACGCGTTGTACATACTTCTCGACTATACGTGTTCTACTCTATTTATAGGAATGCGCTAAAATAAAGGAAAGAAAAACGCGCGATGCACGAGGATATCTTCTAAACCAAATTTAGATTTCCCTCTTGCGCGCGGTTAGTTTCGGTCACGCCGCTGGAGGTGTTGCCAAACGATTTATTAAAATGATTAGGGATACTAATCTACCTACTGCAAATCGAAATTCTTTTGCAGGCTTCGGAATTAATAGCAATTTCCGAAGCATTTTCGAAGGCTACGCCCCCTAGACCCCGCCGCGCGTCTCGCTCCCCGTGACGGTCATAGTTCTCGAGCCTCCTCAGGCTCGTATCATTTGAACTGCGCGTGGCGCATTAGGGCGACTCTCGTATCAATAAATGTACAGGGTGTGCCACATAAATGGGAACACCTAAATATGTTTCGTATTTACAGTCCTATCAGAAAACTTCAGAGGACAAAGTGACACTATTACAGGGGGGCAATATAATGGTGAAGAACAAAATTTTTTATGTCGTTTTTTTTAATGAAATTTCAAGGTCACCGATGTTTTTTTAACACGTTCCCACTGGCGGTCTTATTTGTAGTTCTCGGCATCTGACGGCTATATATATTTGTATGTTAAAATCGTTTAAATTTAAAGAATTGTTTTGATTCAGTCCATTTGCAAATTTTTCTTTCTTTTTATTAAGGAAAAAGACACAAAATTGATTGCTTCATTTGTACCACTGGTGGTACACACCGCCTGATAGGATAATTGTGTATGTACCACCAGTGGTACAAGCCGTCCCATGGGACAGCCCTCTATGTACCACTGGTGGTACATGCCGGCGGGAACGTGCTAAATGGAATAGTATATTTTTTTTACGATAGCATGATAGACAATAAAAAACTGAATTTAGTGGATACCACCTTTTTGACCTTGAAATGACCTTGCGCAAGAATAATCATGTTGAAGCGGATGAAATGTAGAAGTCGTGTTTCAGCAAAGATTGCGCGTTGTTTACGTCGGATTGACCTTTACATATCATAATAAATGTTCGAAATGAACCATCCTCATTTATGCAGTGTTGTAATCTTTTAATAAATGATCTGTCGATTTCCTGAGACGTAATTGAAGCACATGCTGCAGTAATCCTTTGCCGCATATCCTCTGGCGTTGTGGGCTTATCTTTGTACACAATACATTTTATCTTGCCCCATAGATAAAAGTCCAATGGTGTCAGATCCGGAGAACGGGCTGGCCATGGAATTGGTCCTCGTCGCCCAATCCAGCGTCCAGAATAATTATTTATTAAGTATTACAATAATGCGCTGGACAACCATCATGTTGAAACCACATGCGCTCCCGATCGAATAACGTAATTTCTTCTAAAAGGCCCGACAAATCCTGGCGTAAAAATGCAGCATACTTTATACCAGTAAGAGTTCCTTGTATAAAGTACGGGCCTATTATTGGCCGCCTTTTTTTTACATAAACATACGCTGTTTACTATGAAAACTATTTCGAACATTTATTATGATATGTAAAGGTCAACCCGACGTAAACAACGCGCAATCTTTGCTGAAACACGTAAGTTTTAAACTTCCACATTTCATCCGCTTCAACATGATTATTCTTGCTCAAGGTCAAAAAGGTGGTATCCACTAAATTCAGTTTTTCATTGTCTATCATGCTATCGTAAAAAAATTTACTATTCCATTTAAAAAACATCGGTGACCTTGAAATTTCATTAAAAAACACGACATAACAAATTTTTTTTTTCACCATTATATTGCCCCCCTGCAATAGTGTCACTTTGTCCTCTGAAGTTTTCTGATAGGACTGTAAATACACCCTGTACATGTAATGTTATCAATGCGTTTTTCTTTGATCAGTGGTATCTCCTGTAGGCCTATTCCGCTGTATCGCATGAATTTCAAGTCTTCTTTCTCGCCAAGCAGGTCTAAACGTGCGCGAAAATCCAGTTTTCCTAAATGTCAGTTGAATTTTGACAACACAATTAAGAACTATTTACCAAATTTATTTTCTCGAAATTATCATGCGACGCACTGGAATAGGCTTACAGGGGATACCACTGACAAATAAGAAACGCATTGTCAATACTACCTCGTGGGTAATGTGGAAACTTATTGATAAGGGTGTCGCCGTAATGCGCCACGCGCAGTTCAAATGGTACGGGCCTGAGGTGGCTCGAGAACTATGGCCGTCAAGGGGAGCGAGACGCGCGGCCGGGTCAAGGGGGCGTGGCCCTAGAAAATGCCTCGGAAATTCCGAAGCCCGTCGTACAGGGGTCGTCTTTATTGACTGAGCCATGCATTCACCAACCAGTGCGAACTAAACGCGCACTGAAAATTGTTCATACTATAAAATGTCTACAGTTAGGAAAGATTTCCTCTCTGGTTACACTTTTTTCGACTATTCTGAACATTTATTTTTCCTACTCTGTTCTGTTTCGTAGTTTCGTTACCTTCGGCTAGAGTGCGCTCAACTCGCAGGGCTTTGGCGGGCGATTTGAATCGAATTGTTTGTTCTGAAAAAATTTGAAAGCTACATAGCAGAGCCTGCATTATACATGCCCCGCGTTATTTGCATCTTCGATTCTCCCATTATAGTAATCGTTGGAGAATCGAGCATTTACGGAATATTGTTATATTCATTTATTTGATATATATTATTTATTCCCGCCCTCTTGCGGGGGCCGCCGCAAGCATCTCGACCAGGCACGTTACCGATGCAGACTCGTATACACATGCACAGATGATCCTATTACACGAGACGTGTGATTTACACACTGACATGTAAGTTTGCGTATGCATGTTAGTGGTCCCGAGTCTCTGTGTGGGGACACAGACTAGGTATAAGGATAGACCTATCATCTTATGGGACTTCATGTCACATGTTCTGCAATATCGACTGTTCAAAAAATCAGAGATTTTTATAATTATTCCTTTATTTTCTCGTATTCGCGAGACTGCAGTAACTATATATAGCTATTTTTAACTTTAATTCCTACCACTGAGGATGCTGTCAGCAAATTTTAGTTCCTATTGGTAATACAAGATGTGACACGAAAATGGTAATGGAGTTACGTGTCCCCAAAAAAGTGGGCCACAAAAATACATTGGATGATAGGTCTATCCAATACCTCGTCTGTGGTGGAGAGCACTGAAGCAATCGATCAGTTGTAATATTTCCGTGTTCAGCGGTGATTCTTCGTAATTCGTTGGTTAGTGGTGATCGCGAGATCCGTGCCGTGCTGCATTTTTGAATCGCGTCCGAGAGAGCGGTGTGGTGAACGACTGAACGGTACCGCGGCAGCCTGTCTTTCTTTAACCACAGACGGCCAAAAATCGACCACGACGTCGATGACTCTGCCGAAAGGAAAACGTCCGTGGTAACACGTTCCTCCTCGCGTCCAGCTTTTGAGGTTAGTCGGGGAGAAAAAAGGCGGTGGTATTCGGATAACATTGTTGCGGCCGGTCCGTTTCGATTGCGGGGTTGTATCTGTCAAACGACCGTCGAGATTCGGTTCCTTTAAATGACAAGCAGTCATGGCAACGTCTGGGTCCGATAGAAAGCCGAGAGTCGCAGTTTTAGGAGGTGAGTATGGTTTCGTTCGTCGCACGATAGCGCACGACGGAAGCGATAAACAGAAATGAGAGAGAAAAAAACCGTGTTATTATCGTTGGAACAGGATGCGGTTTCATAGGGCGTAATCTTGTCGAGTATCTGTTGGATAACGATCTCGTTTCGTTCGTGCGTGTCGTGGACAAAGTGCCGCCGCAGACTGCCTGGCTGAATGCTAAACACCAACAAGTATTCGAGCACCCGTCGCTTGAGTTCAAGAGCGCCAACTTGATTAACGCAGGTACTTAGGTAACAGAGAATGAATCCGTGTCACCGAATTGACAATCGTTTCGCTACGGCTACGGTATTCTAATTCAACTCCGTAAGATCCCGGCGGCCGTTATCTCCCGTGCTGCTTATCGTGTATATTCGAATTGTTTACAGTGTCTTGTCAAAACGCGTTCGCATCCGACAATCCGTTCGATTATGTGATTAATTGCGCTGGGGAGACAAAGAGCGGTCAGACGGATCCCGTCTACAAAGAAGGGATCTATAAACTTAGCATGAACTGTGCTCAACAAGCAGCCAAACTACGAGCAGATCGTTACATAGAGATATCCTCTGGTAATTTTAATGCTTCCGAAAAAGTATGTGTGACTCTTCTGGCTCTCATTTCTTATCGTTAAAACGAAGAAATGTAGAAGTCTATGATAAAGTTTTGTTTTTAGAATCCTCATAAGGAAGATGAAATCGGAGAGCCTTGGACGTATGTTGCAAAATACAAGTTGCAAGTAGAGAACGATTTGAAGAACATACCAAATTTACAGTATACCGTACTTAGACCAGCTATCGTGTACGGTTGCGGAGACAAGACTGGTTTAGGTAATAGATGATCTAGATCTGGTATTAGAATTATAACATTTTCAGCTCATGGTACATTTCTCTTTTTAGCACCGCGTTTAGTAGTGGGAGCAGTTTATAAACACTTGGGAGAGATGATGAAGCTACTTTGGGGACCAGATCTTCATATGAACACGGTTCATGTGAGGGATGTAGCCAGAGCTATTTGGCATGTAGCAAATAGGCCAGACACACTCGGTCAAACGTATAACGTTGTCGACGAAGGTGATTCTACTCAGGGATCGATTAGCGCTATCGTTTCTGAGTTATTTAACATCAATCACGATTATTGGGGTTATACATTGTCAACATTGGCCAAAGTAAGAATGATATTCGAAGCGTTTCGAGCGCTAAACGTGTTAGCGGGTTTTCTTGTTAATAAAATTAACGATCGTTTCTTTTTCGTTGTGTACTCTGCAGACAGATATGAGTTCTGTAGTGGAGGAAGTGAATGACAAGCATATGGGACCTTGGGCAGAAGCTTGCAATAAGGATGGAGTGGAAAATAGTCCTCTGTCCCCATATATAGATCAAGAACTTCTTTACAACAAACATTTGTATCTACAGCCAGGAAAGTTGTTAAACACTGGATTTACTTATATGTATCCCAAACTCACGAAGAATGCTCTGAAAGAGGTACAGAGGTCTTTTACTAGAGTGTTGATAATTGCGAGCAGAGTTCATTTCCAAGGACTTGATTGTATCAATTTATTTCTTTTCTAGGTTCTCGAAGATTATGCGAACATGAAAATATTTCCACATTCGTTGGTCCTATGAATTGTAGCAATGCAAACTGCCAAGATCAATTATTGAAACAGCTTACAATGACTTGTATAAAGAACTTTTTGGAGCGTTTCACCTTGTGCCTAGTAATCTATGCAAGTTACGTACTTTATTGTATGTTATACATTTTACTCGTATTTTACCCGCTAACGAATACTGTTAGTCAAGTTTATATAGAGTATACAAGATGGAATACGAAGATTTCATATAATAAGCCTATCTGCAAATGTGATAAACTAGGAATTAATGTACTTAATTTTATCATAGTTTGAGCTATGAATTTTTCGCACGTTAAGGTTGCTAGTCAAGTTTTGACACGAATATAAAGAGTACTGTGAAGTTGGGAAAAATGCTGGAGAGCAGACAAGAGACTAGAGATATTTACATGCCGAAACTTAATGTATTATAGCATGTAGACATTGTTTGGATGAATATTTTAGAGAATTATGTACATCGTGAAAACAAATGCTTTTTATATTGCATTTCTCCAAGACTGGAAAAATAATTATAATTGTTAAAAAGAAATGAGGGAGAAACTAATGAGATTCGTGTAAAATGTTAGGAGGGACTTTTTTCGTTTTTACATCCACTGCATTCCAATATATGTAGATCTTCCATCGAGCTGTGCCTCGAGACTTCAGAAATCTTTTTATTCCAAGCAAATAACAGTTTCGTAAGTTTAGAAATATTAGATACATTCGAATGATATAATGTATTAAATCAAGTACAAATAATATTACTTAAGCTAGAAAAATATTTCTAAAACGCCAAAAAACACGAAAATTGAGTAGGTTTATTACACGAAAAAGGTAAACCTAATTTTGCATCAGATTGTATAACAAAATAAATGCATAGGCTAACGGCACTAACTGCCAATTAAGATTAATAGTATTACTCTTTTGAAACAATTGTTATTAATCCTTTGATAATAAAGTTATTCATTTATGCAATTTAATCATGCGTTTTCATTGTAATACATACCTCTTATGTAATTCAAAAACTTGTATATTACTAGGAATAGAATATTATAATTTGACAGCAACATTTTATGACTAATTAGCGACACGTTAGTAATGTTAGAAGAGAAAATTCAACATTATTTTCCTTCTTTAAATATTCAGAATTATGACTCGAAACCCATTCTTAGGTAATGTTAGTGCTGAAAATCTCAAACAGTCCTTCTTCGAAGACTATAAGAACTCATACAAATAAAATTAAGCTTTGATGAGAAAGATACACCCGTGTTTTGCATAAAAATATCTTCAGAGTTCCCAAATATATCAAAGATAGCCGTACAGGTATTATTACCTTTCTCTACACCCTATTTGTTATAAATGAAATTAAGCCTCATCCGTGCCTTATTTCACGAACCGTATATCTGGTCCCTCGGTGTCAAATTGACACAGCGGTAAAAAATCGATGAAATAACAAGGTAAACAGTTATTTTTCGATATTTTCTTTTTCTTTTTTATTCAAATTGATGAGTTAACATTTACATCTTAGGTTTTTCACAACTTTCGCATAACATAAAGCAATGTGCGGGACATACTGCTTGTTTACAAGAATCACAACGGGCACTATGTACAACTTATTTCGGGAAAACTGTGTCAAACTGACACGAGGGACGGATGAGGGTTAAAGGAAAAAAGAGAGAGAGACTATACTCTCTTTGGAAGAAGAACTTAGAGTGGCCTTATCTAATATTCGTCTACGAATAAAGAAATTGTGTGAGCAACATCACAATCGTACAATCGTATCGTATTTCTTTTCGTATTAGAAAATTTCTCAGTATATGTCAATATTATAAATATTTTATATTCAGTGATATTTTTAAAATAAATAACAAACAATAACAACTATCAAGAGGTGTTGTCATTTCACGTAAATAAAAATTTTCGTCTTCACCTTATGGTGTGCCGCGAAAACTTAACTTATTACATAGTTCTAAAGTGTATCGCGAACTCAAAAAGGTTGGGAAACACTGCTTTAAACAATAAGATTATAATTTGATGTAGTTCATTATACATAATATATTAAAATATATACTTTTAATATTTTCTGCGGATAATATATGTACAATCGTAGAGTCAAAATATTTACAAAGTAACTGCACCCTGAAAAACAGTATAATCGTCGCAATACGCTAATTATGTAGGTGTCAGTAAAAAAAAAAGGGATAGAAAAAAAATGGTAAGGATTCGCGAAAAATAAATTAATAAGGTTTGCTTAAGACATAATAATTACTATTACAATTAACGATAGTAATACAAACATCAATTTTACCGTGTTCCTTCGTTTTCTTTCTTTCTTTTTCATATATATCTCGTCGTATAAAATAAAGTATTAATGTCTTGGCTATATCTATCCACTGTCACGCGACAAATATATTTTCTGAGGTAAATCGTGTAAATCTAAATTATAAATGTTGTGTAATAGGTACTGAGGTTAAGTTAAAATTAAGTAATATAAGGTTGTTCCCACCGCGTACAATCGTGGTGGCGATTATGGAGGTATATTTACTTGACTAGAGTCGCCGTACGATCTATAATTAATACTTTATTATGTCCATGTATGGCCAATACTATTGAATCGTTTCGTCTTGAAACGCTATTGCAAATGAAATGAAGTGAATGACTACACTCTCCCTTTGCTATCCGATGAAGCTACCAAGAGATTTGTATGAAAATATTCAGAAATTTTTCCTGCACAAATGAAAAATGCTATAGACGGTACTTCTAACGCACTTAATTGAAATATTGCTTAGTGTGATAGAATGTATAGAAGTAGATATGCATCATGAGAACCTACTAATAAAATACTTTGTTTCTTTTATATGAAGACTTCATATGACAAATGAATATTTTCTATATATTTTCTATATATGTATACAAAAGAAAAGAAAAATCTATTGTTGAAATAGCCAATAAATAGTCAATTCCAGGTATTTCTCTTTTATACAAATCGTTATACTCTAACATGAGATTTACAATACTTGTTCCTGCCATCTGCAGTCTACAGATAAGATGTTTATTGCTTTGTACTTCAATACTGCAATTATATTAATCCGTTCATTTAGAAGTTAATTGAACACTTAGCACGGCGACTCTATTATCTGCTTTTCCGTATTTTTTCCTCATCGTTTTCTACGAAGTCTACAACTTATCACATCCACACACAGTTAGTTGAAAAACGTTACGGTACACGAACCGTTTCATTGATGTAAAAAATCATTATTGGTTTCTTAGAAATTCGATAAACGGTTTATCAAAATGGAAGATACTATTTTTTATACAAAGTACAAAACGAATGAAAAAGTTCCCGGTAAAAAGTATCAATGGCAGTCGAAGCGTTGCTGCACTTAAATATAGTACATCGTTATGTTACTAAGAATAAAATGATCAAAAGTGTTTATTACACCTATATTCATTCACTTCCCTTACAAAATCTATAAAAATCAATCGTTAAGATTCGTATACAGTAAAAAAAAGCATGTAATTTTCTTTAAAGAGATAGAGCATAATATTCGCCGCAAGTATTCGTCGCTATATTAATTATCTTTTTCTCCATCATCTATCAACGCTTTTGAACTATCATTTTCTTCTTTTTTTTTCTTCTCTTTTATCCATAAAAACAATAATACCTTTCTCCTTAGAATTATTAAAATTCCGTTAATATTATAAAATTGTACAAGCTTAATAATTAACATATACATACAGTGCGAAAGATATTTCTTTTGCTTTTGAGGAGAGTTCAATGCCAAAGGAAAACAAATTCATGAGCGATCAATGTTAATTAGTTGCCTACCGATTATATTATCAATTCTCGTTTCCCCCATTCAACTCTAAGAAGAGTAACAAATACTTTCAACAAATATAAAAGTATACCACTATATGTCAGTAACGTAAAATGTAACAGGTTCATGTTAAATACGATAACAAATGGAAAACAAATCGTTTAAATAAAAAATCACAGAACAAGCAAATTCTATCTGTGAAAATGTATACTTTGCAACAAATCAAATTTGTTGTGTTTTAATGTCAAGAATAAATAGCTGTCGCGTTGTATGAAATGAGATTCAAATAATAATAAAAAAAAAACGTGATCGTACTATATATAACAAATTTTATACACGAAGTGCAAGTAAAATTACCTTCTGTTTTTTTTTCTTTTCTTTTTCCTTCTTTCTTTCTCTTTTTTTCTTCAAATCAATCAGATCTTGTAACTATTTCACTCTCGAAGTCTTGTTATTATAATCTAGTAATGTTGAGTTCGAATAAAACATAAGTGTGAATCATAATTTATGCTTAAGAAAGTATAGTTGCTGTATGTGTGTGTTTGTTTGTTTGTTCCATATAAAAAATCTGTATTAATAGTAACATGTCTTTAACGTAAGGCAGAATTATTTTCTTTTTCTTTTGTAGAACTGATATCAAATTATAATATTTAACAAATTATTTCGTATAAAGATGTAGAAATCTGTACAATAAATATAATATGGTAAAAATCTCTAGCATGTGCAGACTGATTTAATTCTATGAAGTCTGTTTCGAGACGGACCATTTCGACAACTGTTCAGAGAGCGTAGAACATGTTTGAAACATCTACAGTTCGACACTTTCTGGAACAGTTGTTGAAAAGATCCATCTCGAGACGGAACACTATCTTTACATGATTTCATACTGTGCTTGTAGTGACTACGTTATTGCATGATTCAGTGTAATGTAATCATTTTGGGTACTACTGAACGTGTAAAATGTAATAAATAACAATTAATGGAGGTACAATAATAACATGACATATCTACGTCTCACTCTAAAAGATATAGCTTATTTCTATCAGGTACTGTGTTGGGTTTCATTTCTGTCATGGTAACATGCACCAGTCTGGAATATGTTTTGTAGTTTCGTTTCGTTCTTCCCTTTGTATGGTGTAGTTAACTTTAAATGTCTTGTACAACGTAAGATTTGTCTTTGTCATACGTAAACCGACGACGTGAACAGGAAAAAATATTTAGAATGTAACTGCTGATATAGTATCCAATTACTCTTTGTCCGCGGTTTCAATATATGCATCTTTTAAAACTATACGGTCTTCTCGTCGAAGTTTTGTACATGGTGCTAAAAAATTTAGAATTTCTCCCTTCGAAAACTCTAAACTTATTTTTTCCTGCTCCCCCTATATGTTGCAGTAGTCTATAATACAATGGTTAAAAGAAAAAGAAACGTTTTTCTTTTTTGAAAAAGAAAAAAGAATGTTTTCTTGTTCATTTCGATTTGGCTAATGGAAAACGCAAGAGTGTGGAATGATCAATACTATTGCTTTTTTCGAAAGCAATGCATATCGTGAAATAACTTAGGCCATACCTGTACCTGAATATTATCATTAATTTTGTCCTCCTTAGCGTAAAAGGAATGCATTATTTACTTATCTTTCGCTATCATTCGAAAAACATGATACTCCTATCTTATAAACATATTCACATGTTAATGGTTAATCTTATTTACAGAAGCATCAAGAAACTTCTTCCCGTCCCGCTATCTCATTCTTAATTTCATAGTCCACCCTTTCATGGGTATGAATTTTCTCTTTCTCTCTCTCTCTCTCTCTCTCTCTCTCTCTCCCGCGCGCGCGTGTGTGAGCAAGTTAGCTAATGAATATTAAGTATCATTCGCATGATTTAGCCGTAGCACAGTACCGTTCCTAACACAGCATGAAATCTAAGAATCGCTAGATTTCTTGCTGAATCGTTAATACAGGAATACTTCTTTTTCTCAGTGTTCTCAATAGACAGAACTTGCTCGAGAATATTATTTACAATAGCCTGTGTTTGTTTGTTTGTTTGTTTGCGTGTGTGTTCAGATTTTACGCACTTATCCGTACGATCCTATTTTATTTACATTACTTACTAGAATGTATCAGTATTTTTCTCATTTACAAACTGTACCATACTCAATTCGTAAAGTGTAGTAACTTGCATTGCTTCTACTTCCTCGAGAATTTCATTCTTGTTACTTTTAACCCACGCGTACACACACAGACACACACACCCGCACTCACGTGCGCGAGTGCATGTGTATGTGTTCGTATACGCATTATGTACACGTCGATTCGATTCGAGCCGAGCCGAGCCACGGGAAAAATGGTTGTATCCTACCTGTTGCCACAGTAACAGAGGAAGAAAGTGTGAATACTGAATCGTATCGACCGCGGCAGCTTTCATCCATTTGGTCCCAGCGCTGGAACAGATATACACATAGACTTCGACAAGGATGTATCTCCGTCCGGACATCCCGAGTTGTTGTTTAAACTGCTACTGCTACTGCCTAAAGTACAATTGACGATCGTGAGCTGCGTGCCCTCCAAATCTGGCTCCGGCTCGTGCTCCGACGTCTGTTTAACGAAGTCCTTTGTTTTGTACTGCAACACGCGAAACAAGCACATCTCGGTATCAATAAAACAATTCTCTTGTCGATACTTCTATCTTCTAATCGCTATACTCGTACCTGTGAACTTTTTGTTACTTGAATATCCTTAGGCTCGCCATTTACATCCCATGACGTCAGCAAAGGTTCCTTCGCGCAGGATTCAACAATCCCATTGGATTTCCCACCCTGTAGCAACGAACGAATTAGTTTTCTGTACTCTCGTACTCAAGACAGAGAAATAGAACTGACTTCCGTGACGTACCTTTGTATCTAAATGCGGATTCGTCGCGATCGGAGACGATGGGCAAAGAACAGCAAGTTCGATTTCATTGGGAGTCACCCTAGCATTCATCTGTTGGCTCACCGACGTAGAGGATTCGTCCACGCAACACCTGTTTCCATTTCGTACCAACGAACGCCCCCCCTTCATTGCCTGCGCATTGTCTCTCAAGATACGAGCATTTTCCCACTTCCTTCGACAATACATGCTGCACAGGCAGATCGTGATAAATCCAATGCTTATGCTTGCGCCAAGAATCACACCTAAACGTAACATGTTTCGAAATTGTAGCACCAATGCTCGAGTAACGGTAAATAGATTCGGTGAAACTGCAGAACAACATTTTTGGATATGTTGCAGAACAAAGGAATTGCATTCCTACCATAAAAAGGAGAAAGTTGTCCAAAATATTGAGATTTATAACATATCAAAATATTATTGAAATCAAAGGGTAGATAGCAGATTCTGCAGGTTCACCATAGATTGTTTTAGCGAATTGATCGCTTACCAAGGCTCTGATCTGGCTTTATGTTCTGTGGCGGTTTTTGTTCATCTGGCGGATTAGGTACTTTCGACTGACCACCACTGGTAATAATATTGATAGGATCAGAAGGTTTACCGTAACCCGCTTTCGTCGAAGCCCGGACCATAACGAAATATCGTTTGCCCGGAGTCAATTCCAGTAAAATCGCCGATGTTTTGTTACCAGGTACCGTCATGTTTTTCCACATGGTCTTCGAATCGATTAAATCCATGGTGTATATGACAAAATAATTTTGTATTATACCATTTATATTGCTCGGTTCTTTCCACGCGATTCGAACTTTTGTATTGTTCACCAAAAACCATTGTACCTCCTCCACCTTTCCAGGAACTAAAAGGATCGAGTTATTAATCTTCTGATTGGTTTTCTGATTTTCTGAAAGTGTAGTACTTACTGTCCTCGTTCGTATAACATTCGATAGCTTCGCTGTAGAAACTGCCTTGGCTTGTGTTGGTGCGAATAGCTCTTACTTTAAATTGATATAACGTAAATGGTTTCAGTTTATCGACGCGCACCTTCGTAGAGTTTCTAAAATATGATAATTGTTTTAGATACGATGGATTTCAATTGAAGTAACAAACATGGAGTAATTATACGTACAATATGATACACTTGGGACCATCTAAATTTGCGGTATGAATCGGCTGGTAGCACAGCTCGAAAGAATCTACTTGTTGCGCGTCGTTCGATGACCATGTTACATTTATGGAAGTAGGCGAAACAGGAATAGCTTCCAAGGCCATCGGCAGATTACCTAAATTAAAGATGAAAGTGTTTTAATTGTGCATGCAACAATTGTACTGCTTTCTCTGACGAATTTCCCAACTCACTTGCATCCAATGGAACAGTTTCTATCTGCTTTGTCAGGCAACTGGTCGCTTTGCCAGAGCTTATCATACACAAGCCCACCGTATATGAAACATTTACATCTGAACAGAAAAATGAAATAATTTGATCCTTTCTCTACAAAGTACAAAATAAACTTCACCGCGAATGATGCTTACCAAGATTAGTAAATACGTGTTCAGTAATATTTTGTGGTAAAAAAATATTTTCGAATTTCTGTCCATTTTGATTTTCACAATAGATTTGCCAAAGATCAAATTCTGATTTAATTTTATCATTTTCTTTAATATTTATTTTCCATTTCACCTGCGAACCGAATCGAGGAAATTTTACATAACAACAGGCAGTATACAACAATGAATATATACAGACTGTATAATGCATAATTTGGAGAACGTACACGAACCTTCACAATCGAAGAATTTATAAGCGATACTTGCATATCCACAACGTTTTTGATAACAATTGATTCCGCGGTTGGCATAGTCACAGTCGTCCACTCCAACTGCGACTCGCTCATATTAGGCCAGCCTAAATTTGTTTTTGCTAGTACTCGTATATCGTATTGTGCACCAGGTATTAGATCTACCGGAATATGAATAATTCAGTCAGATTTAATCGCGCGTTCATAAATCGTTGTCTGTATTACTGAACAATGAAAAATAAGTGGGGTGTATACCAGAAAGTGCATAAGATTCAACGCTAGCAGGTAAAGGAAGAACACGAGAAGATGGATGTTCATGCCGTCTGCACTGTAATTTGTATTGTACGACGATACCACGAGCTTCCTTCTTAGCGAGCGGTTCCCATGATACATTTAATTTTGTACTACTAATTATATTCACTTTTACTTTTGGTACACTTATAGGAACTGCGTAAAGAGACAGCGCTTTTAATATTCTTTCCACGCGAATATAAATATAAAAGAACAAAGGGGACTCGACATACCACTTGGAGCTGTAGAACACAAAATGGTGGCTGATTGGTCACTGGGACCATTATTGTTCCACACTCGTATGTAGAAGGAGTAATTAGTAAACGGTTCGAGAAGCTTCGTCACTTCCACCGATGTAGAGTTGCCGGGTTCGGGTGGTGAAACTTCTTCCTTTCCCCCTTCTGTATCAAATAGAATATATGTGGGAATATACACATTATACACGATATCTGATTGCGCGATCAATATTCTTATTCGTTTGATTCATTCTTTCTGAATCCTTTCGCTCACCTACGGGACTGTAATGGACGGTATAAGCTGTAATACTGGTGTACGGTAGAGACTTTGGTGGATCCCAGGAAATAAAAATTTTAACAGGTGATACAGCATGACATTTCAGAGAGGTAGGTGCAGCAGGACTATTACGAGATGTGTTCACTTGAAGCCGACCTGCGGCCCAAATTTCGCCAGCTGAGTTCACAGCAACGCATTGATAAATACCCGAATCTGAAGGAACCGTTGCTGATATTGCTAACTCCGTTTTATTATGTTCTTTTATATATGTAGTCCTACGTCCTGTGAAAGTGTTTATACATTAGATCGTGGCTCGAGTTTAAAAAGTATGAATTCAATGATATATATATGTAGTCATGATATACCGTTCATTGTAATATTTAGCGAGTCTTTCAGCCAATATATTGTCGGCACAGGCAATCCCTGTGCCTGACACTCGAATCGCGCGGTTCTTCCATTTGGACACACTTGGCTTTTAGGCGTTTTCAAGAACGTCGGTGGTACCAAAATATCCACCGTAATATTCTAAAATCAGTTTTATACAACAGTTATTATTATTATGATTATAGCTACTGGAACGAACTCGTTTTGTTACGCGCTTCCGCGACGAACCTGAATCTCCAAACTGTTTGTAACAATTTTCGTAGAACATTGATAAACTCCTGCATCGGATACGCTCACGTTTACCAATGACAATATACTAATTCCGATACTAGAATTAAGCAAAATGCGAGGTTGTGCAACATTTTGAGTATCTGAAATAGATGTTATAAAATCGATTTATGAAATCGTGAAGATATTGGATAAAAGGAACACGTGGGTACAAATAAGTTACCAGTGTAGCGAGGAATAAATGTCCACGTCATAAGCGGAGATGGATATCCAGATGCAGCGCATGCTAAACTAAGACTTGTTCCATTTAGCAACCAATGATTATACGAAACTTGCGGAAACAACAACGGCAGCGTATGCGATCCATTACCCTCTGGCCGAGAGATAACGGTTAATTTTGCCTCTTTACTCTTTTTGGTTTTCTTTAGGAATTCATTATTTACTATGCATCTAGAAATAGAAATGTACATTTTATATATTCTCGATTCTAATTTGCAGATTAATCTGTATAACGAGATATATACACACCTATATGAACCAGCATCTGATAACTTCGTTGCTTTTATGTACAGAACACCTGGTGGTATCATAAAATACCTACTACTATAAAACAAATGAAAGTATAAAGTAAATGCGTCATTAGTGTATAGAGTAAATTTGTTGACTAGTTATAAGTGTTTCTTACTTTGAGTTATTATGGTTGGGCAACAATTTTTCTCCATTATGCTGCCATGTGATATTAGGAGGAAAAGGAACGCTATCTATTAAGCAAGATAGTCTTGCTACCTCACCTTCGTGTACAGTTATGTTTTCGGGTGATTCTTTAAATATATGGGCAAGTTCTGGAAAGTAGAAATACAATTGTAATCGTATTGGCGTTAATAAACAATCTGTAATAAAATAATGAACAAGGATTATACCAGCTATTTGTATAAATGTAGGAGATGATCGTAGAAGTCCTAAATTAGTCTGTGCTACACAACGGTATTCGTCTTTAATATAATCCCTAAAGTTAACTGTGGTATTGTTTTTTTCTTTAAATTTCTGCACCATCTACAACAAGAATACAGCCAAGAATAGCAATGAAAATGAATTCTCTTCTGTAGACGCATCGATTAATTAGTACTCGTGAAAACATACCTTGTGTAAGTGAAGAGAGCCATTCCGTAGAAGCGTACAACGTGCAATACCACACGGCGGTGCCGATACCCCATTGTGTAGCCAAGATACATTCTGATTTGAACCAGCTATACAACTAAGTATAATTCCTTTTTTCCCTAATATCACATGACCACTCGGTTGAATTTCTAATGTTACGCCAGAACCTTTGGTTGGACTAGTATTGAAGCTTTCTGGTTTCGAAATGTTTATGTTGTGTAAACCGGCTCCAATTTCTTTGACACCTGAAATTAGAGGATCGCAATTTCGCACATGCATTAAGCAACTCAAAATCTGTGTTCTTAATTAAAACGTTTACACAGATTGGCAAGTGACGTTTTCTCGTTTCGCGAATGTACGCGTATATCGAAATACACGTGTAATAGAAAGAAACGGGCACGGGTGTACCCGTAAGCAGAAATCTACGTGCACTCGAGTATTAAAAGTTAGAGGCACACGAATCGGAGACTCGTATGCATTTACTATGTACACGTGTATTTACATACGCATGACGAAACAGGGTGCTCTACTTGAAACACGCGTAGAACCGTAAAAACGCAACGGCCGATGGTTGCGCAGGAACAACCACGGAAAATCATTCGAAACCATGCGATACAGAATCCTCGTGATCATTTAACGGCACGCGTGTCCGGCAGATTAGAATTTTCAAACGAATCGTCGACAAGAGAGCGTAAGAATTCGAGATAAAAGTTAGCAACGACAGAAACGTTAGCGCGTGGTCCAGCATGTATCGGTTTGGTTTGGCGAACATAAACAGATTAGATAGGAGGAGAGGAGGGAGACGCACCTGCGACACAAGCGGGCTTTAGCACTTCTGTAAACAAGATGCTCAGTAAAAGTACTCGCGCCGCCATATATTCACGCTCATTGGCACTGGTTTCACTGATAAATCTCGACCGAAACACGCCGTCGATTCGGTAGACTTTTCCGCGAAATTGGTCGCCGCATGTTTGACATCGGCTGCAAGAGTTTTCGGCCGTTCCGTGCGCCGAACTCTTACCCCCCTTCGAGGTTCGCCTCGGCTTCTCACATCGTCCCTGTGCGAGACAGTTGTATATCGTCACCGAGATCTCGAGGACGTCGACAATACCGAGAACTGCACGGCCGTCGCGAATGATACTCGATTAGCTTCGTTCGCATTAGCACGCGATTCGTTCGTTTCTTGCCATCTTCTCGACCACTGCTACCACCACGATTCGTGACAGGATACACGGCCACTCGATAGAATGTTTTGTTAGACGACGCGCGAACGCCCTCCATCGAGATGCCTCCGTACCAAATCACAGACCTTTTAGAACCTGCGCGCGCCGCTAGATGGACTACACTCGGTCATAGACAATGCAAGCGTTCCAGGTAGAGTCGAAACTCCCGCACCAAATCACGGACCTTTTGGAACCTGCGCGCGCCGCTAGATGGACTGGTCATAGACAATGCGAGCGTTCTTCGCGGAGTCGAAACTCCCGTAATAATATTCAGTTCACAATACTGCGCATGCGCTCCTTGGAATCCTATAATGCCATGTTCACGCACGGTATTTGCTTCACCAATAAAATTATAATATTCTATTACATGCAATGTGTCCTCTTGTAAAATATGAAAAATATATTGTCACAGAAGAGTTAGAAGTTCTTCGAATATCATGCTATGCGTTAGAATTATAAATAACGATATGTGGAAAATTAATTTGATTATAAAATATCATGATCGTCTCATCTCTAATAACAGAGCATTCTATGCTGTCAGCAATTGCATGTATATAGTAAACTGTGTGTCAAAGTAGAATGGAAACAAATGGAAACGAACTTGCAGGTTATTTGACATTTATATACTGAGTTTCACCGACACTGTTACTAAATATCAACAGTACAATATACCATACACAAGGTTATAATACAAAACACTATTTTGGAAGCAACATGACGTCGTTCTTAACTGACGTGCTGATCACAGCAGGTGCGTACTCAAAATATCGTAGGGCATGCAAACCTGCACAAATATACAAAATTTCCCGCGAAAATATTTGAAGACAACACTCGAAATTGTCATCGTAACACTGTACTATTTTCTCCGATTTGTAACATTTTCAATTTATCGTCGAGCAGGTAAATTAGAGACGATGAATTTGAATGAAAAGATCGCCGAAATACAAAAGGAAATGACAAAATTGAAGTATGACGTGCAAAGCTTTATGGATGATAATTATCTCGAATTCACATCGAAACTCACGAAGGATCAGCATTTAGTTTCGAAAGGAGAAAAGCTTCTCGAAGAATTGAACGAATTGCAAAAAAGGATTGACGACCAGGTACTACGCGAAAAATTCTTGAAGGCGAGTTATCGGAAATTTTTATTAATTTTGTTGTTGTTCAAGGTGAAAATAGAGCTCTCGGGTTCCACGAAAGAGCTGAAGACTCTCTCGCAGGCGTTGAAGGAATCCAACATGATGCTGCAGCTCTCTAATCAGCTGTTAACTATACATAAATGCATAAAGTTCGTCAAGAATTCCGTAGAGGAGAAACGCTATGTCGACGCGGCCAACACGCTGTGTCAAATGCAGACGATATTGTACAATCCCCAAAGCGATCTCCGCGATCTCGACATGTTCACAGCGATCGAGGAAGAGCATTTAAACCTGTACACTTCGTTCCTGGCCAACACGTCCTCGTTACTGCGCGAACGGATCTGTTGGACCGGCGTCGAAGACAAAGATCCGAATGTGATCACGTTGAGCGTCAAAGACGAATTCGACGACATGCAAGAGCTGATTCAGGGATTGCATTGCATTGACAATCTCTCTAGTTACCAGCATAAATTTGCGATCACCCTCATGGACCACGTAATCAACCCCATTATCAACGACGATTGTTCCGTTTACGTGGCCAACGAGAGAGTATTCACCATTGAAATCCTGAACAAGAAAAAATCCCCAAGCTACAAGAGTGTGCTGCACAATCTCGAATTGTTGTTCAAATTTCTTCATCAACATTTCAACGTGATCACGCACGACGAGGAAACGTTCCTAAAGGAGATAAAGCCGCACCTGCTAGACAAATTGTCGGCGTCCCTAACGACTAATTGCATCTCGCGAATCGTTCCCACGTCCAGCGCCGAGTTGAAAAACTTCACCCCCATTGTCCAGGCAATCTACGATTTTCAGTATTTCTTGGTCGACATCGGTACATTTGTGACGATATGGCTTACTGCTAGACGGTTTTCGGACATGTAATACTTTGTATTATTGCAGGATTCATAACGTCGGAGGAGCTGTTCTTGACGGAGTACACGAAGAATATCGACAAACTTTTCATCGAGAGAATCTGTCAGGATTTGTTGGCAAAAGCGCGGAACATTATGAAGAAAGATTTGCACGATTGTATCACGTACGAACCACAGGTTGAGTTCTTTTCGCTGAAATTCCATTATTCGAATTCTACAAATGATTAATGGGCACAATCAATGTTTCAGGAACCGCTAGAGCTTTCCGAAGACGCGTGCGATTACGACGATATGAAAATAGATGCGAAATTAAGCGATAAAACGTTTCAACTTCCTAGATGCCAGATAAGGTAATGGAATTGATGGGGTTTCGAATAATATTGAGATTTAACGAGTAAATGTTCCTCTTAGTAAAAGCGCAAAGGAGACATTGGATATTGCGAGAAGCATCCTAGACGAAGCATGTAGCAGTCCAGATTCTTGCGCACTTCGATTATTCTACACGTGCAGAAACGTTTTCGAAATGTACTCGGGACTGGTACCGGAACATCACCGGAAGTTCTTGGAAACGATACCTCAACAAGTCGGTGAGAACTTGATGGCCTTGTTACATACTAACAAGTTGTGAATGCTTTAATTAATCATCCATATATATCTTTTAATCAGCCGTATTCCATAATAATTGTATGTATCTCGCTCATCATCTTCTCACACTGGGACACGAATACAGGGACAAGCTACCAGAGTCTCTAAAAAGTTACAATCTAGCTTTCGCCGATCAAATATTGGTACTAAGGGATGTAGGATCAACGTACTTCTTAGAACACATGAAATACCAACGAAATATTATCTTTGATATCCTCAAAGAATCGGGTTAGTAAAAATCGAATGGTAATTGCCAATTACTTTAACGATGTCTAATGAAAATATTTTTGACTAGGTTTGTCAGCATTGGGGCAGAGTCCGGAGCTGCAACCTAACACGGAACGTGCACTCAGACAGTGCATTCGACAACTGGAGTTATTGAAAACAGTTTGGCTAGATGTTTTACCTGTAAATATATATTGTAGAGCTGTAGGTCAGTCTCTCTTTTTCTCTCTTTCCGTTATCTTAATGGGATTGGAACAAATGTTATGACGCTTCTTTTTTAATTAATCGTCATTTCAGGATGCATCATGAACTCTATGGTTGAAGACCTTATAATTAGAATCGTATCCGTTGAAGACATTCCTGCTGATGTTGCGACCGATTTGGGAACATTATTCAATATGATAGTTAAACGTGCACCAATGATATTTCCGGTACGTTTCTATATTATAGAAAAAAACGTATATGAACAAGTACACGAAAAGTTTTTATTAAAAATTACAGTGAGGATGTAATTATTAATAATTTGGCCTCGAAACAAATTCCATCAGCTGTTCCTGTAAAATTAAACTGGAACAATATTATTCCTTTTTTTTTAATGATATCTTTAACAAAAGTTATGCTCTGTGTTTTAGGAGCCTCAAAAGATTCATCAACACGTAAGGAAATGGGAAAAGTTTTTAGAACTGATCAAAGTGCTTGGTGCTTCACTGAAAGAAATCGAAGTTAGATGGGGAGGCGGTAAAGGACCGCTAGCGCGTAAATTTACGGCTTCTCAAGTGAAACAATTGATTAGGGCGTTATTCCAAAATACTGAACGCCGATCTAATTTGTTAGCTTCTATAAAATAATACTAGGTAATTTATGTTCTATGTAACTAAATCAATCTTATGCATTTATTGTTAAGCAAACTGTAATCATTATGTTTTATAATATTGTATTATTAATACAGTACGATCCCTTTTACTTACGATTCATTTTCACCAACGACTCATTCGACCAACTTTACATTGTAATACTTACGTTGCGCAATTCCTCCGTGCTTTATCGAAGATTGCCAAATAATTTCGATTATTCGTTTATAGCGAGATTAAAAGATTATCGTTTGAAATTGTCTGGAAATCTAGAGACGATTGTCCAGTGATACAAAATTTTGAATACCATCGCAACGATTACTCACGTTTCGTACTTATTGCGAAGAACTTCGAAATTCTACCTAATCGTCGAAGAAAGAAACCAGTAAAGTAGTATTAACTTTAAGAAAGTAGACAAGCAGGCAGGCAGGCAGGGTGGCGGGCAGTAGTGAGAGCAAATCATTTAATAGATTTCCAATTCCACATCATTTACAGCAATGGCAAACATTATTACCATAATTTCAATTATTTTTCATTCGAGAATCCACAGTGACAAATGCTCAAGATTTCCAAATGCAATACTATCTCTGCACATATATTTCAAGGCCATACTTTAGATCATATGCAGCGAATTAATTTTGCAGCTCTTTAATCCTGTTTTGACGTATAAAAATCCTTTAAGGCAAAGCTGCACAATTAAGTATTTATATACGAGCATGTAGTGTGCATTTGGCTAAAATTGCGCAAATTCTCTTTGCTTTACCTCACCTTATTAAACGTTAAGTACATCTATGATAGATGATGTAAAAGTATCGACCATATATTAGAACCCCCTTTAAAGCATGTGAAAAGTCCAAAGAAAAAAGAAGAAACAGAAAGGGCTAAGTTACAGAAGAACCTTATCGCATATTTCCTTCTTTTTTTTTCCTTCAACCAAACAAAAAAAGAAAGGAGAAAAACACAAAAGAAGTATAAAAAAATACATATAAAAAAACTTATGAAAGATTACAGAATATATAATATTCCTTTTTTCAAATTCAAAGAATGCAAAACGCTATAAAATAAGTTTAGACTAAGATCGTATGGCTTGCTGATTCAAATCCTTTTTCATAATTTGTTTCATCTTTCTTTCATTCATTGTATATAAAGTTCGTAATAACACGTCTCTATGATTAATGAGTAATGTTCTGAAAATGATTACAAACTGTGGAACTAAAATTATACTATATAAATGGTATTGCACAACTTAATTCTGCAATGGTAGTTCTTGTCTATATACAGGTCGCTGCGTAGATTGGATAGAAATGTAGTCATCAGGGCGGGTAGCTGATTGGCCCGCGGTTCAGATTGGCAATGCAGTGTAGATCTTTTATGTGCATTCACGAAGATGACGATGACTGTGAACATGGAAGTGCAAAACAGGATGTCACATTACTTTCGCCTCTATTTGGCGGATAACTCTCATTGATTGAGAGCCTATTTATAATTGCATAATACATCTGTACATGCAATAAATTCGTTCAGCATAAATTGCTGACTCTAGTGTCATGCAACAAATGATTTTTTTTTTTTGTGTTTGTATTTTCTCACGCACTAATGACCATAGGTCCGAGTGAATGTAAAAAATAAAGTATACATATGTATATAATATATATATATACACATACACATATATATACATATATACATATATGTTGAATTACTTGTTCAGGAAATTCCTTAATGTAATTTTGGATTTTTGTATCAGCTCACAATATCTATCTGCCAAACAGTGTCAATGGAATAAGTTACCTATACCAGGCTAAAATCTTTGCATTTTTGAAAAATATATTCAGACGATTTTCAAAGAAACAGATTACTGGTTGCCTGTTATCGATAATACAAGCAAATTAATAATTGCTTTTGTGTATAGTTTTGGTCTTTGTTCGCTGAGTGAAACAGTTTCACTAGGCTCGTGTAAGTATAGCATATAATGTAAAATCATTTTACAAGGACTGGTATCAGTAGTACCTGCCACGACCAGCCGGAGAACGACTTCGATACCTCGATGTGCCAGTGCCTTTGTTGGTATAATAATCAGCGTTGGTTTCTCCGCTATTATAGACATCTTGCGCGTATCCCTCTCGTGTGACATACCCACTCGCACGATTGGTCATATAATCTTCGCCGTAGTAGTCTCTACCTCTACTTCCACCACCCTTGCCTGCATAGTAATTCCCGTAATCTGGGTACGCGTTATTGCCTCTGTAACTGAGTGCAGTGGAGACCGCAGACCCGTAGCCCCTATTAGAGGCACCTCGATTTCCTCTGAATCCTCCCATACCACCCCTGCTTCCACCGCGACCTCTACCTCGTGAGATTTCGACTCTCAACTTGGCACCCATAATTTCTGTGCCGTTCATACTGCTACACGCGAGTTCCGCCTCGTTCATATTTAAAAACTCAATAAAGGCAAACCCTGGCGGGTTGAACGCGACCCAAACTTTGTTCAGCTTCCCATATTTCTCAAACTCTGTCTGTAGATCCTCCTTCTTGATGCTCTCATTCAGGCCGCCGACGTACACTCGTGTATACCCTTCCGGTGTCATTTTTTCTTGCCTAAAAAATTGTACTCGAATATTATACAAATAAGAATGCGCATCGAGAGAAATCACAGAAGGGGGGGGGGATACGCAAATAAACCGAAGACGACGCACGAACGTTCAACGCGACAGTCTTACAATTATTTTCATGTGAAAATGATTGGCTGAACAACAGTCGCGATAAAATAATCACTTTCTTTTTTTTTTTGGCTGTGCCTCGCAATTTGGACGAGAGACCTGGAAACGCACAGGAAAATCAAGCACTTGCGCGCCAATCATTTCAGAAACGGTTATTGCTTGTAGAACGGTTTACTTACTTGTATTTCACGTCTCGTTCGAATATCCTGCGTCTAGGTGAAGTATTTCAGAGATATTTTCGAAGAAAAAGGATATCCAGTGCACCGTCAGTACGACAGAATCGATAGGTGAGGATCAACCGGGGTTCACACTGCACAGAACTACATCCGACGACTTGGCGTCTCCAACCCAGACGCCAAAAGCTCGTACGGTCTACTCTAAAAAAGTTTTTCGTGTTCGTAAAATATTACGAGCAAAAAATTTTGTTCTATTTGAAACGTCATTCGACTAATTATTCGGTGACCACTAAGAAAGGAGAACAATAAAGATTGTTTCGAAGCAGAATCAAAGAGCAATTATTTAATTCTGGCCGGACGTATCGTCCCCACAGAGACATCCACTCTACTCGAGCAGACTATATTTGCGGTTTTGTTTATCTTCGGAAGTCGAATTTATCAAAAACAATATACATCTGATAAACTGAACGATGAGCCAGTCAGATCGCCAGAAAATACCATGTTATTTCGAATATTTTTTTTTTGTTTAGAATAAATGCTACAACTCGAAACGATCAAAATTTATGTATCGCATCGATTTGATCGCCGGCTCTAATCGATATGCTACTTATATGAACAGATTGCTAATATTACGTGTAAATATTGTATATTTCGAGGTAGACGATAAACAAATTTGATTCTCAGTATCGAGTAATCTGTTCAATTGAAAATCATTTCAAAACTTTGTCAACTGAATCTCTTTATATCTTACTATATTATATGTTCCCCGTAAATGCATTATAAGTTCGTGAGCGAGACGATAGCAACTATTTTTGAAATAACGCGCATTTCTGACTGGCGATCGAAAGTATTATGCGAATGAATACATGTATCCTGTCAAATATATTTCAGTCATGGAATATCAATAATTTTTAATCTCTTTGGAATCCGTTGTTTAACAATCCATTTTGTACCGTTAAATTGAACAGTTCACTGACCGCCGGAAAGTGACACACGACATAAGCGACACTTCAACGTGGTCGACAATGCAGTTTCGCGGAAGATGGCAGTTCAAACGAATGATACTGACACTGTCATTCGGACAATTGTTTTAATGACAGAAACGTTCTAGGTAAACCTGTGGGCTTAGCTTATTTTGTTGACATGACATGTATATAGTTGCACAACAACAAATGGAAATTACCTGACCTTGGCGAATCCGAGGGTGTTCGAACAACTTTATCAATTTGCTTTGACGCCTCTTCTTTCTTTCTGTCGTACTCGAGACTATAGTTCTCGTCGGATCTAATCGGCAGAATGCAACGATACGATATTCTTATTCAAGAGATCGAGGGCATAGACGACTATCTCGGCCCAACTTTTCGGTACGTAAACCTCTGATAAAACGATAGATTTCTTATCGGTATTTTGGTCAAAAGACCCGCCCCCGGAACAACCCCTTCACGCAGATGCGATCGCACCCCGCGCATATGCGCACTGGAAGGGTGAAAAACGGGGGTGGTTGTCCCTGTTGTAAAATAAGGACACATTGAATTAGGGTTCTACCATGTCAAGGTTGTCAACTAACCAAGTTGACAATCTATTGTCAAGTATGGTACCCAAGCACGAGTACCTGCTGTATGAAATAGAATCTACAGATACTAATAGTATAGGGCTTGTTTTCAGGTACCACTGTAGCCAGTAATCTCCACAGGGATAACAAACTTAAAGACATAGACAATCTATTGTTGCTGTAAATTCTTGTTTTTTTTAGGGCTATTTACGATGGCCATGAGCATCAAAAATTTATGGAAAAGCTCGACGAACGCATCAAGGCCCATGACAAAGATATCGAACGAATGTGCAACCATCATTATCAAGGTTTCATCGATTCGATAAGGGAACTTCTGCAAGTTCGTTCTCAAGCGCAACAACTCAATGTTAGTCCTCTTCGCAGAGACTCTAAGATTGTCGAATGGCACCTCTCTATAATTCTAATCGCTTTCTGTAGGCAGAGATATTGGAGCTCGACAAGCGTATCACCGCTACTTCCACCAAAGTGATAGAGAAAGGAGAAGAGCTTGTCAGAGCCCGCAAAGTAGAGAGCAACATGGCTGCAGCGGTAGACAGTCTTACCATGTGTCTTCCTGTTTTAGCTGCCTATGCAAAGTTGCAGAAACAATTGAAAGACAAACGTTATTATCCAGCGTTAAAGACACTGGAGCAGTTGGAACATCATGATTTACCAAAAGTAACAAATTATAGATTTTCTTCACAAATTACTCAACAAATACCACAGTGAGTAATGTCACAGGATAAAGCAACATTTGTTTTTACAGCAGAATGTAACTAACCAGTAATTTACACAGAAATGTGTAAGTGACATTAAGCGACTGATAGATTGCAATGATTTTAGACTACGTGAGAATATAAAGGATGCTTCCATGTCTGATTTAAGAGACTTTTTAGAAAACATTAGGAAATACTCGCCGAAAATCGGCGAGGTTGCTATGAGACACGTAAGTGTGGCTTGCATACTGTTCGTTTATTATTTGTTACGTGTATGATGCATTGTGTGTCGATCTTTCGAACAGACGCAAGAACAATTAACTATCGAAGCTGAGATCATCGGTCGTAAAAAGAAGAGACCACAGACCAGAACATCTGTGCCGAACGATGGTGAAGAAGAATTAAGTGCTCAGGATTTAATGGATTTCAGCCCAGTATATCGTTGTATGCACATTTATACGGTACTACGCGAGGGAGAAACGTTTAAAGCGTATTACAGACAGCAAAGGAAACAACAAGCTAGATTAGTTTTACAGTCTCCTATTAATATGGTGAATATCATTGTTGTACTTCCCTTACAGAAGCGGTATTCCCGTCGTGATGTTCATTCAATTTTTATTTTACATTTTTAGCACGAGAGTATAGCTGGCTATCAGACTTACCTCCAAGGAATCGTGGGATTCTTCGTGGTAGAAGATCATATTTTGAATACAGGCAATGGCTTAGCAACAAAGACTTACTTGGATGAACTGTGGTCCATGGCATTGTCCCAGATAGTCAATGCACTCCGTACTCATTCTGTAACTAATTATTATTATAACTATTAGAATTACTAAATCAGAAGAATCGCTAAATTAAATATTAACTACACATTATCCTTTTAGGCATATTGCACGGACGCAAGGTTAATTTTGAGAATAAAAAATCTAATAATGTTGTTCAACACAACTTTAAGAGTAAGCAATCAGTTGCTGTATTATTAATTAATTATACTCCGTACAAATATTTATTTTCTATTTATTTTCTTTTCATGCAGAATTATGGGTATTCTGTAGGACAACTTTGGGATTTGTTGCAAGAAATTCGCGTGCATTACAACGAAGTCTTGATGCAACATTGGGTTCAAGTGTTCAGAGACATTTTAGACGAAGATAGCTTCCTACCGATTCAGGTATGTAGTTGTACGATATATTTTATGCATTTCTGGTATTAAATACCTATTGTATGTATAGGTCTCAGCGCAAAAGGAATACGATGATATTTTGGATTTATTTCCTTATCACGACGAAGAATTAGAGAAATCAGAGTTCCCGAAAAAGTTTCCATTCTCGGATATGGTACCGAAAGTTTACCAGCAAGTCAAGGAGTTCATCTATGCTTGTCTCAAGTTTTCGGAAGATTTGAATTTCACACAAACCGAGATAGACGAAATGATTTGCAAATCAACCAACTTGTTGTTAACGAGAACATTTAGCGGTTGCCTATCATCCTTATTTCGGAAGCCATCGCTGGCTCTCTTACAAGTAGTTCAGATTATCATAAACACAGGGTACCTTGAAAAATCGACAAAGTATTTGGAGGAATTTGTGACTAATATCACAGGGTAGGAATTCAATCATTAGCCAACTGTAGGTAATGATATATATTTGTACAATGGAATAATTATTAATTAACATCGAAATAATATTAAACAGAACACCACACGAGGGACAACTAAGTTGCATGGGCGTCGAGTCAGCTATGTTCCGAGTAGCAAGAGACGACGCCGAGAAACAAATCTGCGAAAAATTAACGAATAAGCTAGACGAGTTTTTGGAGTTAGAAAATTATGACTGGAACCTAGCAGAGCCTCAAGGACATGCATCCGGTTTCATCACTGATCTCATAGCATTCTTGCAAAGTACTTTCACATGTTTCACCAATTTACCTGTAAGTGTTCAGCACAACAAACAATAACATTCCAAGGAATTATAAGAGATAAATATTGATTTTGTCTTCAGGAAGAAGTTGCTCAAGTTGCCTGCAAAGCTGCTTGTTCTCACATAGCGAAGGCTATACTAGCTATACTAGTTAGCGAGGACGTGAAACAAATATCTATGGGTGCTCTTCATCAAGTCAACTTAGATACAATACAGTGTGAACGTACGTGTTTGTTTTATTTTCTCCAGTAAGATGTACAATGTCTGGTTACAGAATGTTCGTAGTTGTACCGAGCCGATAGTTTTTGCACGTAACTTAAAAAAGACACGAAAATTTTTAGAATTTGCCGCCTCGGAACCTGTAGTCGGTTTGCCTGAAGGAACCTTGCTCCAAAATTTCGCACAATTGAGACAATTACTAGATTTGTTTATGAGCTGGGACTGGCCTACTTATTTCCACGACTACGGCCACGAATCGAGTAAATATCATCTGGTGACTCCTAACATGGCTGTGTTGTTGTTAGAGAAGTATGTAGTACCGTACCTTGTTTCGTTCGGAGTAACGTTTCACCGGTATATATATATTTGCATGTAAAAACGTATGTTTTCAGATTAAAAGAATCCGATAAGAAAACCGTATTCGCCGTACTAAAAAAGAGCGAGAGGGATAAGAAGAAATTATTGGAAACCGTATTGAAACAGCTACGCCAATTGGCGCAGACTACTCAGCAGTAAACGAAACCGAAGTCAATATGTATATATACCTCAAGAGAAATTGTAAATACATAATTTTTAATATATACGTCTCCAAGCATAATTCGTCGAAAATTATTGTTATTATAATAAAATGGCTATAAAAGATTTTTCTCATCGATCAGTCCATGTTTTAGTTCCACGATATTGTCACGGTTGTTAAAATAGCGATTCTATGTGACACATCGTAACACATAGATGCGTTAAATGCGTGATTTTCATTGCGTTCATGTGATGTAATGTTTCGATGTTCAATTGCAATTATACATTTCTGTTCGTTAAATCTTGTGACATCGAATTCTAGGCAATTGAATATAATACATCGCTCTCGAGTTACCATACACTTATCATTTTAATCGTTCCCTCCTAAATTGGCATTGTTATATTACATGTAAATCAGTTATATATCGTAAAATAACTGTACAGTAGAGAAAGTATGACGTATAAAGTCCCAATTCCTAAGTCTTACAGATGCAATCATCGTTAGAAATATTAAGAAAAGAAAAAAACAAAAAATACATCGATATAACTCCACTATTCTAATGTCATCAGATTTCTTGTATTGATTTAATGGTATTGAATGTTCATTGCCAAATTATAAAGTAAATACATACGTAGATAGATAATTATATTACGAATAATAAAATAGATTAAATACAAATCAACATTAATTCCTGTAAAGTAATACCAAGAGCTTAGTGCTTGATTTAAGAATCAATTCGATAAGTATCTTTTAATAGACATAAAACAAATTAATAATATGCATATATAGACCAATTTATGATGCGTGTGGCACAATTTCATTGATGACGTATAATGATCAAAACTAATCATCAATATTGTCGGGATCCACATCATCGGGTAGCATGGAATACTTGTTGGAAGCTACGAAATTCTGCAATGAAGTAAGTTATATATAAGCAATGCATCAAAATTATCATCATTATCATCGTCGTCACAAATATTCGTTAATATTTTTCAACTTACTGGAGCTTGCTCATCTTTTGCCTTTGACATTCTGCTGACATCATCTTTATCTCTGTCTTTTCGATCTCTATAAATGCATATCAAAATTGTATACCGATTTTTCTAAATAAAAATTACCTATATCAAAATTTAAAAAAAAAGGGAAGATTTACCTGTCCGATCCACGGATATCATTTGATCTTTGGGGTCCTTTTGGAAGTGGAGGTCCACTGCGAAAAGAGGGTGGACCTCTGGAGTCCGCGTATTGGTCTAGATCAAACAAAATTTATATGAAAAATCGTATGGACTACTTCATTCCGAAATCAACGAAATAAAAATTACCAGAATGAGCTGGCTGACTTTGCGGTGCTGATCTTTCATTTCGTCGACCTCTGTCGTCTTCGGTTCGCCAAGCTAGTCGACCCCTCTCTTTTTCCTTGTCGTCACGACCTTCCTAAAAGAATTAAAACAAACATTTTGTAAAGTATGCAGTATCGATGAGTGCAAGTCGAAAAATGGTACACGCGTTGGATACGTACTCCATTACGCCTGCCCCAAATCCCATCTTTCCCACGTTTCTCTGGATCGCTGAAATATAACAGATTAGCAACTCATTTTATTTAGATACTTCGATAGTATTAATAGTTGACAGATTCAACTTACCCGTCTCTCTCATCTCTGAACTTCGATTCCGAATTCAATTTAGCAAGACGTTCTTCGATCTCTCTCTCCCTGGCTGCTGTATCTACTGGTCTTGCTGCACCGAATATATTGGTTGATGGAGCAGAAGAAGGAGCATGAGTAGAAGTGGGTGTAGGTGCAGGTGCAGGTGCTGATGCAGGTGTCGGAGAAGACGCAGGAGCAGGAGCAGGAGTGCTTGCAGGAGTAGGAGCAGGAGCTGGAGCAGGAGCTGGAGCAGGAGCTGGAGCAGGAGTTGAAGCTGGAGCAGATGGAGGACCATCTTTTACGGGTTGGTCTTCTTTCGCAGCACCAGCTTCCACAGGTTTCGTACGGGGTTGTAGTTGGAGTTTTGGTCTACCCCTTGAATCAGCTGAAACATGGAATTCACTTCTGTAGGGAAAAGCTTCTGGAAGATATTGAATTCATAACATCTATTTCATCTATGTTTCGAGTAATAGTAATATCGATTACGTTTACTGTCCATAGGCGGTGGTTGTTTACGCGCACCGTCTCTGTCGTACTCAGCATCGTTGTAATTACGACGGGGTCCGAAGCCGCTCCTTCTGTCCCCGTCTCTGTCTCTGCTACCTCTGTCATAGCGAGACCATTCTCTGTCCTTATCATCGTCTCTGAATCCACCTCTGTCTCGCATCATTGGCCTTCCTCTGTCGTTGTTCTCACGCCAACCACCAGGCTTGTTGTTATCGAAATCGGAGGCTAAACGATGAAGACTTTATTAATATTTTTGCTTTAACCAGTAATAGCGACTATATTCCAAAATGATTGATTGCAGTACCTTCACGATCATCTCTTCTATCTCTGTCCCTGTTATCATACCGACTTCGGTACGAATCTCCATCCGCAGGTATACTTTCTCTTGGACCGCTTCTCCAATCTCCAGATGTACGCTCCGGATCATCGTAAGCATCTCTACGATTATCTCTACCCATACGACCGCCGCGGCGATCATCGTTCGAGCTGTTCACCACATCGATTCGTACTCTTCTTGTTTTCATAGACTGTGAACGAGAGACGACATGTATCCACGCGATTCATATTCAATAATGTTCTTCTTGTTGCTTCTATTTTAGAACAAGAGACTTACGGTATTCGGTAAATTAAGAGCATCGATTAAACTCTGACGATCTTCGAATTCAATATACCCATACCCCTTCAGTTTGGTTGAATCTTTTGGTAGACGTATATTAACGATCTAGAAAGTAACAATAATATAAAGGATTCTAACAAATTAAACATCTTGACGCTAATGAAGAAAATAATCTGACCTTCATGTCTGCAAAAAATTCTGCTAGATAATCCTCATCCACATCGTAAGGAAGATTAGAAAGAGATGCTACAAAAGGAGGATTGGTTGGGACATCGTTGTCGAGACCTCGTGGATCTCTTGCAGCCCTTGGAGCGGTAGGTAAGACCACGGGCTCCTTGCTGCTCCTCGATGAATAACCTTCTACCGCAAATTAACGGTTACTAGTGGTAGTCGACTATCATTGTTAAACTTTGGAAAACTAACTAATTATTAAGAAATCCCGAATTATTTATTTTTGATTTGTTTAAATGTTTATTTAATAACTCCTTAATAAAAAGAACACGAGAATCTTAATGTATATGCGAAAGCTCTAACATTTTCTTTGTACATAATTAAAGAAATTTTCTACATTTCATCTTTTATTCTATGCTTGATTACTAATTCTAAAATTTCTCTTTCTCCAAAAGTTATCTTATACGAATAAAGATGTATTATTATTATTATTATTGTTATTTATTGTAAACATCGTTGAAAATGATTGCAAAGATATATTTAAATAAAACGGCGACAGACGAAATATTTATGAATTTGTTTTACCGTGATCATCTTCTATATCATCTGCCCAACTCATTGGTTTCATTGGCACAGTGGCTGTTGAACTCCCATCAGCCAAATACGTCATTAAATCTACGGTTTTGCCCTTCTTCTTCTTTCCTTTCTTGCCTGGAACGAACGAACGCGTGCGTCAATCGACGTTTTCGAACGAGATCTTTAATGCATAGTACTACAATATTGAAAGCATGCTGCATCCAGCAAGAAGTTTGGTTATGTCGCAATAAAATGGTAAAAGCGTATCAACAGGAACGATTCCGGCGTTCGTAATACGAATCGACGAATGTAACTCGCAGCGTTGATCTGTATTTTCAATGAAAAATTTACCTGCAGACATGATCGCAGCTCGAATCTAACCGAATGTAAATGAAATCCGCGTTTCGATGGTGCACAGGACCAACCTCAGGATCCATAAGGCATGAAACACGTTTTAGAAGGACGCATGTCGGCCAACATTGGACATCGGGAATTTCGGAGGCACCGTAAAACATGCGTGCTCTCGTCGTGTCCGTACACATTTTCTAAGCACTTTGCTCCGAACGAATGTTATATATCGAAATAAATCTATACAGTTTTCGAAGTTGTCGATTATAAAAATAACTTTTCATTCTTGCCGTTACATTGAATATGCGAAACGATCAATCGACAGTTTCGAACATTTCGGTCATATGTTATATATCGTATGATTAGCCATTCGACGGATGAACGTTGACGCAACATCGTGAAACGATATTGCAATTTTCTCAGCGACATCGAAATTTTTTTTTTTTTCGAAGAAAATTTCGGTCGTTAAGTATGGGAAATGCATGAAATGATCGATAAGATGTTTATTGGTGACGACGGTTACGTTTCCGATGTTGGTGGTGACCATCTATAGAAAGTTTCGGAACGCACGATTCAGTCCAACACGGCCAGTAGAGCGCCGACTGTAACACGCTCTGTGCTCTGTACAGGAAGCAAGAAGCAACTGCAAAGGAGACCCATAGTCACGTGATTGTAACATAGTGTGCTGAAGACATGGCGGACAAAGACGATAATGAGAAGACCATCGCCGAAGACTTGGTTGTCACCAAGTATAAAATGGCCGGCGGGATCGTGAACCGTAAGGAAACGACTTAACGTTCTCTAATGAACCGCAGAATCGAAAACTGGCTCAGTCCCATAAAACCACAAGCCCCATAATGTTCTATTTTCCGGTTGGCCATATGGAATGTGGCGCGCTAATGCCGGGCCCCCTTACCATGTGGGATAGACCAGCCTTGACTATTACACGTTTCGATAACTCATCGATAACTAACGTATTCCACGTTTTTTTGAATGCTCGATCGAATAGAAAATTTCGTGTGATTTTCTACTCGATCCAACGACTCGTTTATTATCAGTTCTTATCTGCAACTGAAATCAGCTCTTTTCACGTTCTCACTTGTGGACCACGACTCGCTCGTTCCGCTGCCGTCTCTTACCATTTTCCTACAAGTTATCGAACGATCGATTAACTGTTTTCCTGTTACCGAATTTATTTTCCGTTAGTTTGTGATCGTAGAACCACTGATCCATCGCTCGTATGTTGACCAACATTTACGAACATTACAAATTGTTTTTCAATTGCGCATAACACGATTCTTTATTGAATTTTACTCCGATCGTATCGAATAAACGATTATTTCTCTTTGTAGGAGTACTAAAGGAAGTTTTAGATAAATGTGTTGTTGGAGCATCCGTAAGAGAGATATGCGAGTACGGAGACAAATTGTTACTAGAAGAGACTAGTAGAGTTTTTAAGAAAGAGAAAGAACTGAAGAAGGGAATCGCTTTCCCTACATGCATATCGGTTAATAATTGTATTTGTCATTTCTCACCGATTGCCAGCGAACCGGATGTTCTCCTTAAAGACGAGGACTTGGTAAAAGTGTGAGTTCATCGTTTGAGTATTTATGATCGCAACTTTACAAGAAAACAATGCGTACAATTGTTTTCATAAAAAATACTTGTATAATTTTTAGAGACCTTGGGGCGCACATTGATGGCTTCATAGCAGTTGTTGCACACACTATTGTTATAGGTTCATCGACAGAAAAAAAAGTTACTGGTAGAAGGGCAGATGTAGTGTTAGCTGCACATTACGCATCCCAAGCTGCGTTAAGGCTTCTGAAGCCAGGTACAGAGGTAAGACTCCAGTTTGATATAAGACGAATACCATGCAAACAGCTATAACAATTGTTTATGTAACGGTTTCTTTTTTTTTTTTGTAGACTTACACGATAACAGGCACAGTAGAAAAAATTTGCGAGGCATACAAATGTAAACCCATAGAGGGTATGTTGAGCCATCAATTGAAACAGTTCAAAATTGATGGGGAGAAAACAATAATTCAAAATCCGAATGATGCACAGAAGAAGGAACACGAAAAGTATACTCTCGAAACTCACGAGGTGTTTAATTAAACGCAACTCAATTAAACGTTTTAGTACGAACCAAAGAAAGGGTCTATATTTTCTGAATATCTTTCACAGGTATATGCAATGGATGTCGTGGTGAGTACCGGTGAAGGTGTAGGCAGAGAACAAGACACCCGCGTCACGATATTTAAGAAAACAGAAGAAACATATCAGCTAAAACTGAAAGCGTCGCGTATGTTTTACTGTGAAGTCACTCATAAACACGGCTTGATGCCGTTCAACTTACGCACTTTTGAAGACGAGAAAAAAGCAAAAATGGCGGTGGGGGAATGCGTGAGTCATAGGCTGATCGAACCATTCCATGTACGTTTTAATGAAACATCTTTCTTTTCTCATTCGTTTTATTCATATAGTGTACTCGAGGTATACGTATATTTATTGTTCCAGGTATTGTACGAAAAGCCAAATGAATTCGCCGCGCAATTCAAATTCACGGTACTGTTAATGCCAAACGGGCCACACAAAATAACAGGACTACCTTTCGACCTCGATACTTATCAGTCCGACTGCGTTGTCGAAGATCGAGAATTGAAGGTATATTATTGAGTATTTTCTTGGGTGATAATCCAATTTTTCTTTCTCATTAACCGATATATCGGTTTTGTTTCAGACTCTGTTGTACACCTCGGCAAACCCGAAATCAGCGAAGAAGAAGAAAAAGAAGGCTGAGAAGTCTGTAGGTGAAGTGGCAATGGAAGTCGACGCCAAGGCCTAACACAACCATTTTAGCGTTCATCATAACGTTTTGACATCGTGCACTTTATGTTACTTTTCGTTTATTAGCTTCAGAGCAGAAACTGGACACTATTCAACGTCATTGTCCGTTTGTACCTGTTCCGTCATAGGAACGTGTCATTATAGAAACTATGAGCCTTCGCATCGTTCTGCCTGTCTAACACCACCAGAAAAATCATTGTTAATCGTATAATACATGCATACTTTTTTTTTTATCAATTGAGAAAAGTGTCGAGTTTTCTGCCCTGTGAGAATTCGATCTTACAAAACACATTATGCAGCCACTTATCCGACATTTACGTTTTTATACCCGGATTATCTTTTAATGGACCATGGTATTATATAATACTGAACAATGATTATTCATAAGACATTATGCAGCTGATCTGTATTACATTTTGAGTATGTGGAACTTGTTTCGCAAGAATAATGGTCGATTTTGTGACTGTATTTGTGCGAACTAGATCAACCGAGCCAGAAAGTGGAATCGCACGTGCATTCATATTGTTTCTTTCTTAGGAGAAACAACAATAAAGTACGATTTTTATTTCGTAAATATTCTTGCATTCTAACGAAAGTATATTATATGTTAAACGATATGTCCGTTTGAAATTTCAATTGAACGAAAATGAAAAAGAATAACTTGGTCGGAGTCGCTGCTAACCACCGTTATTGAATGCACTGCCAACGTTCGTCACGATTCACTTTGACACCGTTGCTGGTTTTGCACTAGTTAATTTTTCGATCTCGTGTCTAGTAAATGGGAATCACCATTCAAGAAAGAAAGAAAGAAAAGAAGAAGAAAAAAAAGTAACATCTAACGTTGAATTGTACAATTGGAATGGAAATGTTCACATTCGAATTCCGTATAAACAATGAAAATGCCAATGGACTCACGGATTATTTAGTTGTAAAGCTATATCCCAACCGTCAGAAAATATTTTATTCTATTCATTCAGTTGAAATCCGCGCTTTCAGCGAGAGTTCTCGTAACTTTACAATCACAGGTGCACCTCGTGTTATTCACGTTCGAGTGAAAAGAAAAGAAAACTAAAACGAAAACATGATTCGAAGAACAGAAACTATTCTTCTTTGAGAATATGCTCGTCTTGTCGTGGTGAAAGGCGAAAATTATGAAATATTATAACAATGTAATGATAGTTTTGTATGAGGAGGATAGATAATGTATCTGTTATAGATATTTTTTCTACTCAAGTTGTGCATATGTCGAATGTTACCGAGTGTGCTTGTAAAACAAAAGATGTCTTAGGCCATCGTGCACTGTCCTTCCTTTGCCCAGATTCGAATACCTTCTTTTCGTTAGATTTAATACGATACTTAGCGTAGACGTATTCAAGTATTTATCAAATATTGGAAAAGTCTTTAAGGAAACACATGCAATTACCAGTGAGAGAAACAATAGAGAGTTACACTTATCCGATACTTTTCTTGCACGGAGGTCAAAGGTCGAAATGTCAACGATGCAAACGAGGACTGTGCACAAAGTTCATACCGAACATAAAATTTAAATATGGTGATATGAAATTGTTATTAAAAGAAACTTAATAACAAGCTAATAAGTATAGATTTTGACAAGTGCATATTTCTTTTTTTTTCTCATTCTTGAGATATAGTGGCATACTAATGCATAATCTGTAAGATACTGTCTACTTCCGAAGGTACAGGAAAACTCTTAGATTACAAATTGCTGT
Source organism: Halictus rubicundus (assembly GCF_050948215.1). Lineage (NCBI taxonomy): Eukaryota > Metazoa > Arthropoda > Insecta > Hymenoptera > Halictidae > Halictus > Halictus rubicundus. The sequence goes on along the minus strand of NC_135161.1, from coordinate 5,798,318 downwards.
CGAACAAGATAGAATGTTATGGATTATGACTTACCAGGTTTTCTGTGCCTATACGATCTCTGATGAAAGTGACAACGCAACATCAGAAATATAGAAACGTATTTGCAATCGTGTCTTTATTGTTAATCTAACAGCTACGTCGTGTAAACTAACATAGTTTTAATATTCGCTTCTGTTACGTTTAAGGAGGTAGGCAATGACAATTAGTACTACTAAAAAGAAAAACGAAAATAACAATACCAATTTATTATAGAAATTTAGAGTGAACTAATATTAAAACTATGTTACCGTGTGATACTTATTTTATAGATTCGTCGGAAACGATGCTACATCGAAGATGTTCTGATTTTGCCGATCAAGTTTTATCTTCTTAACATTTTTAAAACCGATAAGAAAGGTTGATATAAATACTGTAAATACACGATGACGATTGTAGCCATAAAGTCGTGAACCAAACGAAAGAGTTTTATGATTAGAGCTTAAGATATCTAACTTAAATTATACGAATTTTAATTTCAACACAACTGTATTAGGGGTGGTGATGTCGGCAACATTGATCTCAGTACCGTTTTTCAGACCAAGATCAACTAACGTTTTCTGTAAGTTCTCACGAGTTTTCTCCTCGATGCTTGCAACAGTTTGCATATATAAAGTTTTATTTTTCCCATTGATGTTGGCGGTAAGACCCGGATTTTTCATTTGCAAGTCGGGTCTTTCGCAAAGAAGCTCTATCAGGTCCCTTAATTTAAATTTCGAGTGTGGAATCTCGATTTCTTTCGGAATCTGGCTACATGCTACGCAATCTTCTTTTCTCTCTGCCTCGTAAGTGTACGTATAGATTCCGTCTAAATTGTTCAGTACCTTCCAAAGAAAATTACTTTTTAACTAGAATATAAAGTGTGCGCTTGGTAAATACTACAGTCGCATAATTACCATGTAATTGTTTAACGAGGCACTACAACTGCTAGCAAGCTTGAACGCTTCTGTAGCACAAGTTGCCGCGATCACAGCGTTCGTTGATGCTACTGCAGGTATAATATTTTTAACGACACCCTGCACCAGTCTGTACGTTAAACCCTGTATACCGAATTGCGTTGCCCTCTCAATGGACTTTTCATAGATCCAGTTTATATGCTGAGGATCGTCTCCGTCTATCGGACAATTTAATGGATTTTCCTTCGGCCACTGAATTACTTTCACATACTCTATACAATGCTCCGGTAAACGTGGAGTATTTGCTATTGTGCATAACGGATATGTGACCTATACTCGGAGGTAATTGCAATTAGAATACAGATAGTTGTACAGATATAGATGCAATCTATAGAAAGATACAAGTAGATCGTTCACCTGAGGTGGATAGAGATCTAAGGTGCATTCAATGCACGCGGTTAGACCAGGCAAAATCACCCTCACGTTTCCTTTAAAGCCCTCAGTGCCACCGTCGATCATCGGTATGATACTAGACTTATCTAACTCTCCATTTTCGTAGATCAAAAGGGAGAGGAGCATGCCGTTGATCCATCTCCTCGCAACAATCGAATCTAAGCCGCAAACTATTATGTGAAATTGCCTGTAAAACTCCTCGTCTTTGTCCTGTATTTTGCAACAGTGCGGTACAACATTGGTGCCCGGTATTCGGGTATTCACAAATCGCGCGGCTACATCCGCCTTCGACGATCCGATATCTTTGTGACGAAACAGAAACTGTCTGCAATTTTAATTCATTCAGTTGCCATACCATACCATTCGAAACTCTACATCGGTGTCCGATTAAATGTTTTGTCATACCGGTTTAGGTTAGACAATTCAATCGTGTCCATGTCGATTATGTGAATATGTCTGAACCCCATCAGGGCTAGATCTTTGAGCAACTCGCATCCTAAGCCGCCAGCACCGATAACCAGGATCTTGCAATTTTCTGACAAAAATTGCAAGGTCTCCGACGACGGTTCGAAATCCGGTCTGCAAAAAGGACCGGATCTCTCTAATATTTTACGCAAATTGCTCCACCGCCTATGCGTATGGTCAGACCCCATGATTGAAAATCAATGTAATCTCGCGCGACCAAGATCACTGTAACAAATCCAAATAAATCAATTTCAACAGAACATTGTCTATATACACACTGCCTCTAAACATAACCTATTCATTCGAGTCGGGTGCACTAAGGCTAGGCAACCCGTGATACAGCAGCGACATCGAACCGCCTGTTTTCGGCACTTCTCGTAGTTTGGTTATTAATGTATATATAGAGGAAATTTTTTACAGACAATTATATGTACCAATATAGTTACTAATTTTAACAAAAAAACAAATTTTTAGAAAAAAAATGTATTGTTAAAAATTACCAAATTTATTTTTAAAAACTAACAAGTTTAGAACAAAATTAATAATAAATGAACCATATGTAAAATTAACAATAATAAACTTAAACAAATTATAATACTAGTGAATAAAATGAATAAACTTAACAAAACGCTATTCGCTATCCGAGTCATTCTCAGTACTTTGATTGCGACCCAAAATCATTGACTCTCGTGATTTTGCACATCTCGATCTATCCTTACATTCTTATTACTTTTTTTTTTTTTATTGTGTATATTTCATATCGTAATATACACGAATATTGAACTTTTCCAGTAAATTCCCCACTGTAACTGTGGCGAACAAATGGCAAAATTTTTTACAACCAAATTTGTTTACAAATGTATACTTATTGTTAATTATTCACAGAAAATGAAATTTAACAATATAACTAATACATTTAAAAAGAAAATAACAAATTTTTCACGATAGATCCTAAAGGAAAGGTACGGACACTTCTTAAAAAGTTTATAAAATTGAGAGTCGCAAAAAGTCGCAGACAAAACTATGAAATTCTTAAACTATAATAAGTAATGTATCCGAATATGCATGAATCTCAGGACATATTTTGCCGTTTTTGTTTTATGTTAATTTGAAATTTTATATGCAATTAACAAATAAAACCACCGTTGAAAATTTGTACAAAAAATAAATCTGCTTTATTAAATGTAAAAAGAATGCATATTCCTTGGTAAGCACTTTCCATTACACAGAATTATTATTGCACATTTACAGTTAATATAATATTTTTCGATTTTTGGCACTTTAGAGAGTTCCATGGCCAAATTTTTTTACAAAAATCTAAATTTGGTTACTAACGCATATGTAATGGTAATTAGTCACAAAAAGTTAAATGTAACAATAAAATTAAGTTGAAAAAAAAATTATTTTTATGCATAAAAAAAAAATTGTTAAATGATTTTTAAATGAATAATAATATGAATTTCCTGCTAATATGCAATTCTGCCAAAGGAAATTTTCGTGCATCGTCAAATAAAAATGTAGTGAGATGTGCCGACTTGTCCGCACTGTGCGTCGTCCCGCGGTGCAAACCTGCAACCCGACAACAAGCAACGTCGGTAAAAACGTGTCGCAAAGCAGCAGTAGGTAGATTTCCGTGTATTTTTCAATCACCTCGAGAAGAGCCGTTCCCAAAAGGAATTTGAATCAACGGGTACTTCGATCGGCGGCTCTGTTTACGAGAACATCTCGTTTGTTCGTTCCGAAGTTCAACGTTCGATTAAATTATTCCTTTCCTACGATCGGACGGGAACGATCTAACGCTGCGAAACGGACCGTTTTTTTCCCCAGCGAATTATTTTCCCATCGAATTCATTCGTCAAACTCTTTTTCTCGGTCCAGTGAGCATCGTTCGCGTACCGTTTCTCGAGCAGACCGCCTCCCATCACGGCGTGTCAACGCCTCGTCTGCAAATCGATATGTAAATCGGTGTTGCACGGACGAAATACGGTGAGTGTCGACTGCAGACAGTGTTCCCGACGGATTAAAAACGATCGAGTAGTTACATGACAGGATCACGCCGCTCTCGTACGTTGATCGCGAAATTTTCGCGACGCTTCCTGCGATACGGGAATCCGGGTCCTTCGGAAATTCGCTGATCGACGATCGTGTCGCGCGTTATTACACGGTGCGGGTACACCAGGGTGTACACACAATATACAGGGTGTTCGACAATTTGCCTATAGAAACAGTCTTTCCGTTTCCATTCGATTCAATCGAACCTTTGCGACCTTTCGTACCAATCGGCCATTGAACGCGCGTGGCGCAGCATTCATTGATCCGCAAGGACTACAACGCTGTTTGTAAACATTATTGTTTGCATACAAAGGAGGTCGACGCTACTCAGCGCATCCGACAGGCGTTACGTAAAAACGAAGGAAATCAAATCGCTAGTGTTTTGTAGTATAGCCTCAGCCGGCTCGATTAATAATTAAGGGCCCGGGAGAGTCACGTGACTTCTGAATTTATAATTTCCATTCACAGCCTTCAGACACAGACTTAAGATCCGTATTGGTCTTGATCCGATTTTAAGTCTGTGACTAAACTTGTCGCATTTTTTCTCTGTATTATTCAAGTTTTTGGCTTTATTTCGCGGAGAATCAAGACCAAATATAGCTCAATTTGTAGCTGGAGATATTCATCCAGAAAACTCATCCAATGGCATAAAAATGCTTGGATCTAACGCTTATATTACCAAATATCTGCATAATCTCGGCATCTCCTGACCAGCGCGCACTAGATTGAACCTTTCTCTTTCAAATCCCTTTCAAGGCCCTTTACCAGCGACAAAATATTCTTATATAAGGACGAAAACTTGAGGCACGTAAAACCATTTTTCGCCTATTTTTGTCGGTAATGTAGTCACTCTACCTTATCGCGAATCTACGAAGACCGGGCCCTTAGATAAAAGGAAATCCCACCTGCGGGTCTTTACAAAATCTTTCAAGTGGACGATTTGCAACGAACGATTTCCTCAAGTACAGCCGGACAAGTTACAGTACTTGTCTACAGTGGATCGAAATTGTACAACGATCCACCCCTTTCGAACGCCTTCAATCTGGCAAGGTGACCTATCGGAGATCGCGGAACAAAACTTTCAGCTCATTTTCCTCAAAAATCTTTTTTTCAGTACTGGGAATATACTAGATGATTTAAGTACCGTGCGGTCTGCTCGAGCCGAGTCTGCCGACAGTGAGTGAGGCGGTAGAGCGCGAGGCAAGTAGGATTCGCGTCGCAAAGTGTTGGAGCACCCTGTATGCTGTATGCGCGGTGGTCATCCCCCTTCTGGGAACCGGGGAGAAGGACGAGCGATGCGGGACGCACAGCTGGAGAACGAAAATGTCGCGCTTTCTGCTCACGGCGAGCAAGGGGATAGGCTGTTGTTGCTCGGCGGCTGGGTGCCGGCGTAGTGCGCTGGCGTCGCGGTTGAACGCGGGCGTCGAGCGGGTTCGCGGGCATCAGGGGGGCACGAGTCGCTTCGGCTTGGCTTTTGCGTGTGGAACGGAAGCGCGGGATTGCTCGTTCGATTCGATTCGAGCCGACGCCGACGCCGACGTCGACTCCGAGTCCGACGCGACGTTGAAGCGACGCTACACGCCGGAATATCGCCACACTGGCTCTCGGGGCGACGACGCGACGTGCTCTTCGTGTGTTTACGTGTTGCGCACACGTCGGGCAATCGATACGCGGCGCCGCGCCACGCCGTTGTACATGTGCCGGGTTCAGTGAGTGGATTACGAAATCGGACGAGTGGACAGAGCGGTGGCACGTTCGCACGTGGCCCTTTTGTCCACGATTTTTCGCGACTCCGAGCAACCCGTTCCTCTCTCTCTCTCTCTCTTTCTGTCTCTCTATCTCTATCTCTCTCTCTCTATCTCTCTGACAAACAGGTACCGCGACGTTCAACAATTGCCAGCGCGAAACCGATTCGGTTTTCGACGACTGAAACGCGAACGCCGAGCATCTACACAGCACACGAACACAACAGGCTCTTTCTTGCTCTCTCGCTCTTTCCCTCCGGGCCGAGCTGGTGACGTGGGTCGAACCCGCGTCGTGCACATTATTCGTCGGAGTACCAAAGAGATATCCTATGGGATATAATATCGCAAACTGGGAAATGATACGCTCGAGGGAGGAATTTGCGGAGAAACTGGGCCTGGACGCCGCGGATGACACTCACTCCCTGTTGAACAATATGGTAGACGTCAGAGCATGCTACAAGCCCAGCGGAAAAGTAAGATTTCATCTTCTGATCGTTGTGCACCTTTCTGCCAGGCTCTTCGAGTGATCGCTTCTTCCCTCGTTCACTCTTTCCGTTTCCTCTTAGTCAGTTCTTTTTGTTTTTCTCCTTTTTTTTTCGTTCGTTCGTTTGCAATTCGACCGATGGATATGGACACTTGATTCGCTTGTTGTGTTTTCATGATCGATACCGCCTTCGATGATGCCCCGAAGAGGGGATGATGATTCCTGTACCCGTTTCGTAGTCTCTTTCCCACTGTATCTGTTTTTGTGTCGCTTGGAGAATGCATTGTTGTTGTTGTTGTTGTTGTTGTTGTTGTTGTTGTTGTTGTTGTTGTGTGTGTGCACTTATTATCGATTCGATCGATTGCGTGTACCGGTCGCCCGTCACCGTTATAGCCCGACGCGGCAGCTTTTGTTTTCGAATCAGGCTGTATTTAGAGCGCTACCACTTTGCGCGAGCGTGTTCGGCTTCATTTAAGGAAATTGGTATTGATTGACGACCGCAATCACCGATGGGAGAGGGGAGCCAGTCCCACTTTTTCTTTTTATCCGTTTCTCCAAGGAAGTATTCGTTAAAGTTTCTAATCACCGATTAATCGGGGGACCGGGGGAAGTACTCTCGCAGAACACCGCCGCTTCGAGAGCCCACTCCCGGAATTCCCCGTACTCCTCGTTTCGAACGCGCAGTCATGGAAATTTCAATACACTCGAGATGCAAATTAAATTCTTATAAAGCGGGACTGCCTCTCGGAACGAAAGCGGGTTCCTCCATTTAAGTGGTTAAATGTAGAAAACCATAGCCCTATGAAAGTCCTAAGTCGAACTGACTCTAGATCAAAATGGATTCCCATTGTCCGAGGGTTAAGAGAAGCGATACAGTGTTTACTCGGTATATGTCCAAAACGCGGGTCTAGGCAGAGACATATATCGGCCAGGAGATGCTATTCTTTGATCCACGCCGAATCTAGAGAAAATCCTAAGTCGAACTGACTCTAGATTAAAATGGATTCCCATTGTCCGAGGGTTAAGAGAAACGATACAGTGTTTACTCGGTATATGTCCAAAACGCGGGTCTAGCCAGGGACATATATCGGCCAGGAGATGCTATTCTTTGATTCACGCCGAATGTAGAGAAGAAGCTACTGTCCCAGCCTCACAAGACGTCCCTCGAGACGGCACGGGGACAAGAGGGGTCCTCGCTCGCACCTAATGCTTAGGCTTTGACGTCACACCGAAAGTTCTTGTGGAATGTCCCAATCGGACGGCTTACAGCCGCATTCCTGTCAGAGGACTTCTTGTGAGGCACGCAGACTAGAGGCCTCGGACATATATTAGGGGGACCCATAAGTAATCAATTATTTTGAAATCTAAAGCAAACTTTGTAGTAAATTCAAGTTTTTATTTCTTAATTTATTATATAATCTCCATCATTATCAAGGACAGTTTGCCATCTTTCCTGCAAATTTTTAATCCCCCTCTTATAGAAATCCAGGGTTTGTGAAGCAAAATATGACTGAAGGTTCCTCCTTATATCTTCTACAGAAGTGAATGTTTTATTTCTTAAATATTGCTCCAGAGATCTGAAAAGATGATAATCAGAGGTAGCAATATCCGGTGAGTACGGGGGTGCGGTAAAACTTCCCATTGCAATTCTTTGATTTTTTCCTGAGTGAGTTTCGCTGTATGGGGCCGGGCATTGTCAATATGCAGTATTACACCTTTTCTGTGGGCTAAAGATGCCCTCTTTTTCAATAGTTCCGAATACAGCCGTTGTAAATGCTGACAATACAACTCAGCAGTAACTGTTTCTTCAGGTTTCAACAACTCAAAGTGAATTATGCCACGACAGTCCCACCGAATGCACAGAAACACCTTTCTAAGTAATAAACTAGGTTTAGGGGTTGATATTGCGGTTTGATTTGCAGAAAGCCATTGCTTCGAACGCTTTATGTTATCATAAAGAATCCATTTTTCATCTCCGGTAACGATTCTGCTAAGAAATGGATCTCTACGAAATCTGGATAGCAATGAAGTGCGAATTGATCGACGAATATTCTCGTTGGTCTCAGACAATTGATGCGGTACCCATATTCCTTGCCTATATGCCTTTCCCATTTCGTGTAGGTGCCTTTGTATAGTTGACCATGTGGACCCAAGGCTTCTCGATAAATCTTGTATACTTAATTTTGGATCAGCTTCCACTAGAGATTTTAGGGTGTCATTATCAAATTGGTCGTTCACTTCGAGGCTTGTCAGAGAGATCATAATCACCAGCAGGAAACCTTCCGAACCAACGTTGACACTTGTTGACCTTCAATACATCTCCGTAAACATCGCAAATTTTCTTTGTTGTTACCGTTGCATTAAATCCCGCATGAAAAAGTATGCAATGACGAACATGATCCTCGGAAGGTACGGACGCCGCCATTTTATTACAGGGTTGTAAAAAAGATTATACTTATTAGAATATTTTGAGCACAGGCTGCTTTACCGAAAACTGTAAAAGAATACAAGTGTTTCCTCTTCAACGATCGGTACAGAACTAAAGGCAAAACAAATTCTTTGCAAATAATTGATTACTTATGGGTACTCCTGATATAAAGTAAACAAATAATTGTTCGGTGGGCTATGACTTCCCGTGCCGTGGAGACGATGATCCGCGACCGCGTGCGTGGATCGTTTCGCGGGCGCAGAGAGAGCGAGAGAGAGGGAGAGAGAGAGACGTTTTGCGCGCGAATTGCGCGTCATTCGACAAGAAGAGCGAGCGGGCGGACGCGCGCGTTTCTATAAAAGCGTCACGCTCGCGTATTAAACACGCAGCGAGGAGCGTGCACCACGTGACACGCGGCTGGCGGTGATGCAGGCTCGTCTACATAGAGCGGCGTAGCGGCTAACTGGCAGTGCTTGCTCGACGACTTTCGCGATATAACGCGCGCGTGTCCGAAACTTGCCGATCGTAAAGAGCGCGCACGGTTGTTGCTTCTCGCCTGGCCCTTCTTGTGTCTGAATGAACGGCCCACCGTCGTGGCGTGCCCCGTCTCGTCTCGTCTCGTCTCGTCTCGTCTCGTTTCGTTTCGTCGCGTGACCACGTTTTTCTTTGCATTCGAGCTGAATCGCCGCGGCGCTGAATAGCAAGCAAGCCAGCCGCGCACAGAGCGCTCCGTTGTTGCGCGGCTCTCTCTCTCTCTCTTTCTCTCTCGCGCGGGTTCTCGGCTTTATCTTGTAAGTACGTACACACGTTTCGCCCGGGGAACGTTATTGTGCGCCAAGGGGAACCCGTCCCGCGCTTCCCACGGAAGTCGCTCGAGACTCCTGGAACACGCGTCTGGTTCCGCCTCCGAGCCCAGCGGACGTGGAGGACGTTCCACGGCGCCGTTCGCCGTCCCATGGACAAACAGGTACTTTGTTTTCGTACGGGTATACAGTGTGTCGGGAAAGTACAGCCGGCCGTCCCTTCGGTTCCGCGCCACGGAGCAGATAGTTTCGAACATAACGAACACCCGATTAATAAGGCCTAACGAGGCTAATCGTGCGCGAACAAACCAAGACCACGGAGAGACCTATTCCGGCCACTGTATACTGTACTCGCTCCGACCGGCCGTGCCGTTTCTTTGCTGACTTAACCCTTCGACTGCTATGAACGCGTCCAGCGAAGGTTATCGCTGTGTATCCGGCGATCTTCTCTATCGTATACACTCGAGAAACGCGAGAATCATAAATATTTAAGATCAGCGCATACCTCGTCGCGTAGCAACGAGAAAAATCCTGTTCATACAGGTTACGCAGACTAAACGCACACTAAAGTATCCCCCCTCTCAGCGATCGCAACTGCTTAGACCAATTCCGCAGTTAAAGGGTTCACGCAAGTATGCGAGCGACTACAGGGCTTGAAACTACGGCGTTACCGGAAACTGTTTTAAGACACAGTAGCTGCTACGAAGAACCGACAAAATAACGGTTATGGAATCGATGTGGGAACCGAAATAGTAGCCGTGTGTTACAGTGAATTCTCGATATATGTCGGCAACACGGGTCTTGATGTCGTTTGTCGTCCAGGAGCCAGTATTTTATTTCGAACGTAGCATAGCTCGGCGACCGAGGTCTCTGGAGCTTCTTGGCCCCTCGCGGGATACACCCCGCGGTAGTGGGGATAATTCCGCGACATTTATCGGCCATGCCTCGGCGACATGTATAGCGAATTCACTGCAGCGGCAACGTTCGGTCCTTCGCGATAGTTGTTCGGAACGAAAGTTCCTTCCGGAGCCGTTTGGAAAACCGCGGTCGATAATTACAACAGTTTTCAAGCTTTGGGTCTTGGAGATTATTTATGGTTGAGCCACTCGACGAAAACAGGCCGGGTCGACTTAACGCAAAGCCGCTAGATAACGGGAGGGCGATTCACCGAAAGCTAATATCGATCCTCTTTATCGGATAGTGATCTTGATCGCGATCACAATGCTGGGAACACGCCTTGCTTCTCACGCGGGTACGTGCTAAAAGACAAAGAAGCGTTAGACCAAGTTGTGGAACACAAGAGGAGCTGAATCGAATTGTCTTGAGAATATAGAAGAATAGCGACTGGTTCGCGATCGCTGGTTCCCGTTCGCATGAACGGAACACAGGTCTCGCGGAGAATACCTGAGCTCATCGTTCCCCTCTTCCTGGCCCACGGACGACATTGATTTCGAGGCGTTGACGTAAGCGCGCGTGTAACACGGCGTAGAAAGAAAAAATAAGGATTACATGCTCGTGCAACCGAAGAATTTCCGGACACGTGGGTGGAGTATCTTTCCCCCAACCGAGCCACGATGGTTGATCCTACGACGAGATACAGCTGCTGGGAACGATACGGCTGTGACGGTTAAACGGTTCCTACTTCGCTAAACACTGGTTTTGTAACCACGACGATTTCCGTTGATGCAAACTTCCTTCGCTCTATCGCTAACTCACCCGAGGGCAGTTGTGTAGCATGATCGTGGGTAGAATCATCATCTAGCCACAGGGGCTGCTCGAGTCTCAACTGAAGAATTCGCCTGGAAAGAGGATCAAATTCATTAGTATAACGTAGTTCGTTCACTACTGTTTGTTTGTAGACTGCGGATGTTAGGTATTTATTTTAAAAAATGAGTAGGTGTAATTTATTAGGTCGTTGCATATGAAATGTCCGATTTGTAACGGTAACTTTAAACAAACACAATTTTCTCTAAATCAAGCTTATTGATTAAAGTAAGCATCATTATCAGTAATCGTCATATTCTGTTAAATAATTATTTAAATAAAAAAAAATGTTTCATATAGCACGTTTTTAAGACGGACTGAAAAGTATAAAACAATTTTTCCTAACCCCGTACAGATAGTCCTGAAAATGTGTGATTTTGAATAGCTATGAAAATGTTTGTAAGATTTAAAACGAAAAACGTTGGGCGCATGCAATAAATAATTGATGTATGAATAGTTCACCTAAGTCACTAACAATTTTATTGTACTGCAAATGATATGAACTGTTGTGTGAGTTTTCTCAACGACAGCTATCCAGTAAACAATTTTCTCTGAATTTGGCACCAAAATTTGTCTCCGCATTAGGATCGGTATTAGAGTGCAAAGTCTGCAGTCAAAATTCCATGCCAAATCTTGACTTCGTGCAGCTTCGTTATAGAGGGCAGGTTGGTCGCACTAAGAGAGAACCTAACCTTGTTCTGAAAGTAAATATCGGGCGAAGTCGAAGTACAATACATTTATGCACATATTTTACTTTTTACAACACATTTCTTACGGCGCTTTGTCTTTTATTGCACATTGTGGTGTTCACGCATCACTTTCGCGAACAAAGTTACGTCCGTTTTTAGTGCGACGGACCTGCCCTCTATAACGAGGGCCGAACGAAGCCAAGGTTTGGCTCCAATTTGGCATGGGATTTTGCCTGCAAACTTTGCACTCAATTTGCGATCCATCTGTCACCGAATTTGTCGACTTTGGGTGCCAAATTCATATAAAATGGGGACCAAATTCTGCTCCAAGCAGGGTTTGGTACCAAATGGGCAAGTCTTTTCCCCGCATAGTGTGCTGCAAACATTGCGCTAAATTTGCTTGAAACAGCATTTGGCTAACTGGGATACTCTCCACACCCCTTACTATTATCTTGTGCCCCATGTTTTTCGTTTTGAATCTTACAAGTGTTTTCATAGCCATTCGAAATTCACAATCACAAATTTTCAGGACTATCTGTAAGGGGCTAGGAAAAATTATTTTATACTTATTAGTCCGTCTTAAAAACGTGTTATATTAAAAAATATTTTTTTATTTAAATATAATTATTTTCTGCTTTTTAGTCTTGTATGTGTTGCCATCCAGTTTTGAGCTGTGTTTAAAGTTCCAATTGCAAAATTTGTACCGAACAGACGAACAGACAGACACAACAAAGCGAGTTAATAAAAACGTGGTAAAAATTTCAGAGTTTTTCGATTATAATATAGTGAACATAGAATTTTGTGGTTGTTCGCCTTCCTCGTTTATTAGATTATCATCTATATTTTTAAGCTTTTTCTATCATTCACTACTAGCGCGTTTATTTACTACTGCATTTTGACCAACCATCACACAATGTTGTCGTCAATATGTTTAAACAGAATACACGTCGCTCACATTGACCGATGTTGAAATAAATTTCATTTAATGTAGATTCGCGATAAGGTTCTTATCTTTTTTATCATACTAAATGCCAAAAAAGGCGGTAATTTAATCTCAAAATGCCGCCATTTTGTACGTAATCAAGACTTTTAACCCTTTGCAGACGTATGTCTGCTCTTAGCCACCACAGCAAAGAACCATACTGATCTTATATTATCCCCAAGACTCCGTAATTCACGATAAGGTAGAGTGACCACATTACCGACAAAAATAGGGGAAAAATGGTTTTACGTGCCTCAACTTTTTCGTCCTTATATGAGAATATTTTCCGCTGGAAAAGGGCTCATTCGAAAGAGGAGGGTTCAATCTAGCGCGCTCTGGTCAGGAGCTAACGAGATTATGCAGATATTTGTTAATATAAGCGTCAGAAGTAGGCCAAAAATTGACGATGCGTATGCGGTGGAATCCAAGCATTTTTATGCCATTGGATGAGTTTTTTGGATGAAATCGAGAGTAGCGCACACTAGAAAATATCTCCAGCCAGAAATTGAGCTATATTTTGTCTTGATTCCCTAGCACGTTTCTGGCGTCAGAATTCATGATATCGATAATGCAGAGCAAAAAATGTGACTTACTCCCGTCGGATCAAGACCAGTCAGTGGCTCTTCAGTTACCGACCTGCTGACTCTGCAAAAGTCACGTGACTAACCTTCAATAGTATTTCTTGATTAAAACATTTAATAAAATTTGCGTTCTAAAACCGGTCATTTCATGTGCAACGACCTAATAAAGCAGTAAAGACAGTAGAGGAATTTCAATATGTTGTTTTATTTTCAGCGACTTAAGCATATTATTCTATTTCGCTCCGAGTTGTTGCAATTCCGGTAAAAACTTTTTATTTGCGCTGAAGATCCGTAGTCTAGCGATTGGACAGTGTCCTTTCAGGTAGCCCTAGCTCTCCCGGCGACCCCCCGCCGGATTCGCTGCTTTGCCGAGAGAGTGGGGATAACTCGAGCGAATTGCGTCGCAAAGCCGTGCGAAAATTGCCGTTTGGGGCAGCCCTAGGTCTCGTGACTCGAACGGATTAGCCAGCTCGCCGAGAGTCGTTGTTCGAAAGCAAGAAAACGGTAGCGGTAACGAAACTGCAAGTCGTCCGTCACGCATCGGAACGATGTTCCCGGCCAATCGAGGCTTCTCGCGGATCGATCAAAGATCGCGAGGGCAAGGGAAACGCGGGGGGAAGGGACGGGTAGCGAGCCGATAGGTAGCCGATGCATCCGCGGATCGATGCACTTGTAATTCGCCCTCGATCCGACGCGGGCGGTCGGTCTCTAATCGCCTCGCTCGACACCTCGTGTTCCCTTCTGTTTTTATTTCTTCCAGTAAAGAGGGAACCGATACCGAGCTAGACTCGAATTCTCCTATCGTTCGCATGCATGGGTCCTGGCTTGTACGAATTGCCAGCCGCACAATCGCACGCGCACACACACCACCGCGTACCTGTTCTGCACTGGCGACCAACGTATCACACCGCGCGTGTACCCGGCCGGCCGAGTCCGATCGGTATCAGACATGACCAACGATAAACAGGTGAGTGGTTTCGGTGTACAGGTGACTTTTGGACCAGTCGAACGAGTGTTCTCGACAGTTCTTTGCATATTTTTACCGCTACTGGTATTTCCAGATAGCCGGAGACCTTTCCCGACGGCATTTGCATCGGTGCCCGCTATCAAAACGCCACGCGAATTTCCTTCACTCTTACTTTCGCACACCTTTCTCGTGGGCAACGCTCTTTGGAAAATACGACCGGTTTTCTACTTAACACTGGGCTCACGCGGCGCTAAAAGCGACCATTTCACATTAAAAGTGACGAGAACGTGCGTCCGTCCAAATTTCTAGCCATATATAAAAAAAAAAAATTTTTGAGTAATTCTTCATGATTGCACCTTTATAATCTTAATAATCTTAATTTAAAACTAAATCTGCCCAGCACAAATATATGGTTGCATCAAGAAATTTATTCAACGATTTCCTATAAAACGAATCTTTATAATTCCAACAAATTTAAAATAGCAAAACCCTGACGCCATTTCACCGGTAGGTTGAGTGTTAAAAATATCAGAACGCGTCCCGCAAACCTAATGTTAACACTGGGTTCACGCAGCGCTAAATGCGACCATTTTACATTAAAAGTGACGAGAACGTGCGTCCGTCAAAATTTCAAGCCATATATGCAAAGAAATAAATTTGCAATCTTTACTACCTCAATAATCTCAATTTAAAACTACATCTGTTGAGCACAGAAATGAGATGTTTCGCTGTTTTTATTATGCAGTGAATTCCCGATATTAGTCACTGCGAGCCTCGCGTTTAATAGTCACTGGAACTACCCACACCACCACTGATAGTGACTTTTACATTTCCGGCATGCACCGTGTATTTCAAATGCAACGTTCGGTGAGAACCACAGATTTCGTCTAAATGTCACTGGCCAGAACCGCGCAAGTGACTTGTATCGAGAATTCACTGTAATGTACGGTTGCATTGAGAATTCAACTATTTCCTGTGAAATGAATCTTTATAATCTCAACGAATTTAAAGTGGCAAATCTCAGAGGTCATTTCTGGATTTAGTGTTAAAAATATCAGAACGCTTCCCACAAGCCTAATGTTAACATTAGGTTTACGGACAACTAAAAGTGACTATGTTACATTAAAAATAACGGGAACGCGAGTCTATCCAAATTTCTAGCCATATATCCAAAGAAATAAATTTTTTAAGTAATTCCTCATGGTTGTGTCTTTACAACCTCAATAATCGTAAATTAACACTAAATGTACTGAGCACAAAAAGGGATAAAAATATATTACATTAGAAAGACGACAAGATTAATTTTATATCGATGTTTCGCCGTTGTTATTATAATATACGGTTGCATTAAGAAATTTATTCAACCATTTCAAATAGCAAATCCCAGAGGTCATTTCTAGGTTTAGCGTGAAAAATATTAGAACGCAAGCCTAACCCTAACCCCTTGCACTACTATTTATTTTGTGATTATAATAATTAGAAGCTCTTCATCGTTCAGAATTTCGTAGAAAAAGGAAAGATAGTTTATATTTATTGCCTATGTTTTCTCCAAAGGATATATATCAACTACAACAAAATAGAATTTTATTTCGGTTTAAAGGAAATTAATAACATACATATTTATTAAACTTTGTTCAGAATCTTCATCACTGACTCGACATTGTAGGTTTACGAAGCATTAAAAGTGACTATTTTGCATTACTTTATAAAAATAACAAGAACGTGCTACCCCCATTTTAGTCATATTTTTAAAACAACATACACTCAAAGAAATAAATGTGCTAAATAATTTCTCATGTATGCATCCTTAGTCTTAATAATTTTAAATTAAAAATATTCTGTTCAGGGTCCCGTAAACCTGGTGTTAAGTATGTCTGCACCGGCATCCTGCAAAAGTGCATTGACTCGGGTCACTCCTTGCAAGGAGTAAATTGCCTGTAACAGGCTTATTATATAGATCACCGAGCCGGCAGAGCCTGACGAATCATCGGAGTCAAGTTTCCAAATGATACGATCGGGTAGCATGTTATCGTACGAAAGCCGCCAATTGTTAACGTCGATGGCGGATCGTTGGAATTCCACCTGTCGAGAACACTCGCGCGCTCGTTCGATTCGATAGAAAATTGATATACGATTCCCTCTGTCCGAATGAAACGGAGACGCTTCTGTATCTCTTCGAGGGAGAACACCGGCAACAAGTTTCGATTTGAATTACTTTTGCGCGCACGAAGCACGTTGTGTGTTGTTCCTTGGCTTGATGCATCTTGATTGATTTGCAACTGCACGATTAGCAGAAAATTTCGGGAAAAAATATTTAAAATACTATTTTAAGTAGTATAATTTAGTCTGATTCAAATGAAATACTACTTTAAATAGAAGGAAAAATTTCGGTAAATAAAATATCCTTACTTTGACAACCAGATACATAAAATATTTTACTGTTGTACTTCGAATATTTCCTTACAATGAAAATAAGTTGAGCAAATAGTTAATATTATAAATTATAATTTTTAACATAAGAAACTGTAACAGTTAACAGAGTATTATTTGCAGCTTAATTACGAATATTTGCGTGTAACATGTTGATAAACAGGCGACAATGTCGTAATAACATTACACGCAACAAAATATCAGAAAAGTATACTATCAACTATTTGAAATACTATTTTACACGGTCCCACAAAATAAGTCTCACTGTTTTCAATATTTTCCGAATAAAATACTATTTTTAAATAGTATTTCAAAAACTTTTTCTTATGAATAAAATAATTTATTTGCATGATTATAGGTATGCTTTGAAAATATAATATAATATTTCTAATTCAAATACTATTTTGCTCAGCACTGACGATTAGCCGTTTATTCTACGACTGATTCGTCGGACAGAAAAACCTATTGCCCCGGGGACCCTGTCGCGACAACTAACGAGGCAGGAGGGTACTTTTGCAAAGGAGTCTCTCCGATAACAACAGTCTGCAAACGCGAACTTTAAAACAGCGCTTCTAGAGACCGTTAAACCGAAAGTTTCGTGCCACACAGACACATACACAGAGATATCCGTGACCCTAATTGCAGTTTGCGTGGCACGCGATGATTATTACCGTCGGGTTACCCGTGGAACGCGATCGATTCGTATTGTCCGATCGACAGTGAACGCGAGCCACGTCGAATAACGACGAGAATGTTAAACACAAACGGTAACGACCATCTGGAAATTCCGATTCCTCTCGCGGAATCGAAAGACTCTTCTCGCGAGAGTTGTTTAAACATTTGTAACAGATCCGAAGAAATCGGGATCACCGAATCTGGGCCTCGGCTTATCGGATCGGTGTTACACGGACGTACATATGTAAGCGGTGGAACCGATCTAATCTGGCACGGATTCGCGATCCCACGATAGATCCCGCTTTCGATTTTGTTCTCCCCGATAATTGTCCGAGGAACGATCGCGCGCGATTATGTGTTACGTTTCGAAATTACAGGCGGCTCGATCACGCTCGTTTTTGATCGCGATCAACGCCGCGCCGGCGAGGTCGAGCACACGCCAGACGGCTACACTTTTCGCGAGAAAAAGTCGCATAATTTGATCTGTCTCGCCGCGCTACGCTGCGCCCAAACCCTCGCCCCGCCTCGCCTCGTCTCCGCTCGGCTTCTCTATGCATCATGCGCGACCAACTCCAAAGATTTCACATCGAGACGCGATTACCGCTCGTTTTCCGCGCGCGCGCGTTCCCTGCCAACGGCCCCGCAAGAACACCTGGCAGAACGTTGACCAGGATTCTAATAGTTGAGCGCGAACGATGGCAAATCGGTAATAACGTTGATAAACGACGCCGGGATCGAGCGATCGCGCGCTTTCGGCACCTCCGCGCCAGAGAACTTTCTTCTTCACGGTTTCTGAGCCCGGTGAGAGTCCCAGAAACGCATAAATAGTTTACGCTCGCGTGATGTTGGCCCGCCGCACAGTAGGCGAATATGCCATTTTGGCGCTCGAAAATAATAACTTTTAAGCCGTTCGAGATAATTGAATGATTTATGGGTCAATTTTGTAGCTACAAATTGCAATAAAAATCAATTTGAATTTGCGCGGTGTTTATTAATTACACAGGTTTTTAACAAATTATAGAACAAGTGGAATTATCCAGTTAGCCAAATGCTGTTTCAAGCAAATTTAGCGCAATGTTTGCAGCACACTTTGCGGGGAAAAGACTTGCCCATTTGGTACCAAACCCTGCTTGGAGCAGAATTTGGTCCCCATTTTATATGAATTTGGCACCCAAAGTCGACAAATTCAGTGACAGATGGATCGCAAATTGAGTGCAAAGTTTGCAGGCAAAATTCCATGCCAAATTGGAGCCAAACCTTGGCTTCGTTCGGCCCTCGTTATAGAGGGCAGGTCCGTCGCACTAAGAGCGGACGTAACCTTGTTCGCGAAAGTGGTGCGTGAACACCAAAATGTGCAGTGAAAAACAAAGCGCTGTAAAAAATAAAATGTGTGTATAAATGTATTATACTTCGACTTTGCCCGATATCTACTTTCAGAACAAGGTTAGGTTCCCGCTTAGTGCGATCGACCTGCCCTCTATAACGAAGCTGAACGAAGCCAAGGTTTGGCTTCAATTTGGCATGGAATTTTGACTGCAGACTTTGCACTCAAATACCGAGCCTAATGCGGAAACATATGGATAGGAATTTGGAGACTTTTGGTGTCAAATTCAAAGCAAATGGTTTATTGGGTAATATACCTACTCCTCTGCATTAATATTCCTGAATTAAATCTGTAATTTTTGGTAGATTTGTTGCAAATGAATTTTTTTGCACGGTTTGGTCAACAAATCATAGTTTGTCTCAGTATAGTCGGTGCTAGGTTCTATTAACATATGCACACTAGTTTAAATGTAGGCGAAAAACTTGTGCTCACTTGACAAAAACTATAATTTTTTAAATGTAATAACAATTACTTGTTTTAAAATCATTTCAATCCTAGAAGACGTAAGCTTTCGTATTATCCCAACTCAGCTATTCCTAATAGTTTTCTTTTAAATTGCACTTGAGTACAGTGAACTCTCGATATATGTCAACAACACGGGTCTTACCAGCGACATGTATCGTGCAGAAGACATACCCAAGCCGTGTTTTGTCTCCTCGGCATCCGAGGCCTCTCGTGCTTCGCGGCTCCTCACGGGGAATACCCCGCCGTAGTGGGGATAATTCCGCGACATTTATCATCCAGGCCTTGGCGACATATATAGAGAAATCACCGTATTCGGAAAATCATGTGAAAGGAGACAATTTCACGTTCTTAATTTTTTCCTCGAACTTTGCCGGCTTCTTGTGCGTCGTGGAGGACAAAAAAATTTTTTCGGACTTGTTTCCTTTGGAATGTTCTTAAAACATTCCCATCACGTATTTATTTAAAAACAAGAAAATAGTTTTCCATTTTCGAGCGCCGATTTCGCACTTCCGCCCACTGTGCGCCGCACAATGCATATATTTGCCCGATCTGGCTGGCCGAAACTGATGACTTTTTGTCAAACTCGTTATGTGGAAAAATGAGTTGTTAACAGCAAAACGGGAAATTAATCTGACTACAGATGAACTCGGATTTTCATAAATTTTAACACTAGAACTACAAACCAGAGTTGTGCAGAATTATAATTGAATTACAGAAAGAAAAAATTTATGTTTTTAAACTACTGGTATTTCCAGATAACCGGAAACCTTTCCCGGCGGTATTTGCATCGGGAAAGATTCTTTTTCTTTCCCAATTTTTATGTTTTTCTTTTTTTTTATGAAAGAATAAAAATATATCGCACTTCTTCACAGTTTTAGGCTACAATTTGGAGAGCTGTATTTTAATAATATTATGATTCAATTACACATCTGATTAAAATAATTAGTAACCTAATTAATCGAAAGGTTTGAATTATGCAATTCAGTTACAACGTAGTTGAATTAGTATATAATTGAAAGACTATGCAATTCAATTGTGTAATTGAATTAGCACAACTCTGCTACAAAGCACTAAATGCAACTGGCATACATTGCCTTATAACAACAACAAAATTACATTTGTTTCGATTTGGCACCAGTTTTGTTTAAATATCTATTTCAATAGAGAAATTTATTAAAAAATGTTCTCATTAAAAAATATTTATAATTTCAATATTTCCAAAAGAAAAGATTGGAATCAATGCATTTTGACTCATCCGGTAGTTTTAGCGTTAAGCTTCGTATCCATGCAATTTCAAGAAATATGTTTGTATATGCATAACAGAAATAATTTTGGTCAACAAGATCGAGCAAAAGCCGCACTGTGCGCCATTAGTTAGGAACCCAACGAATCAGCTAATTAGCACGGCCGATATTGTCTGGCGCAGCGTCTTTCAAACGGTTCCGCGAGCTAACGTCGAAACTACTCTCGAGACTGGATTCTGTCGGTTTCCTTGCATAGGTATAAGTATGATGGCTTTGCTGCTCGCATCTCCGTACCATTGTGTACCATTTTCTCAAATGTCATCACCTGCGTTCGAGTAACATCGGCTGAAAGTGGCTCGTGGTCTATTTAATCGTTCTACTCGGCGAAGACAGTGAACGGTTTGACTTACCTCGTTAGTTGTCGCTCGACGGGGACCGTGCGGGAGCAACTATCGGGGCAGACGGTTGTTCCGAAGATGGGAGGGACGTGTTCAGACTGAAAATGACATGACAAATGAAGGAGAACGGGAGGAGAAGAATAAAAGGAGAAACAATGTTTGCATATTTTTCTAGTCCTGGTTCCGCGGGGTCCGCAGCAGCAAGTTCCGGCACGTGTACGGCGTGCCGGCGAAGCGGGAGAAATGCTACGACAACGTGAAGATCACGAAGAACGCCCACGACTCGCAGTTCTGCGCCGTCAATCCAAAGTTCCTCGCCGTGGTGACCGAAGTCGCTGGCGGCGGGGCGTTCCTGGTGCTGCCCTTGGATCGTGTGAGTTACCTAGCCGGGATCGATTCGATTCGACTCGCTTTACAACGTCGAACCTCTTATCAGCGTCGCGAAGTTTATCGCTGCGCCCAGAGTATCGAGTACATCGACGCAAATAGCTCGTTATCGTCGATGCTGCTACAACCTCTGCGATTTTTACCAGTCGTTTCGCTAGCATGCGTTCATCTTTCAGACCGGGAGGCTGGACTTCAATGCCAGCAGGGTCACCGGACACACGGGGCCAGTGCTCGACATCAAGTGGAACCCGTTCAACGATAACATCATCGCTTCCTGCTCCGATGACTGCACCGTACGAGACAATCTTTTCACGGCTTTTCGAAACAGTTGGATCTGGTCGCGCCACGGTTGTAATCGAGTTGCTTGGAGTTGTACTGAGTGTATAAAAATTACATGTCACGACCACCTCCGGATCGGTGGAGATTTGTGAAAAAAAGTGCACCGATAAATTCACCTTGACCTCGAAAATTAAGGTCAAAGTGTCGAAAAATTTGAGTGATGAGTACTATACGATGCAATAAAAATAAAACCTTGATTTCCAAGGTCAAAGTGAATCTTGCGGTGCATTTTTTTTTTACAGATTTCCACCGATCCAGACGTGTAGAATCACCCTATGGTGGTCGTGACATATAATTTTTATACACCCTGTACAGCACGCTCGTTGCATTTCCCATTCTTTACGTGAGGAACGTAGTTTAGAACAAATGCTAATTTTGCGGAGGTGTTGCGTGTAGCGACTGTTCCTTTTTATACTGTTACGTGTACACATTGATCGCGGCTTCCATTCAATAGTGAGTCATAGGGAAATCTCAAAAACCTCCTCCCTGGGTACTTAGATTGTAGGACTCGAGTAATAACCCTGGAAACCAGCGTCCAACTGTGAACGAGCATCGTCTATCCAGGATGGTTCCCGACGGATTCTTCTGGTTCTAGATCAAACTCTGGCATATACCCGACGGAGGTCTGTCCCGGAACTTGACGGATTGGTTGGTGGAGCTTCAAGGACACAAACGCCGGGTCGCTTACATAGAATGGCACCCGGTCGCCGAGAACGTGCTATTCAGCGCCGGCTTCGACCACCTGGTGATCGTGTGGGACATAAACCGGGGCGAGGCGGTCAGCGTGATCGACAGGCACCCCGACGTCATCTACAGTATATCTTTGAACCGCGATGGAAGCTTGCTGGCGACCACATGCAAGGACAAGAAGCTGAGGGTGTTCGAGCCGAGATCCGGCATCGTAGTCTCGGTACGTGTCTGCTAAGACCACTTTACAGACCATGGAAAGTTTGATCGAACCGCTCGGTTATCGCTCGGGTAGGAAGGAGTCTGCCACGCGGGGACCAAAGCTAGCAAGGTGGTGTTTCTCGGTGGTTCGGGACGGCTTCTGACTACCGGCTTCAGCAGACATTCGGATAGACAGTACGCCATTTGGAGCCAGCACGATCTGACTGTCCCGTTGGTCTGCGAGACCATCGATTCATCCAGCGGAGTCGTCTTCCCGTACTACGACCACGATACCAACATGGTGTACCTGGCGGGGAAGGTCGGTGTAGCATAGTTACGCATTGAACGAAATTCTCGAATGAACAAAACTTGAAAGAAACTCGTCGTCACCTGTCTGCATACATCGGACGGATCAGTGAATCTAGGTTTCTCTGTTCCAGGGTGACGGGAACATCAGGTACTACGAGGTGGTGAACGAAGCTCCCTGGATGCACTTCCTCAGCCAGTTCATCTCCGGCAATCCTCAGAGGGGGCTGGGCGTAATGCCGAAGAGAGGGGTGAGCACCTCGATCTGCGAGGTGTTCAGGTTCTACAAGCTGCACGCGACCCGCGGCCTGTGCGAGCCGATCTCGATGATAGTGCCGCGCAAGGTGAGATATACACCCCGTTGATACCTCTATCGATTAACGATTCGATTCGACCGGCTGCTCGACTGATCAACTTTCACTTTCACTCGACGCCGGCAGAGCGACCAATTCCAGGAGGACCTGTACCCGGATACCGTGGGCACCTGTCCCGGTCTGTCGGCCAGGGACTGGATCAGCGGCATCAACAGCCCGCCGATTCTAATCTCCCTGAAAACCGGTACGGGACCATTTTTACCGTTCACTTTTTGTTGTTTCACACTCTTCCGTTGAATCGTGGTATCGTTAATCGGTGAAACACGTTGAACAGGGGGTAGCATCACCACGCATAAGCCGCGGGTTTACAAGCCGCCTCAAATGCCGGCTACCACGGACCTGAACAACAAGAAGAAATTCGCTTTCCTGTCGACCGAGACGGTGCCGGACTACAGGCCGATAGAGTTCCACGAGATCTCTGAGAAGAGCCAGAAGACCTCCAGCAACCAGAGCACCAAGTTCCAGCAACTGCAGCAGAAGTTTGGCAACGCGGTGCTGCAGGTACTAGTTCTCGTTATCTCTAGCGCTGGCCGAAGCTTAGGGTACGAATACGCTAGCAAGCAACTCGCGACATTTTCTGTGAGAGCAACTTGCAGAAGCGTGTACAAATTGTTTCGCTCTCTGAGAGCAACTGTCGCAAGTTACTCGCCAGGGCGTTCGCACCGCAAAAGCTTAGAATTTTAGTATTTCTCATCGTCTTGCAGAAGAACAACATCATTACTCCTCCTCCTCCGGACAACAAGGTCCTGGAGATCGTGGACATCCCGAACAACGAAGCCGAGCTGAGATTGGCGTTCGCTCGTCAGACTGACGAATTGAGACTGGTGCGACGGCAACTCGCCAACAGCCAGCTGCGAGTCAAGGAGCTGGAGGAGCAAATACGCAAGCTTCAGCGCCAGTAAACTCCCCCGCAAGTCCCCTAGCCGTGTGCCCGCTCTCTGAACCCTCTCACTTTCACTTTCGAAAGTAGACCACTTCCGTAGGATCGACTCTCCGGAGTAGAACCCGCTGGTCGAGCGGACACTCGTGTGCCTAAAGGATCCCGTGGACCAACACCAGTCGGAGAATAAGTATTAACCCCTCGCACCGTGATTCTCTAAGCGTCTACTACGATCGGCACTTCTTTGTCGTTCAGAATGCTCTAGAAGATAAAGAGAATCTGTATTGTTCATTGCATTCCTATATTTTCACGGATGGTTAAATGCCGAGAACAAAGAAAACTTAACAAAAATCAATGGACCCATGTATTCAGTAGCTTCTTCAAGGGGTTAAGCGTCTGCTTTCACACGCAGTTTGGCGACCTATGGTCTTTGGGATCCTTTGATCCTCGCTTCGAAAATATCTCCCCTAGAAGCTTCGTTGCTAGCTGCACGAGAGACACGGTACTTATGAGCGATACCGGGCTCTCACGGAGGGGTTATGGTGCATGAGAGGACTCGTTGCCAGAGAGAAGAACGTGCTTTGGCTCTCTGGACACCGTGGCTTGCGCATCCGTTCGCGTAATTTCGGTAGAACGAGTAGATCCAGCGTGAAGAAGCCTGTCAGCTGTGCAAATTCATTCGTGGCCCCTCCTGATGATCTCCATCGTTCTGATACAACAAAATCGTCAGCGCATTTGCTTAGAATCGTTTGTGTTTGCGAACGAATCATTTTCTTAGTCTCGAGAACACGTTTGTCAATTGAAACACCCAGAACGACAACGTTTCGTGTGCTTGTACCGTTAGAAGCGTTTGTTCATTTTGCACTGCCACTGTGTGATTCACACGAATGAACTGGTACAGCTGATGGACATTTATGTGAACCCGCGTGGCTCGTTGCTCGAGTTTAGACAGTTTTCCGGTAACTTTCTCGTCTTCAGCCTCTCTTTCCTATCTCCGTACGGTCTTGCTACCACTTTCTGTGAGCGCAGCGATCGAGCAACAATAATATAGTCAATTTCCGTCTCTGAACACGTTCGAGATGCTGGAACACAGATGAGCCGAGATTGTGATTCAACGCTATTGCCTTCAGACGAGCTGTACAGGACGTACGAGCTTTTTGTCTCTGTGTGTTAGCTTGATACTTCTCTGTTAGTCTGTTTCGTAGACACCCTGTTGTACACACACGCCTCTACTCGTTCCTCGACGTGTAGATACAGTTAGTTACCATTTTCCTTGTTCCGCCAGACCTTCGAACCTCGTTTCTTATATGCACGTTTACCGATACGCTGTAGCGTGCACTTCAAGAGAATGATCAACCTGATATGTGGACGCAAAACCTCGGGGAAGTATTAGTTGTTCAGTACGCGGAGAATTGTACCTGTCTTGTGCGTATGCACGTTTATCGTACACAGGTTTGACCTGTGCCGTTGCAGTTTTGGAGAACGCAACTGCAAGCCGTAGACTGAATACAACCAGGATGCAGGTGAACACTGTAATCTTGGTCTAACGAGTTCCTGGAAAAAAGGGAAGCGTTATCAAAATTGATAATGATTTGCTCGATTGGATCCGGAGACTATACTTACAATGACGAAACGAAACCATTCGACCAGTCGCATCGGTGCATCCAACCAGGCTGCTGCACAACTTGCGACTGCGTTCTCCGAGGCACTGCACAGCATTCCCTTATGTAGAGCAATAGATAAATGAACGCAGAACGTCTAGAAATCGCGGGAATGATTATTTAAACAAAAAAAGAAAAAACGCAATAAACATCACTCGGGAAGAAATGCGAAAGCACAAGATACATGGACTTAATGATAACGATCAGCAACGTACAATGTAAGATGCCCGCGCAAACTTATCTGCAACCTCTCGATGCAATAACTCTCGATGCATTTATCCAATATGTATGTAATATTAATTGATTCTTCTGACGGTCGCTTTAAGTTTGCCGGTCGTGATCGACCGACAAGAATTTTATTTATTACACATTGCGAACAGCGGTCGTCTTGTGGACAACCACCGAGGCTGTACCGCACATTAATATCGTCAATGGCTGTACATTAATTTATGTGTTATTTAATTTAATACTAGTTCTTTCTTACTCGCGCGAGAGATAGAGAATTTCGTTTGTGCCGATGATCGAGCGTGTTTATCACTGCCACGCGCACTGCCATGATATCCAAGTGGCAATACAATTAGTCCTTTTCTGTTAGGGAACGCATGGCAGTGACGGTATTTATTATGTACACTATGATTAATTTCGTACGGTAGCGTAGAGAGTGCAATACGTGCACACGTGGAAACCGTATGCACTTGTGATCGATGACAAAATAACGTGGTATTATTTTCCATTTTGCCAGTTGAAAGACAATTGGCCTTTTCTATCGGAAAACTGAGAAACATTTTTTGATCTACTATTTCGTTCAGACATGCTCGAGGAAGACCCGTGAATTTTTATGTTAACAAATGTTTAACTCTAAAAGTAGCTACAAAACATGAACAAAAATCGGGACTCGTCTCTGTAACATTCATAATATGGAATCTTGTTGTACATAAAAGTTCACGAATCTTCGTTAAAAATGCTTCACTGCGAAGTAACGCCGATACGTGTGTGTGTCAAATTAAACTTTGTCTAGGACCAACAAACGGAAGATTGTTAGTCACAAGAAAATTCTATTACCGCTTGATAGTGATCAAATTAAATAATGGTTTATACACTGTTTATATATATATATATATATATATATATACATATATATGTATTTTTCATACGACATATATAATTGTAATTTCAACCGATAAATATATATATATAAAATTTGAGCAGAATTCCTCACCAATTAATAGGATGTATATGTGTAACGCGTGCTTCGAGGTAGTCTTTCTTGGATAGAAAGAAGAGAAAAGAAAGAAATAATATATTCACCTAATTTATCAATGTGTATTAATTTCCGTGTCTAATAGAGCTTTTGTCAGAGTACTCGTTGAGTAGTCCGATATCCAAAGAGTACAAGTATTTGACTATGAGTAGTACTCGTACTCGGGTATCCAAATTTACATGCGAGTAACTATGCTCGTGCATTTAAATCTTATCAAGATATCCACATTTGCCTACGAGTACGAGTACTCGGCTATCCGAACGAGAATAGCGTGGGTACCGTACAGCCAAACAATAGTAAAAGCCGAGAAGTCTAATACTGCTTGTGTCACGATGGAAATGTGCTTCAGAAGTTTGAATTTAAAAGCGAACATGAGTCTGCCATCGCTTCAGCGAAACAAACATTTATTTTGGTCTGTCAACACATGTGTGTACGTCATGTCGAAGAGTGCTAGCCCTATATACCGTTCGTTGTATAATATATAATATATAATACACACCAAAGAACGTCGTCGTGCGAGTACCTTGCGAATTCGTAGTGAAAAGGAATTTGTTACTAGCAGTTGATCGACTATCGTATTATATTTATATGCAGAGAAATGAAACCGGCGAGTAAGACTAATGGGGATCTTGTTCGTGAATAAAGAACAATGCATTCATTCAGATTTTCGTTATTTTATGGTCCACACGATGAAAGGTACACTTGAATTCTTGTTTCAATCAACACTCATACCACTCGCATCTCTGTGCTTAAATTCGTGTATAATAATCTGTGTAGCGTGTACAGTGATGCGTACTTTGTACAAAATTATACAAAAATGGACGATATAAATCTCTGGTCGTATATATATAATATATAATATTAAAAGTAAGAAAGAAATAAAATTAAAAAATAGATCTATAAAAGTTCTAAAAAATTAACGGCTCTACACGACACGTAACTTATGGTAATTCGGCTTTGAGAACACAAGCGAGCGTGTTTTAACCTATACATTAATTAAGCACGGTTAATTCGTTAAAACTTAACGTTTAAGTTCTCTTACGCGACAATATTCATCGTTCCTTTTGAGAATGTCATTTCTACAGCTTTTCTAAAAGTAAGGCACAATGGCGACAGGTTCGTGTATTATAGAGACATTTATCGTACTGCTACTATGATATGGACGGACTCGAATTCGATTAAAAATGAATTTCAAGCTAACCTTCAGTCAACAGGGTGACGACAGTTTCTTCTAATTATCTCGAGAATGGTGATGTAAAAATGTCACGACAAATGACTGAACGTTATCTTAGAAATTTCGCGGGAATATTCAATTGGTCCCACACATTTTTTCCGGCGATAGTGTCTACCTCTGGAGGAACAGTCCGCAAGCTATTAACAGTCCGATCGGTAACAGCCATTCTGCAGTTGGTCTCAATGAGGTCGCAGGGTTGCACCCGTCTCCGGCGCAGGTGAAAATGCAGGTGCGATACGTCAACTTGTCCCCTTCACGGTTCACATAATTGCAATAGTTTCCCAGATCCTTAGCCGAACAGAATCGTTTCGTGCCTATCCCACCTATTGTAACATACATACACACAAACGGGAAAAATATTATCATTCTTTAACAATTGGTTTTTGTTCGTCGTCCGAACAAGAAAATGTGTACGCAAATTCCGGAGAGTTAAAAGAAGCGTGTGCGAAATGAAAATAACATCAGAGAGGAAATGAGAGTGCTCACGCCCGGGATTTTAGTGTCCCCGGTCTAATTTTTAGCCTGGACCAGAACCTGTATCATCTTTTTAGCCTGGACCAGAACCTGCATCATTAGCAGCGGATTCCAAATAATGCCAGAGTGGATGCTACTTTTATGTTAAAAGAGGGTCTTCTATGTAGGCTCTGATCCAGCCTAAAAGATGATGCAGGTTCTGGTCCAGGCTAAAAAGTTGATGCAGGTTCTGTTCCAAGCTAAAAAGATGATGCAGAAAAGTGGAGACACTAAAACCCCGAGCGTGAGCACTCTCATTTCCTCTCTGATAACATGCAATGATCTCGGTGGTTTCTACAATGGTCATGGAATGTGTAATGAAATGATAGATTGCATTCCCAAAAGTACCAATCGCCAAATAAAGTTGTTCAAATTTTCTTCGTTTCGAATCGACATGCGGGGAGAAAACAAAGAAAAAAGCGGACACCGAGATATTCGAAAACTACACGATAAAAACCTCCGTATCGTCCGATCGACTTGATGCAATATTCTGCACCGTACACGTGACTGCAGTTCGTTGGTTGCAAAGTGCTAGAAACCAATTTGTCGTCTCCGCAGATCAATTCCTCCGCCGACGAGCATTGATAGCAATCCAGACTTGTCGCTTAATTGATTAGGAAAGAAAGTTACTGCAGATTAGTACAAATTGAACAAGATTAATAACGAGCAGTTAGCAGATCGATGCCGCTCGCACCGGTTAGCCGATCGGTAAAGAAGTTCGAAGCATTTAGTTCCCAGTTTTCCCGCCAAAATCACCATTGCGAAATGTAGATGTAGCTAGCTACGCAGGCATGATTCGAAGTGTGTTAAAACACTTGGTAATTAAATTAAATTGAGATGATCCATCGCGAGCATGCTTCGGCGAACGTATGAATCAGAGCTATTGTACAATCTAGCGTTAGTCGTCGATGTATGGTCAGTATAGTGTTAGGTTCCCTCGTGCACATGACAAGTAATCTGATCTGCCGATATTATTTTACCCTCGAATCGGCCAGTGTGTTTGACACAGTACTGCGCCCCGAAAACACCATCGCATGGCTCTGGTTCGATATCGATGTCACTCGAGAGAAATTCGTTGCATTGGAACGGGTGCGTGTTGTTTGTGCTGATGCACTGATAGCATCGTAGACTGTCGCCTGAACGAAAACAACGCGTCAAAACATAGAATCTCGATCGCTCCCCGAACGCAATCACATTTTCTCCAATTATCGCGTTTCAACGTCATTTTTTTTCAATGTCATTTGTCACCGTAAAAGTGACATATTTCAAAACGACAATCGCGCAATTATCCGCGGAAATGGAACAATCTAAATCTAGCAGACAGTAAATCACTATAGATATGTCGTGTGCGAACGTGTCAAAACAAGCGCGATAACGTCCGCTGTAACTGCAAATGAGAAAAGATTTATCAGCCTAGAGAACAAACGTCTTCGGCCCGAATCAATCATGCCAAACGCGTCCACAGACATTTGAATTTTTAAATTTCGCGCAAATGCAATATTTCCCACGCGTTTGCATAAACGTTGAAATATTAAGAGACTGTTGACGTTTTCACCGGATATTCGTTCTTGCTGTAACGATACAGAGACTAACGTTTTACAATCGAAGTTCGATACACGTCCGAACACAGAATAAAATAGCAGAATTACAAATGCCCCGCCCAAGGGACGCCGCGATGTTCGTTTGTCGTTTAGTTACGTGCGTTAACCTTACCAGTTTGGACGAAGAGCAGGAATGCCGTGAAAACTACCAAGCTCGCGATGTCACCTTTAGCGGCCATTTGGAATATTCTACTCGCCCTGGACCACCGATGAAATTTTCTTACGGACGGAACACGTTTGCATACAAGTTCTAAACAACACCCGAGATCATAACACTGCGCGACGTTAACCTAGCCAGAAGTTACGACAGAAACGAGAGTCACGGCGACGCGAATGCGACTAACCGCGGGAGAAGGGATTCGGAATGCACGAGTCGCGATCGTGTTCCGCCGACCGCGAACGGAAACGCTCGAAGCGTTTCAAACTGATCCACAATCGATGCGCACCGATAATTCGAATAACCACGTTTCCCGCAGGTCTGTTGGTATATGTATTAGGGGTACCCATAAGTCATCAATTATTTGCAAAGAATTTGTTTTGCCTTTAGTTCTGTACCGATCGTTGAAGAGGAAACTCGTATTCTTTTACAGTTTTCGGTAAAGCAGCCTGTGTTCAAAATATTCTAAAAAGTATAATTGTTTTTGCAACCCTGTAATAAAATGGCGGCGTCCGTACCTTCCGAGGATCATATTCGACATTGCATACTTTTTCATTTTCATGCGGGATTTAATGTAACAACAAAGAAAATTTGCGATGTTTATGGAGATGTATTGGAGGTCAACAAGTGTCAACGTTGGTTCAGAAGGTTTGCTGCTGGTGATTATGATCTCTCTGACAGGCCTCGAAGTGGACGACCAGTTGAATTTGATAATGACACCCTAAAATAGCTAGTGGAAGCTGATCCAAAATTAAGTATACAAGAATTATCGAGAAGCCTTGGGTCCAAATGGTCAACTATACAAAGGCACCTACACGAAATGGGAAAGGCATATAGGCAAGGAATATGGGTACCGCATCAATTATCTGAGACCAACAAGAATATTCGTTGATCAATTTGTACTTCATTGCTATCCAGATTTCGTAGAAATCCATTTCTTAGCAGAATTGTTACCAAAGATGAAACATGGATTCTTTATGATAACATAAAGTGTTCCAAGCAATGGCTTTCTGCAAATCAAACTGCAATATCAACCCCTAAACCTAGCTTATCACTTAGAAAGGTGTTACTGTGCATTTGGTATGACTGTCATGGCATAATTCACTTTTAGTTGTTGAAACCTGGAGAAACAGTTACTGCTGAGTTGTATTGTCAGCAATTACAACGGCTGTATTCAGAACTATTGAAAAAGAGGGCATCTTTAGTCCACAGAAAAGGTGTAATACTGCAAATTGACAATACCCGGCCCCATACAGCGAAACTCACTCAGGAATAATCAAAGAATTACAATGGGAAGTTTTACTGCATCCCCCGTACTCACCGGATATTGCTCCCTCTGACTATCATCTTTTCAGATCTCTGGAGCAATATTTAAGAAATAAAACATTCACTTCTGTAGAAGATATAAGGAGGAACCTTCAGTCATATTTTGCTTCACAAACCCTGGATTTCTATAAGAGGGGGATTAAAAATTTGCAGGAAAGATGGCAAACTGTCCTTGATAATGATAGAGATTATATAATAAATTAAGAAATCAAAATTTGAATTTATTACAAAGTTTGTTTTAGATTTCAAAATAATTGATTACTTATGGGTCCCCCTAATATATATTATATCATTTATTCTCCTTCATTTTACATAAACAATATAGCAGATCTGGAAAGTTTATACATAAGTGGTGTACATAATATGTATATATAGTATGTATATTGCATGCGTACACACGAGGATACAATGGAGGGCAATATTTCGCTATTAAAAATTAATTCGATGCGAATAGAAAATATAGGATCGCGTAACAAAAATGCGACGAATCTTCTTCAAATGAAAAAAAAAAGAAAACAAAAAATATATATATATCTCACTCTTTGAACGACGTACTAGATTTCGCAATACTTTGTGTCAGGCATGCTAGTCCTATTATGTATATTCTTAATGGCAATTTTCACGGACAGCGTCAATTATAAATCATTTCGCTTGATATAATCATCTAAAATAAATCATAAAATCGCTACGTATATGGTATATGTGTATTTTGTATTTACGAGTTCGTTTCGTTTAGAATTTTGTTTGGACACTCGTTGCTTATCAGGTTCTCGATCACTATGTTGCCTTTGCTCGTGTCGTTTGACTTGGAAGACTTCAGTTTCTTTTGTTCTGCGATGCGACAGTATTTTTTAGTCGGTTTCGAGGTCTCCTTCGCGCCCAGTTTCTCCCGTAAACAGAACGATCTCGATGACTGTTTCACAGCTTCCGGTGCGTTGCTGGACGACTCGCCGACTTCCGGCCGGGCTTTGCACATTCTCGTCGAGACGACTTTCAATCTTTTCGCGCCGTGTTTGATCATCGCCGTTTCTTCGGAAGACAGGGTCATTTTCGACAGCTTGTTCGTCCCCGTAAGCTTTTTGCCCGAGCACACTCTTCCCAAGTTATCGTTCAAGGATCCGAAATTCGAATTCTTCAACCGACTCTCGGGGCTCTTTAAAAACGGCTTGATCACGCTCTCCGATCTAATCGCAGGGATTTTCGAGTTGTTCTCGACGCTGTTCACGCACTGATTTTTCAGCGGCCTACGAGCTACGGTTTGCCGGCATTTCTTGCCGCTTTTAATTCGTTTCACCGCACTGTAAAAGGACGTGGTACGCCGAATGATACACGGTTTCTTCGCTAGGTTCGGTTCGCTCTTCATGGAACTCTTTGTTCCTATCGAAGAATCGTTTGCCTGACACTCGATTCCCTTTAAATTGCAAGAATCTTGGGATATAATACCGTTATCGTCCTGCGAATCAAAACTCGGTTTTAGGATTTTTTTTTTAATTTAACAGTAACAAAATATAGTCGCCGGAACGAGAACAGAATCGCAGAAGTGGATGCAATGCAATAAATTTTGCAGAATTTCGTGTATATTCATCAGCGACCGGTCAGAGCCAGATCTTTGTGAGAGAGAGATTGACTTTTATTCCAATGCAATTCAACTCCAATGTGATTTGACCTGTACGACACTATTGGAAAAAATATGTTTAATATTGTTAGAAACATAGAAATGGCATTACACTTAATACAACAGTGGGACCAAGGATCAACTGGGGAGTAAAATAAAAATAAGGGAAATAAATGATCGCTAAAAATACTGTACATTTATTAAAACAATGGGACGTGTATGTGTGCACTTGTACAAGTGTATGTTATAACAGGATACATTGCAAAGATTCTATACATGAATTTGTACATAATATCGTTTTTTTTTCAATTAATAACATTTACATATACATGTATATAATGATCAACATGATAATACTCTATTACTCTGAGGCTATGACTTTCAAAGGATTATTTATGCATTCATTACTCTTATTCTAATCATGATTCTATGTAATGGTGGAACACACATTCGTACTTTGTTTGCAATAGACACATATGATATTTCTCTTAAACAGTCAGTAGATATCTGTATATATATATATCTCTCTCTATTATGCATATAAAACATTCCGTTTCGTTATTTTGTATGAAAGATCTAGAAAATCCACAATTATTGTCATTTGTTTGATTAATGACGAATTAAAGAGAAAATTCAATGAAACTCTGATTTGGAAATCTGCGCATCATTTGTGAAAACACTCCATCACCCAGAGACTTACGGTTCAATCGTCTAAACCGCTATTTTTTGCCTTTCGCTAAAGAAATAGACATCATTAATCACACACGTGTGTATATCTCATTGTCACTCGCAACCGTGAAATAATTTGTGCATTGGACACTACTTTAAGTGCACTTATCGTCAATGAAATTATAGTGCATCAAAATCCATCAATAAAAAATGAAAACAAAGTGTACACTTCTTATTAAAATTATAAGCATTAGCACAGAGTATTCGATACTCGATTAGTTCAAGTGCAAAAATATATAAAATTTCACAGTCTTCGTAATTACATAATAATATTGCATTGTAAGAGAAATTATGCAATAAAAACATTGCATATGCACGATAAATTTTTGTTAATATATAATAAATATAGCTAAGCTCTGCCGTTCGTTTTTTTTTTTATACACAATTTCTAATTACGATTAAATTATTTGACAGCTCTACGAAAAAACGAGTAGACAAACAGTTTTTTCACAAACCTTTATGTAAAAATATATAAAATATTATTGTCATGCATACATGTATATTAGAGATGGAAGACCCATTAGCTCGATGTTTTAAAAATTTTACAAGATCCACAATAGTCGTATATTTAAAAAGAATATTGTATACCTTAAAAGTTAAATCGGATTTAACAAGAAAGCTTTTCATTTACGATATTGTAAATATTCTAAAATAATAATATATATATATATAATCTTTTCTCTAATAACAGATGTACAATTTAATGTTGTTGAAGTAAAATAATAGTATACAATTTGTATGTATACGAAATCTCTCTCCCACATGTTTTAATTAAAAAAATAAAGTGCGACTACTTAGGCACTAATGTGTCTTGATATAATTAATGTACAGAAGCATACCAATTTAGTGTGGTATTATAAGTTACGAGAGTACACACTGTCTGATATCAACAGCTGAAATTTCACTCTCATTATTGACATTAAAATTTACCTTATGCAGAGACTTGCCGAATGGCGTCGAGACATTGTTCACGTACGCTAATTTTAAATAAGATTTTACGCCTCTTAAAGAACGATACTGACTATTTGGCAGTCGACTATTGGAATTATTACTTGTAAGGTCGAGAATCGAAGGACCTAATGCTGCTCCGACCTGCGAGCACAATTGGGTACATTATTTATAATTACTTTTCATTATTTCAAACGTGATCTTTTTTTTTTTAGTAGAATAAAATATTTCACCGCTTCGAAAACTGCTGGAGTGTATTTCGGTGGAACAAAAATGGGAGGCATAGTTTTATTGATTCCATCACGAACTCTTGTGGGTATCGTATTCACTAAACGACCAGAATTATAGTTGCATTCGAGAGTATAGCTACGTATGAGACCAGTTAATTTATATACAGCTACTCGTCCAGATCCTTCCCTCGACATTCCATCCCTTTTGTCTCTGTAGAAAGGAAACGTTATCATAATTAAAAACAAATCGAAAATTCAAGTTGTGTAAGCTTCGAACAACACTTACATAATGTACATATTTCTCTCTGTAAAATTGCACGAGGTGAAATGGAAGTTTGGGTTATTTATCGACATCAACTTTGGCAGAAGCATGCACGATATCGTGTCTTCTGCATTGTCGAAATAGTTGCCATACATAAATACTCCTTTCTTTGAAGCATGACCATGGAGATCAATGTATAAATATAATCCGGAATCCTCTTTTGGCAATTGTCCTACGCCAACCGCGGAATACGTTGTCTTATCTGATTTTACTTCTACAGAATTATCACTCTCTTCTGTACTATTGCACAGGCCTTCTCCCCCACCTTCACATAATTTTGCATATATAAGTAAAAGAATCTCAATCTCGGTACCAGGTTCTATAATACTATTTCAAAATTCATACCCTGGGGCATGTCATCCAAGCTGTGCGCTCTAGACAATGTGCGTTCCTGAAAAATGTCCGGTTTGTCTTTACAACGTTTTTCGTCTAATGTCATAAGTGTTACCTAGTATTAATATTAATATTAGTTGTTAGTGTACATTAATCTCCCACCGTATCAGAAACATGTGCAAATTAGTATATGTTAGTAGCGATAGAGTGTCCTACTTTACAATATAATTACCTGCTGTAATAATCTAGCTGTTGTGTCACGTACAATACTTGCAATTCCACAAGTGGAATCGATAATATTCTCTCCATTCTCAAAACTTACGCTCGAAATGTCGTCTTCTTTTGGCAATTGGTACGTGTAATGGTAATACCTTAAAAATTTTGTATTTTGCTATAAATTTCTTGTAAAAAGTAATTTTATAGAAAGCAAAGTATTTCCTTTGCTACCTTATTAAATTTCTTGCAGCGAATATCGTCGGGTGTTCTTTTAAAGAAGGATTCAGATAGACCCTATTGAGATTAACGCCTCTGGTGTCCATTCGATAATGACCAGCAGCGACTCCGTCAGGATTGAGCATCGGTATTAATTTGAACACATACAGGCGGCGGAGAGTGATTGCCATTTGGTCATCACGATTCAAAAGAAAATTAAGAAACCCATTGAAGACGAAGCTAGACGGTGTTTCTCCTGGATGGACCCTCGCACTAACAAAAATCACCTAGAAAATGCGTCTGTGTTTATACAAAACCATCCAATTTGAACAATCATTTTTTGAATCGTCAAGAGAGAATTGTACTTTTTTATTCCAAAATTTGAAAGGTCTCTCCTCGTGTTTCTCGGGAAACATGTTAGTCAGTCTATCTTCTCTCTCTGTTGATATGTAATGGAACGAACTAATCGTAAGGACATCTAGTCTTCTTCCTTCCAGAGATTTTATTGCACATTCCCTGTGATAATAAACGTCGTCCGGGCACGTTACAGTCCTCTTTGCTATTCTGGTTTCGACCCTTCTTAAATAATTTTGGAGATCGGTGTACGAGAAAGGATAAGTGAACGCCAAATATGTGATGGCTTTCGTGTTCTCGGGGGTGCAATACAGGAAGGACAGTGTAAAATCACTGCCTTTTTGATCCACCTGTAATATTTCAAGTTTCTACGTTATCTCTACGCTGAGAAACAATGGGTGTTAAGTTATATGGTAATTTACAGTGTAAGTGGGTCTCTCACGAATCCGTTCCCAATGCAGATGACCAGGTATAATTTTAAAAACGGGACACATTCCTTGGCTGAACATTTTCACTTGTTTATTTAAGTTGATTATGTTAAATCTAACATACACTCCTGGGGTACAAGCTTTGAAGCCAAAATAAAACCATGTTCTATTGCTGTTTTGAAATTGTGTCCCATGGCAATCGTGTTTCGTCCATATGTTAAATTCATAATCAACGGAATCATCGGACGTCGAGCTTTTGCACGATTTATTCTCAACTTCGTTGCCATCTGGAACGATACATGGCAAATGTTCTGATAGTTGTCATTCTTAGCGTGTTGATATATGTGTATCACAGATATATGTATACATGTATATACGTATATACATGTATATGTATAATGAAAAATCTAGGTCAGGGGAAAAATATAAGATTACCCTTTTCAGATGATTCCGGCACTTTGGCCAGCTCAACTCTATCTAAATTCGCTGAGTCGAAGTTATTGTAAAAGACAAAGCCTCCGCAAGTGACTGGGTCGGCTGCATTTGCCATGGTGTGTGTCAAAGGTTATAAGGTCGTCTGGAAAATACTGGTATGAAATGCGTTCACGCGTGGCGAAAGAACATGATACTTTTGAAAGTAGGAAAATTCGTATTGTTCGTGTTCTCACTTTCTCCGATATCAAGCCCGATTTTCTCCGTTCGTAGCGTTACTCTCATATTAAAAGGGTCATGGTTTTGACAGTTATCTTGAAATCGAGATGATTTCTAGTTAGCCAGCGGGCTCACGTTTACGCTCACGAAACGAACGAATGCACCTAGGGATTGGCAAATCCGACTTCCCACGGTCGATCTCGCTCAAATAATACACGATAAATTCAATCCCTCTAATATTTTCACTAGCACCATTGTTACCGCTAATGCAAACATGTTTGCGAGTTCATCGTAGCTGATCGTAGCTATCGGACCGATCGACGACTATGACAGAAGGACGACGACGAGTGTCACTATTTGTCAACTGTTTTTCAAACTTCCCGTTTAGCGGAATCGTATATCGATAGAATTTTACAGTTGAAACAGGGTTTCGTTACATGTTGACCGACAACTACCACGGAAACATTGGACCATCCCGAAGTGTTACATTTTCGTACGGGACTCGACGTCAACTATTTCGACGCGCGTTATGTAACTTGTTTACACGGTTATCCCTTCTATATTTTTCGAAATGTTATTTATACCTGAATCGCATGCGAAATTACCGGCTGTTTTGTTTTGTTTTGTGTTTTTTTCAAAGCAACGTCGATAGTATATCGGAGCAACTGTTTTATCTCACAACGGTCGACTGCACTTTAATACAGTGTAATACTATTTGAAATAGAACCGTGCCATTGCGTCAATATATATAGACACATTTACTACAAGGAATTATTAGCGCAGACATAATTTGGCACAATGCACCGATTATTGCGTGCTCTTCTAGGTCCGTTGAAATTGGCGCGAACAGAAATGTCCAATCGAACGACGTCATTGATCGCCCCCACCCCCGAGCAAGTAAATACGTGTATTTCATATTTAGAAAATTCCTCTGTCGAGTTTAATAATTCCCTTGTATTTTCTCGCAGGCGACAAAACGCCGTAATATTATCGAACGAAAACCGGGAAAATATATTAAACGCATAATTGCAATCTAAATTATCGATAGGAAGCGGCGCGACAGCTGGCGCCATCTACGTCATCCGCAGACAGTGTGTGCAAGAATAAAGTCAACAAGAGAGCCGATACCAAAAATTTCAGTGCCACCCGATCTATCCGATAGTTTGTTCGATTCTCACGGATTTACGGAGTTCGACCGGCAAGGAATACAACAAGACGGACAACGGTGTCGTCGATCGATAAGAATCGTGTCATGACAAGCGAGTATCCTGACACTACGCTAGTCGTGGGCCACGACGTGTCAACATTTTTCCGCGGCTAACGTTTTTCGATGCACGTTCGTTCGAGAGGACGTTGCTTCATCGATCGTACAGCCTGTGACGTGTACGCCGATCGAAAAGACTCGTCGGCGTTCGTCGCATTATCAACGGATCGGACCGTTCCGTGTGCAGACGATGGAGCCTACTGTCAATTGTAGCGCTATGTCACGGCTCGATCATCGCGCACGCATACACACGAACGGCTTGTAGATGTGACCGTACCCACACCCATGTGAAATTCTACTATCATAAGAACCACGAGCACGGTGTTCTGCGGCTCAGATTCTGCTTCGCTGTGGGCCAGACCGTCACGAACCCGAACCGGTGACATTCTGACTGCCTTTCGACTCACGTATTCTCCTACTTACCAACTCACTTACGTGGCGGCTGTTCAACCATCGAGAAACAACATGTGCGGTGAGTCCGAAGGTTTCACGATCGAACGCATTTGCGAACGAACCGCGAGATTTTCTCGTTAGGATATCGTGCTCGGATCGATCGATTCTTGGAGAAATTTCGAGGGAGAAAGCGTGCGCGTTCGATCCCGTGAGGATCTCGATTCTGACAGCTCGATCGACGATAGAGCCGGCACACGGCTCTTTCCTCGACGCATCTGGCACGTTTCGTTGGTCGCGAACACCGTTGACAGCTGGACACATATTTAACACTAGGTTTACGGAGCACTAAAAATTACTATTTTACATTACTTTACAAAAATAACATGATTGTATCTATCAAAATTTGTGGTCATCTTTTTAATAATATATATATCCAAAGATATCAATTTGTTAAATAATTACTCATGGATGCATCTTTACAATCTCAATATTTGTAAATTATAAATATTAGAATCCATCATTTTGACGGGTCCCGTAAATCTAGTGTTGAAACGTTATGACGTTAATGTCGCTTGCAAAGTAAGACTCGTTGACGCGCTGAAATTTAACAGACTCGATAGTCCTCCGTATCGAGTCCGTATGTCGTTCGATCTGCGATCGTTGTTATACTGATTTATTCGAAAGAATGTTCTATTTTATATTGTTTTTGTTTTCTTTCACACGCGTATGAAATTTTTCTATTAAATGTTAATCGACTCGAAGCAGGACAGGCACGGTAGACTCTTTCTCCCGCCTGAACGATAAAATCGATTCAAATCGAACTATATTTCGCGCGTTTTTCAAATTCTAATGAAACCGCGTAGGGGGCGGTAAGTTTTTATTGTCTACCGGCCGAAAGTGTTCTAATTTGAAACGGTTCGTCGTTCCCTCTGTATTAATATATCGAAATATCGGTAAGAAACACGTTCCATGAACACCGGCTGATTAGGCTATTCGCGAAACTGAAAAATTCCGATAAAATACAGCGGGTAGAACGATAACGTTAGGATTGACCGGCTGTAATTATCGAATGTTCGTATCAAAGGAAGTTGTTCAATGAGGCACTTATCGATAAAGCAGCATATTAAAGACAATAGTTATGGATGGATGCATGGCTGTCTATCTGATAAGTAACAGAACTATGGTAGCTTCCGATAACGTTCCGATTGCATCATGGATTTAATCTTCCCGCCGTTAACGTCAATTCGCTTGTGTGTTTTGAATATTATCGGCGATTAATCATTTCGGCGGAAACGCGTGCCGAGAATAGCTAGGCACAATCAACCGTAGATAATTGTCGTGTCTAGGAGGGGGTGAGGGAGCTGAAAAGATGGCGATCGCGAGTCACAGGAATTTACGTGGCGTGTCGAAAAAGAGAAAAAAAAAAGAAATTCTGATGGGCCACATTCTAGAGAAAGACGACGACAACTTCGGTGCCGTGATTACGAAAGCATTTTGCGTCACTCGTTCACGGTGTAATACGTTGTTTTTGATCGGTGGCGGCGAAAGTTAGTCTCCGCGGCCGGTTCGATTCGAAGAAAGGGAATTCGACGTGCTCCGTAACGCTCCCCTCTCCGCTAAACATCGGTCAAGACCGTGTAATCGGAAATTGCCGGCTTAATTTCGCCCAAAAAAAACCCGACAACATCGATTACAAAAATTGTCCGTTTACAAACGAAAACGTTAGAAACGTTCAAAGAGATTCCAAGAAAATGGTAATGGACCCAATTACTGTGGGGGTGCCAGTTACTGTGTCTATATTAATTATTTTTAAAGCGTAATGAATATTAAAAAGGAGATGTATACATACTAACTGATTTTAATGAAACAAATTGAATACCTCTTGGACACAGGCTTGAAGACTAGGGTGAGGAGCCCAATTACTGTAGGGGTACCAATTACTGTGCCTATATTAATTATACTTATTTTGAAAGCATAATGAATATTAAAGAAGAGATGTATAACATATATATTAACTGATTTTAATGAAAGAAATTGAATACCTCTTGAACACAGTCTTGAAGACTAGGGTGAGGGACCCAATTATTGTGGGGGTGCAAGTTACTGCGCCTATGTTAATTATACTTATTTTTAAAGCATAATGAATATTAAAAAGGAGATGTATACATATTAACTAATTTTAATGAAACAAATTTAATACCTCTTGGACACAGGCTTGAAGACTAGGGTGGGGGCCCAATTACTGTAGGGGTACCAATTATTGTGCCTATATTAATTATACTTATTTTGAAAGCATTATGAATATTAAAAAAGAGATGTATAACATATATATTACTGATTTTAATGAAAAGAAATTTAACATCTCCCTTTTTTAACACCAAACTACCTACCAAGCACAAATTTTTTTCATTATAATATTTTCTTAACACGTTCACGGACAGTAAAAATTTCAGTGAGTCGCAAAAATAGACAGGCAATTTTTCTTGAAACTAGTTGTACTATCCGAAATCTGATTAGACATGAACAATAATAATAAGTTAACTGTCATTAGTAATGACAGTTGGTCATTACTTTGACATGTATATTAATTACAAAAACTTAAGGTTGTATAAAATTATATGAATAAAAATTGGCTTTAAAATTTGAATGCTGTAGCATTCATGTCATTTTGCATCACTATGAAAATAATTAAAGTAATGAAAGTAATTTCCTATGAAAACATTTTATAATTTGAATAATTGTCAAATAGAAAACCGGTCAGTTTGACCGTAGTAGGTTAATATAGGTGTTAATATTCATCATGCTTTAAAAATAAGTATAATTAATATAGGCACAGTAATTGGCACCCCAACAGTAGTCGGGTCCTGTACCTTACATTGTCGCTGCAGATTTAACAATGCTTGCGTGAACAAATGTGTCAACACGTGGGGCAATAAAAGATGAAACTACCGTGTCAATAAAAAAAGGAGCAACCTCGCGGTTATCAGCACGGGGATTTTCATTTCGTGGATAAATATTTACAAGCGATCCGTCCCCGCACTTTGTTAAGTCATAAACTGTACACCTGAGCAATCATCGTTGCGATAACTTTGCTTTAACACTAGAACGACCGGAGCAGTCAAAATGACTGCTTCCTAATTTTTTCTTTTACAATTACTGAAATTGTAAAAATGTTTTCATCGGAAATTTTTTAATGAACCTCTTCATTGAAGCACATATTACAATAAAAGTTGTATGAAGTCCGAATGGGCACAGTCTTGTCGCATTTATTGCTCGGTCGTTCTAGTGTTAATTGTTGCTTCTCGGTGTTTTCGGATGCACCACGATTTCTATAAGAAATTACGCATCGGCAACGATAATAATAATAAATTGATCATTTAATTCTATTTATCGCGGCTCGGTTGTAGGTCAACGATAGACGCCAGTACGTATAAATCGATCGTGTCTTATCGAGCGGATTAGTAGGCTCGCGGTATTGTTCGCGAATCGATCTAAGTATAATCATTGGCAAAACTCGTTTGCGAATTGTTGCCACGGTGTTCGCTCTTTCTGTTCTTATTAATTCGGTCAGGCTTACGACTTTCGATTGTCGGTGGTTTTCCGGTGGGGGGTGGGGGCACCGATTTCCATTTTTCCGAATGGGTGCGACCAGCTTCGGTCGACGACCTCCATGTTTACGTTCTGCAATTGCAAATTTGCACTATCTCGCGTTTACATTAGAATGACTCTACTGGGTCTAGGATTCATTTACATAGGCATGATTATGGGCATTGCTCCACGGCGCGCTGTTCCCGCTACTTAAAAATCGGTAGCAGCGAAGCCACGCCTTCTTGGGACATTCTATAAACAGTGCGAGGCAGAGAACTTTCTATTTCTGGTCTTGAATCTCTTATCTCCGGGTTTCGGAGCTAGATTTTTGGGGGATATGTAGTTTAGGGTGAACACGACTATGGATAGCTCTATCTGGAACTGTTCTAGCTCCCTAAAAATCCGGAGCCAAGAAGCCACGCCTTCTATGAACAGTGCTAGGCAGATAGCTTTCTATTTCTGGTCTTGAATCTCCCATCTCTGGGTTTCGGAGCTAGATTTTTGGGGGATGTTCAGTATAGGGTGAACCCGACTATGGATAGGTCTATTTGGAACTGTTCTAGCTCCTTAAAAATCGGGAGCCAAGAAGCCCCGCCTTCTATAAACAGTGCTAGGCAGATAGCTTTCTATTGCTGGTCTTGAGTCTCTTATCTCTGGGTTTGGGAGCTAGATTTTTGGGGGATATACAGTCCAAGGT
This sequence comes from Halictus rubicundus, assembly GCF_050948215.1. NCBI lineage: Eukaryota > Metazoa > Arthropoda > Insecta > Hymenoptera > Halictidae > Halictus > Halictus rubicundus. The sequence continues at coordinate 5,754,465 of NC_135161.1, read as the reverse complement.
GGACGCAACTAAGGATAGCTCTATCTAGAACTGTCCTAGCTTCCTAAAAATCGGGAGCCAAGAAGCCCCGCCTTCTATAAACAGTGCTAGGCAGATAGCTTTCTATTGCTGGTCTTGAATCTCCCATCTCTGGGTTTCGGAGCTAGATTTTTGGGGGATGTTCAGTATAGGGTGAACACGACTATGGATAGCTCTATCTGGAACTGTTCTAGCTCCCTAAAAATCCGGAGCCAAGAAGCCACGCCTTCTATGAACAGTGCTAGGCAGATAGCTTTCTATTTCTGGTCTTGAATCTCCCATCTCTGGGTTTCGGAGCTAGATTTTTGGGGGATGTTCAGTATAGGGTGAACCCGACTATGGATAGGTCTATTTGGAACTGTTCTAGCTCCTTAAAAATCGGGAGCCAAGAAGCCCCGCCTTCTATAAACAGTGCTAGGCAGATAGCTTTCTATTGCTGGTCTTGAGTCTCTTATCTGTGGGTTTGGGAGCTAGATTTTTGGGGGATATATAGTTTAGGATGAACACGACTACGGATAGCTCTATCTAGAACTGTCCTATCTTCCTAAAAATCGGGAGCAACGAAGCCACGCCTTCTTAGGACATCCTATACACAGTGAAATGCAGTTATCTATTGCTGGTGCTGAATCTCTCATTTTTGGATTTCGGAGCTAGATTTTTGGGGGTATACAGTTTAGGATGAACACGACCACGGATAGCTCTGTCTAGAACTGTTCTGGCTCCCTAAAAATCGGGAGCAAAGAAGCCACGCCTACTCGGTACCACAAACAGGGATAGATCGTCCTCTATCGCTAGTGCTTCAAAGTTGTCGAGCCGGATGTGTCGCGGATGTACGATCAAGGCAAGCCAGGGCTCGGAGTGTTTCTTAAAAATCTTGTGCCACGGCTGCTCAGGGAATTCCACACGTTTCAGGACGTTCCCGAAAATAGAATTTCGCTGCAGTTCGCCGGATGATGCAAGGAATCCTTTCACCTGCGCGTCCCCCCTAATCTTTCATAGAATTCCTGAGCGAATGGTCACGGGCTCTGGAATCCGCGTAAACAAAAATAACCGGGTTGCACGGTGCGCCGCCAATCCTGATTTCTGGACAAACCAGAACCTCTCTGCTGTCCTTACGACAAAGAGATGTCCATTACAATCGTTCGGCATTCTTCCACTTCAAGATCAAAACTCTCGCTCTAAAGGTGGCTCTAAAGGTTTGATCACCCTCTAGCTTCAGGTGCAAAAGGGTTAAACAAATCCGTATCATCAGGCTACGGATTTTATTCATTCATTTATTTCAGATCCTAAGAGAATTCAAGAGTATCAGTACATTTATTACAACTCAATAAAGAGAGGAATATTTGTGTTTACATCTCTTGCGGTTAATGCGAACGACTTTTATTTTGCATAAAGGTCCCCGGGGTCTGCTTATCATCTTTGCGCGGAGTCGCATCGACGATTAACGTTTCGTTACAAAATGAATTGTTCGTACCGTGGCTGTGATAATTCGATCGGCGTAGCTCCGGGTCGAGCAACGAAATTTTTGGACTTTTGCGCACGATCAGCCGCGCAAACTGCTCGTCTCGATTTCGCGGGTAAGGTAAAGGTGAACTGGTGTCGCCGGGGAAAGGATTCGCGGAGTCCTGCTCTTCGAGGATAACACGGGGGGCAGAAGAAAGGGGGGGGGGCGGGCCTGGTGCGTATCTACCTGCGTGGTAGTTGAGAGGTGTGCGGTGTACACGGGGGCGGGGGAGGGGGAGGGGAGGAGGGGGATCACGTCTAAATGTCACGTGTAACTGTCCCGTGGCCGGGCGGCTGCACCCTATCGGGTTCGCCACGAGGGAACTTTCACTCGTCGGCGGTCGTGGCGTGGCTCGTTGTCGACACGCGTCGCGTCGCGTCGCGTCGCGTCTTTCGATCCTCCGGCCCGATTAGAGCCCATTGTACCGTTTACCGTGCGCCGGTGTTACTATGGGCGTCGATTAGAAAACCGGGGGAACAAGAAAAACAAACGGGAAAAGAACGGTGAACTTTGAGAACACGGGTTGCTGCGCCCGGTTGAGTCAGCCGCTTGCAACATGTTGCAGTCGCGCTGCACTTTGCTGCACGGTGTACAGTATACACGGTATAATATACCGGGTATATGCATGTATACAGAATATGTTCGCTCGCACGGTCCCGTAATTTGACGGTATGCCGTTTCGAAATTCCTCTCCTCTGACCGCTAGTTTTTCTTCCAGGGAATTCGTTTCGCTTGTTTCTTTGCGATACGGTCAAACCGTTTCACCGTTTTGAAACGATTCGGGGATCGAAACGGTTCGGCATTTCTGTGGCTCGCGACATGCACCGAAACGCGAGCTTCTCCGCCGCCGTTGTGTCAAGAACCGAAGTCGATAGCGCGAGTCTTCTCGATCCTCCTTTCACTCTCGCAGCGATCCTCTCCGGTCCGCTTTTGCTCGCGTCGCGTCTGTTTCCGCCTGAATTTGCACAACAGTGACAATTCGCGCAAGAATTCCGCCCGCCGAAGGCCACGGCATGGCAACCCGTTCGGCAAGGATCTTAAAAGCCAAGACTCCGTAGATTCGCGACAGAGCGACCAGGTTACCGACAAAAGTAGGCGAAAAATAACTAAACCCCCGCAATTGACCCCAGTAGCTTCGGAGGCGTACATGATAAACAGCGGATCATGATGAAAAGATTCTAATTCGGAGAATCTAGGACGTAGAAGTCCAAGGAGACATTCAAGGTCAGAGTTGAGCAAGTACCAGGAAGCACAAGTATATTATGCGTTAGGGACCTCTAGGAACCATAAAGATGTCGGGAGACTCTCGAAAAAGATTTTCAGAAGACAGTAATTCTTAAGGGGGCCGGCATGGTTTGAAATGCATATACGTATGCAAGGGTCAAAATCTAGACAAACTGCCGCTTCAATATTGCAATGAGCAGTTTAGAAGTGGTCAATTGTGTTTCCTAAAAGTCCAATCTACGTCTGTATAGAGCCCAAATTGCGAATTTCTACCTGATCGTGGAGTAATTTGTAATATTCGGCAGGAAATTCGAATTCTGAAGCAAGTATGACGTCACAAGATGGCTGCCGCTGAAAGATTCTCTTAATTTCGAGAGATTTAGTGTTCGTATCGAAAAAAGGCTCTATACAGACGTAGCAAAGACATGTACAAACACGGTGGTATGCATTTTTAATTGATTACTTACTTATTTAAGACGTAAAATGTCTAGAAAAAAGGCACAGGATAACATAGCGTGACAGTCAAGGCCAAATGCCTGCCGGTCAGGACTCCGTAGATTGGCGATAAGGTAGAGCGACCAGGTTACCGACAAAAATAGGCGAAAAATTGTTTACGTGCCACATCTTTTCGTCCTTATATGAGAATATTTTTCGCTGGGAAAGGGCTCGTTCGAAAGAGGAAGGTTCGATCTAGCGCGCGTTGGTCATGAGCTGACGAGATTATGCAGATATTTGGTAATATAAGCGTTAGAAGTAGGCCAAAAATTGACGATGAGCATGCCGTGGAATCCAAGCGTTTTTATGCCATTGGATGAGTTTTCTGGACGAAATCGAGAGTAGCACACACTAGAAAATATTTCCAACCTAGAAATTGAGTTATATTTTGTCTTGATTCTCTGCGAAACAAAGCCAAAAACTTGAAGCACGTTTCTGGCGTCAGAATTCATAATATCGATACTACAGAACAAAAAATGTGACGAGTTTAGTCACAGACTTAAGATCCGTCGGATCAAGACCAAGACGGACCTCAAGTCAGTGGTTCTTAGGTCAGTGGACAATCTTAGAACGCGTTGATTACGCGGAATCGATCGTCGCAGGAATAAAAGTCTTTCTACATGGATCAATTTTGCAATCGCGTTTGATTGCCGTGCCGTTTAAAATCCTTGCTATCTGCAACACATCATTTCGTTATCGCGCCTCCTTATCGAACAAGCTAGAACAACTTCCGGCTGATGCCGTCCGTTCTATCGAGGAAGAAAAACGCCTATCTCCAGAGTGCGTGTTTGTTTCAATGTAATCAATTAATTGGATCGATCCAGGCATAATCCTGTTCGACAAGCGGTTGCACTTTTTTTCGTACACAAATCCTGTCAGCCTTTGAGAAAAATTGTATCGGCTTCAAGGGAAACATAAGTATGACTTCGTTGGGCGATTGCCAGGGAGTGACCTTGCGATATACCTGCCGCGCTATCGGGATGAACGCGTTATCTGAGCATCACCGCTTTTCTTCGATTATGACGTTGTTAATAGTGGACGCTTTTTTCCATCCCCTCTACCGTGCGATTTCCGTGAATCCCGGGAGGCCCCTATCGAACGTTAAATGAGATCTACTTACTTGATCACGCCATTGTAGAATCCGACGTCGATCCGATCATTCGGTCGTGTCTTCGGTCGGCTCTTTGATCGGAATCGAATTCTAGACGCATGGTGGTCGCGAGTGTTCTTCGCTCGCGTTTAAGACTCATCGTCGACGATTCGAGGGGAGGCGCTACTCCGACGAGACTACGATCATCTGTGCTCGTTCCACCACTATGGGCGGTAGGTTCCACCTTTAAACGTTCATATCTTCCTCCGATTGTCGGATCAGGATCCCAGAGTTCCGGAGATCTGGGATCCTGGACCTGGATCCCTCCAGGGATCTGCTTACGCTCTTCGAACGCGTAACGTGCTCGCTTTATCAGATTCGGTACAGTCTCTCTTCGGGGACACATACAGTGAATTCTCGATATATGTCTACAACACGGGTCTTACTAGCGTCGTGTATCGTCCAGGAGCCGTTATGTTTACACTCCTCGGCGTCCGAGGCCTCTCGTGCTACGTGGCCCCTCACGGGGTATACTCCGCGCTAGTGGGGATAGTTCCGCGACGTTTACCATCCAGGCCTTGGCGACATATATAGAGAAATCACTGTATCTCTGTCTTCCTAATTTTCTCGGTTCAAATATTCCTCGTCTGTTGGGAAAGCCGTGTATGGACACTGATCGGGTACCATTCAGGCTGTTAAAGGTCTCCAAAGTGTATCTTACTTTCTTCCTCATATTCTTAAAGTGCCTTGACCCTTTAGCTTCTTTAAAGGGGAACCTTGTATAAATGGCCAGTTTTTTAAGAATTTTTTTTTGAAAAATGTAATGCGTAGATTGATTTAAACTTTGAGGTATTACTTATTAATGTTGTAACGTAAACAGAAATATTTTTTGTAAATTTTAATTGTTAATATCAATGGTGCAATGGCGGGTTGAATATGGCATCCTGGAAATGAGTCCCGTGCAGCGTGCAATGCACAAAAATGATCTGAAACAAAAAACTCAAAGTGGAGTCGTTAGTTTATTTAACCGTTAGTTTATTAATTTATAAAAACGGATTTTCTGTTAATAACAGTGTTTTAAACAAAACGGAGCACGTCACGTTGTGGCCAATTATTTATAGAATATATGTACCAAGTTTTACACAAGGTTCCCCCCTAAGAGTCAATGGTAGTCACGTGACTTTTGCAGAGTCATCAGGTCGGTAACTGCTGTACACTTTCTGTTCACAGCCTTCAGCCACTGACTTAAGATCCGTCTTGGTCCTGATCCAACGGGACTTAAGTCTGTGACTAAACTTGTCACATTTTTTGCTCTGTAGTATCGATATTATGAATTCTGACGCCAGAAACGTGCTTCAAGTTTTTGGCTTCGTTTCGCAGAGAATCAAGACAAAATATAAGTCTATTTCTAGCTGGAGATATTTTCTAGCGCGCGCTACTCTCGATTTCGTCCAGAAAACTCATCCAATGGCATAAAAATGCTTGGATTCCACGGCATGCTCATCGTCAATTTTTGGCCTACTTCTAACGCTTATATTACCAAATATCTGCATAATCTCGTCAGCTCATGACCAACGCGCGCTAGATCGAAACTTCCTCTTTCGAACGAGTCCTTTCCCAGCGAAAAATATTCTCATATAAGGACGAAAAGATGTGGCACGTAAACAATTTTTCGCCTATTCTTGTCGGTAACCTGGTCGCTCTACCTTATCGCCAATCTACGGAGTCTTGATTCTTAAGAATTACTGTCTTCTCACGAATGAAAGTCTTTTTCGAGTCTTTCGGACCTTTGTCCGACATCTTTATGGTTCCTAGAGGTCCGTAACGCATAATATACTTGTGCTTCCTCGTACTTGCACAACTCTGACCTTGAATCTTTTCTTGGACTTCTACGTCCTAGATTCTCCGAATTAGAATCTTTTCATCATGATCCGCTGTTTATCATGTACGCCACCGAAGCTACTGTGGTCAATTACTGGGGTTTAGTTATTTTTCGCCTATTTTTGTCGGTAACCTGGTCACTCTACCTTATCGCGAATCTACGGTTACTATCATCTCACGAATGAAAATCTTTTTCGAGAGTCTTTCGGACCTTTGTCCGACATCTTTACGGTTCCTAGAGGTCCCTAACGCATAATATACTTGTGCTTCCTGGTACTTGCTCAACTCTGACCTTAAATGTCTCCTTGGACTTCTACCTCCTAGATTCTCCGAATTAGACTCTTTTCATCATGATCCGCTGTTTATCATGTACGCCTCCGAAGCTAGTGGGGTCAATTACGGGTGTTTAGTCTGGTTTACGTTCTTTCTTCGGGGAGTTTGCACAACTTGCAGTATAGTGACTGTAACTATAACGCGTTCGTTGCATGTTTGCAGAAACAGAGCGGTGAAAAGGCCGGGTCACGTTCGCTGATCACGCGAGAGGGGACTGTGCGCGCGAATTCTGATGTCGCGGTCTTTCTAAGCCGAGGACATCGTCTCGAACCCGATCCTCTTGAATTCCGTCGGCTAAATTACTAAATACTATCCGCGACAGAATATCCGATCGACCGCCGCGGCGGAGTAGTAATGTAACGGTACACGGTCCCAGTCGCTTATGGTCGCGGTGTCGCGGAAAATTGATACGTTATCGACAGGCCCACGAACGGAGGAGAGAAAAATGGCCGACGTAGAACAGAGGGAGCAGGGAACAGGGAACAGGGAATGGGCCACCTTTTGCACCAAGATACACACATTCTAACGATCGTTTCGTCCGATTCACAAGGCACGCTTTCCCTTTCACCTGCGCGCGCTATATCGCGAATCACACTAACACCAATTTCGCGTTTCGATCACCCGGAGCCGATTCTCGCGGATGCACCGAGCACATTTGAGAAATTTCGTTCCTAGTCGCATTCGCAACCCTAATTCCTTCTGCTCCGACTGTGAAAGTTGTACGAACCGATGTTTGCATAGAACGATTCCGCAAAAATATAGAAAAATTCTGATTCTCCTGAAAAGAATATGGCGCATTTCTCTGTAAGATTGTAAATCGTAAGCAGGAAACGTGTGTCGCTTTTGTTGCAATAAAGGGTCAAAGGAGAACCCGCAGAAGGGTTGATTTTTATCTTGTATCGCGGATTCGCTAAAAATTGCGAGTGTGTCGATGGACTTTCGCAGCATAGTGGCATAGTTGGGTGTCGGTGTCAGGGCGAGCAAAAGCGGCCGTGTCGATAAATCGAAAGCTTCCGGCGTTGTTTCATCGTCGACCTTCGCGCGGTGAACGCCTCCGAGAAAGAAAAGCGCATAAGTAAAACGAAGGTCTACTTTTACCGATCTGCGCCTTTCTTTACTACGCGTTTTCTGACCCCGTTGAGCACAATCAACGGCGCGGTGATCGATAGGTCGTCGAAAGCGTTGACTAGCTGCTGGATAAACTATTCGGTTGTCCTGATTGGAATGCAAAACTTCCACATAGCTTTACAAATCGCGTGTTAGGCGTTCGAGAAGGAACTGTTGCGAGAGATTTTCCGTTCTAATTTTTGTTTCGATTTTCCGTAGGAATCTTCGCGTATCTGAACTACCTGACCCCGAAGAGCAGGAAGGAGATCCTAGAGCTGTTGGTCGGCGGCCTGAAGAGGCTGGAGTATCGAGGCTATGATTCAGCAGGTGAGAATCGCAGAGAAACATCTCCTTTTCCCTCGAGGGAAATCCGTCAATTTCTTTTTTTATTATTTTTATCGCGCTGGAGGCCGAGGAATATTGAGAAAATCGGTAAATCGACTTCAAAATGCCGCCATTTTATAAGCAATCAATTAATTTCTTTCCTTAACTTCATTTCTTGTTTTTTAAAAGATACTCTATAAACATTCATATACAGTGTTTACTCGATATATGTCCAAAACACGGGTCTAGCCACGGACATATATCGGCGAGGAGATACTATTTTTTGATCCACGGGAACTTACACTCCTCGGCGACCGAGGTCTCGATCGAGGCGATCGAGGCAGTGGTGATAATTCGGGGACTTTTACCGGCTAGGCATTTGGGACATATACAGAGTAAACACTGTAACTCATGTAATTTTGATTATTTTTACTCGAAAAATCACTCGTAAGTGAATTCTCGATATATGTCAACAACACTCTTGCCAGCGACGTATATCGTCCAGGAGACACTTTTCTTCGATCCACGCCAAACGTAGAAAAGGACATGAAAGCTCGAAGAGGAGTGTAAACATACCTGTCCTACACGATGCATGTCAAGAACACAGGTCTGGCTTTAATATGTTGGTGAAAGTCCCATAAAAAAATAATGAAAAATAAAGAAGTTTTGTTATTGGATGATTTGTTATGGTGTTACACTCCTTGGCGGTAGTGGGGATAGTTCCGCGACGTTTATCAGCCAGGAATTTGCGACATATATAGAGAAATCACTGTACCAATAAATATGTTTGTGTAAAATCCCAACGTAAAAGGTTCAATAGTCTCCAATAGAAATTTTCAATAGAAATAGATAGTAATTTTCAATAGAAAAAAATTTCTAAATGCATTTATCCGTGAGGATTCGAATTCGGGGGGAGAAAGTAGGGAGAAAGGGGAACGCGAATGAACATCCTTCAGACGTATCGTCCTGTTGCAGGAGTCGCTCTCGATACCGTCGACGGCAAGGACATCTCGATCATCAAGAAACAAGGAAAAGTCAAGGCGCTCGAGGAGGAAATCTTTAGCCGTGGGTATCGCGTTGTTGCACCTTGAACTTTAAAGCTCCTATCGCCGGTCGATTATTTATGAATTTTCCAGGCGACAACATCGACTTCGAGGCGAAGACACAGAGCCACGTGGGCATCGCGCACACACGTTGGGCGACCCATGGTGTCCCATCGGAAGTCAACTCACATCCGCAACGGTCCGACAGCGAGCACTCTTTCGTCGTGGTCCACAATGGTAAAACCTCGACCACGTCTCTTCTTCCAACTACTCGTAGTTCTCGCTTGACGATAGAACCCTCGGTGGCACGAAACTTAAATGAAATTTCACTTCAGGTATCGTGACCAATTACAAGGAAGTGAAGACGCTGCTGCGCCAGAGGGGCTACGTCTTCGAAAGTGAAACCGACACGGAAGTCATTGCAAAGCTCATTCACCATCTCTGGGTACAGCATCCGGCTTACTCGTTCCGCGAACTCGTCGAGCAAGTTGTACAACAATTGGTGAGCCTCACTGCGGATAACAATGGGGACATAGGGTCACGGGGAAGACAAATGTCTGACGGCTAGAACAGCTGCGATAATCGAGTCTTTTCAACGACCAGAAGTTCGTTTCTCTGCGCTGTGTGCGCCCGGCTTCGTTTAAACTCTTCCTGCATTTTGTTCACGCTTCCCAAAGCTTCCGGTAGCTAAAGTCTTAACGCATTATCTTCCTGTTAATAGGTTTCTCGATAATTGATCGAATGGAAGCTTAAAGTCTTACACAATAATCCCAAACGAAATGATTAGACTTGACTTGTTGGATTACGATTGGATCTATTAAAAAATCCTCGGACATTGGACATTGCACGCCGGTTTAGATTGCATAGGCACAGTTCGATAGGAAGTTCACGAAGGTGTCTCGATTAGAATGGCAAGATTGTAACGATGCGTTCGCACTTTCAGGAAGGCGCGTTCGCCCTCTGCTTCAAGAGCAAGCACTTCCCAGGCGAGTGCGTGGCGACGAGAAGAGGCTCACCGTTGCTGGTCGGCATCAAAACGAAAACGAGACTGGCCACCGATCACGTGCCGATCCTTTACGGCAAAGGTAAGTTCGCCGACGCGTCTGTCGATCGACACAGGCGTTCGATAGTGCCGAGCATACCGAGGAGAAAGGTATTAATTAGTCAATCTTTCGGAGAGATCACGCAAGGCTATTTCTGGCCACCGGGACCACTGCGAATGTCCCACTGGAAACGCTTTTCTAAATATGTTCTCGAGAAAAGGGCCCCGGTAACTATCGTCCTAATCTCTCTGTCTCTCCTCGCGAGGAGGTTGGTATGGCAGCTCGGTGGAAATCTGTGACTCCGGAGTTTTCATGGTTCTTTTCTTTTTTTTTGTCGTTTGTGCCTATCATAGGAACTAATCGTCCATTATTAATAGCACGCATCTGTCTCGATTCGGACCTCGACCGGCGCTCTCATTTTTGGAGTAACCAATGGTTGTGAATGTTTCCAGGACAGCCCCCAAACGGTATCATTCCATCGCTACCATACATTTGTAATCTCTCAACGACCACCCTCGAAAGATTATAGCTCGGACAGTTGCGTGCGAACCTAACGTTGCGAGCCTAACTCGAGGGTTCGGACGAGCTTGATCTTTCTAGGGTTTACTGTCTGCGAACATGACTGCGTAACCGAGATATCTGTGTGTATTAACACATTATTAAATTACGACTAATGCTGAACGAGTGTTCATGGTGAATAACTTTCTAAAAAATCTGTACATTCTACTGGAACGATCGAGGTATTGTTTGTGGCGTTAATCACATGATTGTACATCTCTCGTGCGTGAGATAGTAACGTCTGGGTTAGCCTCTAAGTTACGATCCGTTGTCTGTTTCTCTGGATGCATGCGAACTACTTTCCTGGTGATACAGTCTCGAGTCGATACTATACGATGTTTCTTTTGCATGAACACCTCTTCCGGTTATGTTCTCCTCCAACTTTTCGTCTCGACAGATGAACAACCACTCGTAAACAAAGGTATATACACTACTCTCTACACTACTCTACACCTGTTTCTCCCCTCGGCGCTCGACCTTCCTCCCGACAAAACATTTTCTATTCAAAATTCTACTAGTAGCTTCTTCAACGAGACACTATTCAAAAATCTGAATTCAAGCTACCGAAGGTCCAGCGTTCGAGGAACGCATGCAGAACCAATTCGCTTGATTCTTCCGATAAGTGTGTTAAAAGAAGACGTTGATGTGCTATGTTTCTTAAACAAACAGATTCATCGAAACAATAGTCCTGTATTTCTTTCGCCTTTCCGAAACGACTGTGTTTTCTGTCTCTCTTTCTCTCTCTGTTTTTCTCCCCCTCTTTTCTCGCGTGTGTTCGTATAACAAAGTAACAAAATTAACCATTGGCTTCTTCTCGTTCCACCAGATTCGTCCAAATTGTTCAATCGTCGTAAGCGATCGCTTTGGAACATGACAGAATGTTGTTATGTATTTGTTTATCGAAACGTACACACACACACAAGCACATAGATACATACTTATATGTGTATACATATCGAACCGTATTTATCGAAAGAAATCCATCGAGTTCTCGTCTATCGTATCCTCGGTAAGAGCTTATGCGTTCGTAGCTTTTGTAATTGTAAACGGCGCACAGTGGGCCAAAAGCGCCAAAACGTGGCCAAAATAGGAAGGAGTACTACAATTTAGTTCAAAATTGATACTCATAGGTTTCTCGGGTCGCTGATTATAAATCTGATGTCAAAATGACAAAAAAACAAAATGGCGGATTCAATATGGCGGATGCGTAACCAAAAAAATTATTGGACTTTCTTAAAAATTGGTATTCCCATATTTTTCGGGCCGGCGAATATGAATTTGATGTCAAGATTACAAAAAAACAAAATGGCGGATTCAATATGGCGGATGTGTAACCAAAAAAATTATTGGACTTTCTTGAAAATTAGAATTTCCTATATTTTTCGGGCCGGCGAATATGAATCTGATGTCAAAATTACAAAAAACAAAATGGCGGATTCAATATCGTGGATGCGTAAAAAAATGATTGGACTTCCTTGGAAACAAGTATTCCCATATTTTTCGGGCCGGCGAATATGAATCTAATGTCAAAATTACAAAAAACAAAATGGTGGATACAATATGGCGGATGCGTAACCAAAAAACTGATGGGACTTCCTTCAAAATTAGTATTCCCATATTTTTCGGTCCGACGAATATGAATCTGATGTCAAAATTATAAAAAAAAAAACAAAATGGCGGATTCAATATCGCGGATGCGTAAAAAAAAGATTGGATTTTCCTGAAAATTAGTATTCCCATATTTTTCGGGCCGGCGAATATGAATCTGATGTCAAAATTACAAAAAACAAAAATAAAATTTTTTTTAAACAATAACAAAAATATTGTTAAAAAAAATTGTTGTATCAGAAAACTCTATAAGTGGAACCATACAATGCTTATTTAACAAATTTTCTAAATTTCTCGAGAAAACATGCTTGTAACTAGTACTATGTCTACCTCTGCGTCACAAAAATGGATCGCATTACGAAAGGGGCAGTTTTGGGCAGCTACTTTTTCAAGATAATGTTAAATAATAGTATCTACTACAAGACTCGACAAGAATCTCCGTGGAATATTGTGGAATATACAACTTTTAGTGTACATTTGTAAAATCTGTGCACTAAGTATTACCGTTCACTTCATATATTCCAAACATTAATTAATATAAATCCAATGTTATTATTATGTATAGTATTTACTTCCAGGAACAGCATCCATCGTACACGCACAAAAAAAAAACTTCAATTTCCGTAAAATTGTAAGCTTGACACCTTTTTTTTCACAACGTAGTTCACTGCACGAAAACTGCGAGAGACGACTGTATGGAATACTTGTACTCCCACCATTTAGCAGGTATAGGTAGTAAGGCCTTTTTACCTTCGGCTTCTTATACAGTCATTACCTGAGAATCCAATACGGCAAGAACCATACCCCTAACGTGAAGTTCATTTTTTGCATTTACGCCCCTTTTTGACGCTTTTGGCCCACTGTGCGACGTCTCCGCCGCCGAGTATGCGTGTCTCGTTCCGTTACTTGTTGTTTGCTAATCATTTTGTTTTCTTTTTCGTCTCTCCCATCTTCCCCGCATCGAAAATTTGAGCAGAAGGCGAAGCGCAGACAAAAGGTAATACATTACGTTCACGTACGCTTCCGTCTGCTTTGGTTCCGCTCGCTTTCCGCACTGTCTCCCCCTCTCTCTCTCTCTCTCTCTCTCTCTCTCTCTCTCTCTCTCTCTCTCTCTCTCTCACTCTCTGTTTCTCTGTCTCTCTGCACGTTTCTTCGGGTTGCTTCGACGGAGCCTGAGGAGGTGTTGGTGGCCACGTGTCCGTACGTATCACGCGTTTATCTTTCAGCGAGGACGAATCCGCGTAGTCTAACGCAATCTTTCGGTGCCACGGCTTCTTCTGTCCACGGTTTCGCTTTCAGACAGGTGTACAGACCTCTGCGGGATCGCTTTCGTTCAAGGTCCGCGAGGACCGTGTTGTTCGACCTCCCTAATCACAACTTGCCTGTGTCAACGACGTCGCATCACGGTCGTTGAACTGTTAACCGATAGAACGCACAAAAATCTGCAGTCTAACTACCATTAGAATTAAAATCGTAGAAAACTTGCCGGTGCGGAGAACCGAGTTAGGGTGGACACAGCGGGGGAATAGATTAACAGATTAACGAACACCTGCGAACGCTTTGTTACTATGTACAGGGTGTATAAAAATTGTATGTCACGACCATCGAAGCGTGATTGTACACCTCCGGATCGGTGGAGATCTGTGAAAAAAATTCACCGCAAAATTCATTTTGACCTCGAAACTAAAGGTCAAAGTATCGAAAAATTTGAGTGATGAGTACTATACGATGCAATGAATGAATTGACCTTGATTTCCAAGGTCAAGGTGAATTTTGCGGTGCATTTTCTTAACAGATTTCCACCGATCCAGAGGTGTAGAATCATGCTGTGGTGGTCGTGACATATAATTTTTATACACCCTGTACAATCATTGTCAACTATTATCGAGACGGAGTTATCGAGACGCCGTCGTTTTTCTAATTCGGTGTGGGGCTTGCGAAACGTGGGAAACGGCACGATGCGCGATTACGGTAGAGACTTCTCGTTGCATCGTTGCATTCTAGCTGATCAGCGTCGTGCTGTTTTGGTGTACTCTGTCCAAAGGGCCTATATTATTGTACATTAATCCGCATTTGCGTATTATAAGACCATATGATGAGAATCCTCTATGTTGCTACCCCTTTTGTCCCGCTGGAACACGATTTCCTTATTGTGCACGCGATTTGAGAAAAGCTGGAGGACATTTTGAGTAAAGTCAATTACGGGACAGAGTGGATATGTGACATACTGGACTCGGGAATTTCTAATGTAAACGAACGCCACGAAAGGCCGAGCAACCGTGAAGGGTGACAGTGAAGTGTTCTTTTTCGGTAGACCATCGTCCCCATGGCCGCAACCCGGAACTTCCGGTGATCCCTCGCAGCGAGAGCACCTCCGAGTTCCAGCCGCTGGAAGACAAAGAGGTCGAATATTTCTTCGCGTCCGACGCCAGCTCTGTGATCGAGCACACGAACCGTGTGATATTCTTGGAGGTAAGCCGCCACTGACAAACCAGAAGACCCCACGAAGACGGAGATCAATTTTTCAATGAGGTGGACAAATGGGTTCCATTGAAAACTTTCCCCCGGGCCTGGGAAGCTCTGAGAGTTTGACCACCGAATCCATTGAAAACTTTTTGGCCGGCCGCAACTTTGCTACCCTAATAGCTTTAGAGCCTTGGGCTAACTCGGGGAAGTTGGATGTGTTTCTTCGTGAAGGGGGGAAAGTTCCCCTGGTAGGGGAAGCTTCGGGGAATAGATCTGTTTAACGAGAAAATGTTGCGATTTTTCCATCGCGCTGAAATTTCCTATTCGATTCGTTTCTCCAGGACGATGACGTAGCCGCGGTGAAAGAGGGTGCGCTCAGCATCCACCGTCTCCGTCGTTGCATGGACGACCCTCACGCGAGGGAGATCACCACGCTGAAGATCGAGATCCAGCAGATCATGAAGGGCAACTATGCGTACTTCATGCAGAAGGAGATCTTCGAGCAGCCCGAGTCGGTGGTGAACACTATGAGAGGTCGCCTGAACTTCAGGGACAACTCGGTCACGCTGGGAGGCATCAAGGTATGGGAAAATAAAAGTTGATTAGCTACCAGCAAAGAGAGAATGAGAAAGTAAATAATTTGGTCACCTCTTTAGGAATACATTCCCGAGATCAAGAGGTGCAGACGACTGATGTTGATCGGCTGTGGAACCAGCTATCATTCCGCAATCGCTACCAGGCAGCTGCTGGAGGAGCTGACAGAGCTGCCAGTTATGGTCGAGCTGGCTTCCGATTTCCTGGACAGAAACACTCCTGTGTTCAGGGACGATGTTTGTTTCTTCATCTCTCAGTCAGGTAGATTCACTGGAAACAAGGTCTTGAACGTTAAACACTAGGTTCGGTGGATGAGTAGGTATTTAATTTCGGCTTCGTACTTGCACAGGTGAAACAGCAGACACCCTGATGGCGTTGAGGTACTGCAAAGGACGCGGAGCGTTGATCGTCGGGATCACGAACACCGTGGGCAGCAGCATCTGTCGCGAGTCCCACTGCGGTGTTCACATAAACGCTGGCCCGGAGATCGGTGTGGCAAGTACGAAGGCCTACACCTCTCAGTTCATCTCTCTGGTGATGTTCGCTTTGGTCATGAGCGAGGACAGGATCTCCCTGGGCACGAGACGTCAGGAAGTACGAGTCGATAGATCGATATCGATTAGTTGAAGTTTATCTGTCGACGATTCTGTATCGACAAATTTGTATCCGTAGATCATCGAGGGGCTGAAGGAGCTGGACAAGCTGATCCGTCAAGTGCTGCAGCTGGACGACAAAGTGAAGGAGCTGGCCAAGTCCCTGTTCCAACACAAATCTCTGTTGATTATGGGCAGGGGATACAACTTCGCCACTTGCATGGAAGGTGCTCTGGTAGGTGCTCACCGTCGCTAGCCTATAACGATCAATCTGGAATTGGTCTGTTAATGAGATGATCAAATTGTGTTCACAGAAAGTGAAAGAGCTGACGTACATGCACAGCGAAGGCATCATGGCAGGAGAGCTGAAACACGGGCCCCTGGCTCTCGTCGACGATTCCATGCCAGTCATCATGATCGTCATGAGGGACCCCGTTTACGTGGTCGGTAGAATTTCAAAAAAGGGAACAGAAGAGTGGTTCAGGGTAGTGGAATAGTTGGTTGATCGATTGATTTCTTGCAGAAATGTATGAACGCGCTGCAGCAGGTGACGGCCCGCGACGGTAAGCCGATCGTTATTTGCGAGAAGGGTGACGAGGAGACCAAAACGTTCGCGGACAGAGTCCTAGAGATCCCGAAGACGGTCGACTGCCTGCAGGGAATTCTCACGGTGATTCCAATGCAATTGTTGTCCTTCCACATCGCGGTTCTACGCGGCTGCAACGTCGACTGTCCTAGGAATCTGGCGAAATCGGTCACGGTCGAGTAAATCCCCTGGGATCATCTATCCGGAATATTCCATGTCGAATTCGAGGATCGAATACCTATTATAGGGACAATCTTCATCTATCTCATCTCAAGATAGAATGCAATATATCTACAGGGTGCCATAGGTTTGAGGTGTGGCAAACCTTTCTCAATATATTCCGTTGCTTCCTTAGAATTCTATATTTTTCTATGTAACATTCATAGAGCGTTCCAGAAACCTAGGTATCGATAACATTTATCTTTTTATTTATGTCCAAGGAATACATCGACAAAGTTTGGTACGTTAAACCTGGGCCATCCTGTATATACATTTATATCATATATAATGAGAATATCGTGTAACCGATGATCAAAGATCGATCCATACTCTATGTACTTAACGATCGTATTAGGACGACGAACTAGCAGGTGCAGATATTTCTTATGCTCGCGCGCACATTATGCGGCTCTTAGGAATAGTTCATTTGGACCAGCCATTACATCGAATTATTAGCGTCGGAGGTGAGCGAGAGCTGTTTCTCCGAAACTGGCTACAGTGCATTTAGGGTTGCTCATATTCATATCAGATCGACAGAGACGTTGCATTTTCAGTTCAATGTGATCATTCCACGATCGAGACTGCGACGAGGACTGTCGTCGTGATCAGGATCGCATCGTGTATCTGATCAGAGAGACTTGTGTGCATGCGAGGGTGTGCGAGAAGGTGTGAGTGGGCGTCATAAATTTTCATCTCGCCAAAAAATCGACCGGATTTGAGGGGCGAGAATCAACGGTCGATGGCAATCGATCGCTTATCGATAATCGATACGGATGTCCGCCATTGTCCGCGGGGGAGAGTGGCGCGCATCCGGTTCTTTAGATTATAGTCGTATTTTGTACAGTATTTAAGAGGAACCAGTGAAATTTGATACGTTCCCTTTAATCGTGCTATGAGGTACGCATTGTTACTGACGGAAGTGTAATCGTGTTCTAGTTTAAGATCATATAAACAGAATCTTTACGTACGCCACGGCTTTTCGAATTCTGTGACCTAACCCCCTCCCCATCCATCACCCGAAACAGCAGGCTGAAGGTAAACAGTTTCTTTTCTATTTCACGATAAATCGATTCGGTTGTTCTCCTCTGTTCTTTCCAAGAATCCACGGACGATTATCGTTTTTGTTCCGAACAGTCGTCTCGAATATTTACGTCGCGCGGGGCAGCCAATAAACGCGCGGGAAAATCGTGACACCGCGCGGCGTAGTGGCCAGAAAATTGATATTCCTAGGATACCGTTCGTCTAATAATTTCTCAAGATCTATGCTCGTTGTATCGTTCTAATTGGACGTGCGCCAAAAAGCCGATCGAAGCGATACTACACCGGGGCTCTCGGTCGGGTTCGGTTGGCGTATGCGCCAGTAGTAAATCTCGTGTTTATGTCGGACATGCGGAATCGAGTCAGTGCGCGTTATCCCGTCTGACCAGGGACGGTACGCAACTCCTTTCAGTGATCGTAACCGCGAGAACGTAACCGCGTGGGGTTGCATCGTTTCCTCCGGTTCTTCGTTTCGCTCTCCGTTCTCCGTTCTCGCGTTCGCAGCAACAATTTACTCGTGTCTGCCGGAGAGATCAGCGAAAACGCCCCTAGAGAGAGAGAGAGAGAGAGAGAAAGAGAAAGAGAGAGAAAGAGAGCGACGAGAGTCGGGAAGACGAGCTCCCGGTAACAACGCACACAGAAAACGAAAGCCGAATAGCGAACGGTGAACCGTGATTTTCGAAAATGCTCGGTTGATCGACCAGCAGTCGGGAATTCGTGGAAATTTAAATGGTACCTCCATCCCCTCGGGTTATTTCGTGCAGGTTGGCTACGCCGACGACACGGCCGATGGTGGTACCACTGTTAACCGTCACGTAACCAGGTACCATAGGGTATAGAATAGGTGCCGGATTTCCGTCGTTTCGTACCGATCTCGTTCGAAAAATCTATGGTCCCGTCACGCCCTCTGCGTGTCGGAGCAACGGAGCCGGCACCGTTGTCCTCCCAATAAATTTGAACCGTTCCCGAACCGAGTACGAAGATCCCGGAGCGTAAACCGCGCGCGATTACGGTAGCAATTCTCCCCGCGTGTACGATAAAACCGATCTCGGTGTATGTCGTAGCGTTTCGCGTGTCGCGTTTCGACGGTCACGTGTGGTCTCCCACCTTGAAACGGATCCTTCTTAACCGACGCGATATCGCGGTCGGCTGTTCCGTTCCGGTCGGTAAAGGAACCGCGAAAAACCGCGACGCGTCGTTCGCGTCGCGTCGCGTCGCGTCGGCTACTCCTCTATACGGCTGATCTGTGCAGGTATAGTACGTGGTTAGTGGTTGTGTCGCCATTGCCGGCGGTGTACAGCGAGGGATAGCAAGGGAACCGTGGAGCAGAGGAGGAACGGAACGGAGCGTAGATAGAGCGGAGCACGCACCGCCTGCGCCATTGCTCGTGAGGCCGGAGAGCCATAGCCAGCGGGGGGCAGCACTACGCGAGTCAGTCGACGGTCTGCCGGCGAGCAGTGCGGACGCGTCGTGGAAAAGAGAAGAGACGTACGACCGCGCGGAGATATAGAGAAAGAGAAAGAGAGAAAAAGGGTTATTGGAAAAAGGGGATAAGAGAGAAATAGAAAGAGAGAGAGAGAGACGATTTGTCGTCGGTTGCCCGCAAATATTTGCTGGCACGGCCGCGATTTCGCCCCACCGTCGTCGGTGGCCAACGTTAAACGCGTCTCCCTTGGACAGAAAACCGACTCTTCGCCTCCCCTCTCGCCCGTGTCCGGCCCGGCCCGGCCCGGCCCGATCCGACGAACGAACGAACGAACACCCTCCCCATCCCTCGCCACGGACCGAGCGTTACCCGCTGTTCTAGCAGCGCCGCGGCGGTTCCCCTCTATTGATCGAATTCGACCAGCGAAGTTTCCCCTAGCGTGTGCGGTAGTGGCGGCCGGCAGTGGCTCTCGCGCTTACGTTCCTCGGTTGGTGCGGTAAATAATCGCGATACCTCGGCATGGCTACTCCGACCGCTTGCACGCGGTTCAGTGACAACTACGACCTGAAGGAGGAGCTGGGCAAGTAAGTGCAACACTCTTCTTTCTACCCGTGCACGTTTATACCCGTTGTCGACCACAAGGGAGAACGGAACAGATACCGGGGAGAGGGACCACAGAGAGAGGTAGAGAGGTAGAGAGAGAGAGGACACAACGGAGTATCCGTTTAACGTTACACGCGCGCGTGTGTCGCGACGTGTGTCCGCCTCTGTTCAAGTTTCTTTTGGCTCCGCGTATTTACGTGTGCACCACACGCCTCTGTGTGTCTCGTCCCTCTCGACGGTGTCTCGCTTATCCTATTCTCCGTTGTTTTTATCCGGCGAGGCTCCGTGTCACGACTCCTCGGGGCTTGGCCGTCCAGAGCCGCAATGTCACGACGATACTTGTCGCTGATCGTGCACCTCGTCGTCTGACGGTCCACGCTAGAACGGGAAGACCGTTCGATGGCCAGCAGACGACGCGGTGTCGCGTCGGCCATGATTATTCCCTGCGTAGATACACCGGGGACTCTCTGTTCTCCTGCCCCACTCCCACGGTTTATCGGCCTCTTTTTATCCGCGTTCCTCGCCCGTGATCTTGCGACGTCGAAATTCTCTCGCGAACCCGGCGCGGTTACGCACCGACGACGTCGACGTCGACGTCACCTTGCCCCCGCGAGTCCTAGTGGAAAAATGGTCTGTCAAGGGGGGTCTTCCGGTTGGTCGAGTTTTCGAATCGGTCCTCGACAGGGTCGTTGCTCCAGGTTCGAAGGTGTCTCTTGGTAGACCGTGAACCCCCTCGCGAAGTCCCTATAGACCAAGGCTAGGGTCGTCTAGCAAGTGGGGGTTTTGTTGACGAAGCAGCCGGTTCGATTGTTTTGCGACGCCGGAGCGGACGGTGACAGAGAGTGTCTAGTGGAAAATCGGGTCTGTCGGCCATCGAGCGGATTTAGGTTAACCGAGCGTGTGTGTGTGTGTGTGTGCCACTAGGGGAATCCGTTCAGGCCCGGATTCTTGACCCGTCGAACCGGGTTGCTCTGACATTGAGGATCCCCCCGGTGTGTCGCACACACACCCCTTATATCCCCGTCGTACCTGCTCACCTGCTCACCTGCTCACCCGGCAACCCACCCGCCACGCTATTTAACCCGGCGGAGCGCACCCTCGCACGAGGCCGCGGCGTCCCTTCTCGCTCGCACGGGAGACACCCCGTTGCATTTCGTCTATATTTAAGCGGCACGGCCTGTCTGCCCGTGGCTCAGCCTCTATATATAAAAGCGTCAGGGCCTGACGGTAGCTGGTTTCGGTGGCCGCGCGCGTTTCTCGCCCGTCGAAAACCCGAGGCATCCGCATCGTACGCGCGGATCTGTCACCGAATCAATACGATGTCGTCGCGCCGCTTTTTACCTTCCTCCTCCTCCTCCTCCTCCTCCACCCCCCGCACCCCCGACACCTTACCCCGTCGCTCCCTTCTCGGTCTCTTTCTCGCGCTTCCTCGCCGACCAGGACACGCCATGGTTGTTTCCGTTCGGACGTCTCCTCGCATTCTTGCGAACCCCGGGTCGCCCTCAGCGTACCCGTTCTCGACGGCAGGTGGTTGAAAGCCCGCCGGGTCCCTGAAAAAGTCACTAGATTGTCAGATCTTCAGCGATGCAGGGAAATTTCTGGCGCACAAAAGAGTTCTGTAGACTCTCCCGAGTACAATGCCAGAGGGGAGGGTGGGAGTACGAGATACCAGTTTCAGTTTTTAATCTAGAAGTTCTCGGAGCAGATGTAAGTGGATTAAACAAAGGAATTTAGGGAATTTCATGTGGAATGTGCTGCATGAACATGAATATTGTGATTTGTAAGGCGCCGTCGCTCCATTCTCGCTTCTCGAGCTTCTTCAGCAATGTTTGTTGCTG
Organism: Halictus rubicundus; assembly: GCF_050948215.1. Classification (NCBI taxonomy): domain Eukaryota; kingdom Metazoa; phylum Arthropoda; class Insecta; order Hymenoptera; family Halictidae; genus Halictus; species Halictus rubicundus. Next base: position 5,732,874 of record NC_135161.1, on the reverse strand, counting down.
TAGCGACAAACGTTATTCGTTAACCACGTTCGAGAATAGGACACGGTCGATGCGCCACTCTTCGTTACAACGTTCAATCAATCGCCCGAGTGCGACATGGAAATTCCACTTAGGGGCTAGAACGGTTTTCGGCAAAGGAAAGTCGTGTACAGTGAATTCCCGATATAAGTCACTGCGAGCCTCGCGTTTAATGGCCGCTGGAACTACCCACGCCACCACGGACCGTGACGCCACCGTGACTTTTACATTTCCAGCGTGCAACATTCGGCGAGAACCACAGGTCTCGTCTAAATGTCACTGGCCGGAACCGCGCAAGCGACTTATATCGAGAATTCACTGTACCTCGCGCGCTTGAACTTGCGTCCAACTGGCGGGGCTGTTGCCGGGAGGTCTGCAAACGTGCGTGCTGGCTAAGCAGAAGAATTGTTGCATCGTTTCGTCCGGTGTCGAGTTACTCTGGACTTCGAGTTACGTCCGAGTTTTTCGAAAAGATCGCCGAGATACCGCGCCGCGTATCGTCAGTTTTTGCGGAGCGGGTTGTCGACGAATGTTATTGCCATGGAAGTGGCCCGATGGACACGAGTAGGTCGCCGGGACATGCGGCGGTTTCCTATTTGGGTTTCGAGGTTCCGTGGACCTCGATGTGGCATAGGTATCGGTCTCGTGTCACCCGTGACCCCGAGTGACCTCGACTCCGGAACCGGGCAAGTTGTTAGGCCGTGCACTAACACGCCGGCGAATAAGGAACATTTCTGACCACACCCCCGCGTCTTTTTGGTCGAGTTTCCGCCACGGTCGATAAACACCGAGCCGGCAGGTACGGCACACGCGTTACGACGCGGTCTCACCTGTCCACTCGTCGCCTTTTCCAATTAGCCGGTCAGTCCAGGTACCGAATTCTATCTCATCGTGTTTTCACCGAATTGCATCGCAAGGAAATACAGTGACGAGCAAAACTGTAAACACACTTTGCTAGTTTTACATAAAACGTGATAATACAACCTATTTTTCCATTGAACGATAAAGCTTCGGTACTAATAATTGTATAGTGAATACGATGATAGTGAAGGATTTGAAGCAATGTTTACGGTTTTGCACGTATCATCGTTAAGATAGTACACAAATGCTAGGGAAATGAAATTGTCAACAAACACTGATAGCCAACTGTGGTAAGACACGTTTAGACTGGTGTTTACACAGTTTTTCTCTTATTTGAAAGTTAGACGACACGCGTAAGTCAAGAGCTAGCACAAGGTGGAACCACTTAGTGCAGATAAAAGAAACAGTATCGTTTCATTCTGCGATAAAGGTTTTTCACTACGGAAAATTGCGGTAAAATGTGGTGTAAGTCTTACGATGGTTGCAGGAATAAAGAAAAGCTATGGTAGTGTGTCAACTTCTTCAAGAAACGGTAGGCCGCAACTTGTTTCTGACAGAGCTGCACGTGAAATTGCACATCGTCTTCGGTCTGAAAGTCATAAAACTCCAAAAATTGTGGCGCAAGACGTTGGAGTAAATGCAAGTGAATGGACCATTGGCCGCTCCTTAAAGAGAATCGGGTTAAAAGCGAAAGAAAAGAAACGCAAACCAGCTCTTTCAGACAAAAATATTAAACTACGAAAAAAATTTGCTCACACACACACAAAGAGTAGACAACAGAAGACTGGACAAGAGTTATATGGTCTGACGAAACAAAAATTAATAGATTTGAATCCGATGGAAGGTCTTGGTACTGGACTTCATGCGAAAATAGTAATCAAGCAAGTAGCATAAAACAAATTATGAAGTTCAGGGGTGGCTCAATTATGTGTTAAGGTTGTTTTACTCGTAAGGGTGTTGGTCCCTTAGTTCGGATAGAAGGTTTCATGCGCAAAGAGCATTATTTAAATATTTTGCAAAATAATTTACCTTCTGTTGTTAATTCTATTGAATTTGCTGAAGACGAAGTAGTATTTCAACAAGGCGGGGACCCTAAGCATACTGCAAAGGTAGTAAAAACCTGACTAGGGAATCTAAAGTTTTCTGCGATGAAGTGGCCAGCAGAAAGTCCAGATATGAACCCAATCGAAAATTTGTGGTCAATTGTGAAAAAAAGGCTAGCAAAATATGACAATCCACCTTCAGGTGTTCATGTATTGTGGAAAAGGACAGAACAAGAATAGTACAACATTGAGCCGGAAATGATTAAAATAGATAGTATGCCACTCAGGCTAGAAGCAGTACAAAAAAGTAAAGGAAAATGGACAAAATATTAATTTAAAGCTGTATTTCGACGAGCACAATTAAAGTGCAAAACTGTAAAAACTGTCTTCAATCCCTATTTTCGGTAAATATTCCGTATATTGTTAACATTAACGAAAATAAACTGTTGTGTTTCGTTTCTCCTATTCACTTTGTAATTATTAGTACCTAATCATTATCATTTAATTGAAAAATAGGTTGTATTATCACGTTTTACGTATTCCGATTTTCCTCTGTCAGCGTTTCTTTCTGACTAAATGCGAAATACTTTCTGTGATGCAGGAGCATCGAAAACAGACGTATTACATTTTTTTGGCCATGCAACAATACGAAGAAATTAAAAAAAGAATGAAAAAATCACAAAACCTACGTTTCGTGGGGGTGAAAATGATTCATCGCGGTGTATGTAATAATACTACATCAAATTTTACAACAAAAAGACAAAAAAGAAAAAGGAAAATGCTTCACAGAATTAATTACTTACATATTTCAGAAAAAGTCGTACAAAATTTTAGAAAACAAAATCTACTGAAAATGAGTAATAATTAGACTCCGAATGCATTTATGCATTTGTGACAAAAATGGATGAGCACAATTTAAAGCAGTGGACATATTAAAAAGATTTAAGGGCACCAGCGTATTGGTTTCAGCTTAATAAACTAATTAAAAGAAGACAGAAATTTTTATTTCGCTCCTAGGTCTTGCGATCGATGCAAATACTTTTTATTTTGCATAAAGATCCGCAGTCTAGTAATAATATTATAAGAAATGCCAAACATGTCATTTTGACCCTTGGTTGTTCCAGTGTTACACGAAAAGAAGTTAATTCAGTAATTTCCTATGAAAACGTTTTTATAATTTCAATAATTGTGAAATAGAAAATCGGTCATTTTCACCGTGGTAGGTTTAGCGTCAACACTTTGCGCTCGGACACAATGTCAACTCGAAAACCAAACATTCTACACGATTTCTTCATTTTGTGCATGTGAAATCGAGGCAATTTACTCACTAAATAATGAAATGTTTGGCGATTTATTAAATATAAACCAATTTAATAATGTAAAAAATATTTCGAATAATATTACAATTTTTAACGGCGCTAAAAAAATTTTCTTCGACCGTTCCTATGAACGGTAGTTCATGCTATGATCTAAACAGAGAGGGTAGCCATTGAACAGACATGCTGTCCCATGCCTATGAACCCTAAGTACATAACTAGAAATGTGTTCTGCACCGTCTGCAAGAAACCCCGAAAGTAGACATTTCTTTTCTCCTTTCCTTCTTCAGCAACTTCGACAAGTCTGCGAAGTAGTACATCGATTTCTGTCGAGATAGTAGTTCGTGCTGCGACCTAAGTAGAAACGGTAATTCATGGACAGACACGCTCGCGCCTATCAACCCGAGGAAAGATCCGATAAGCTGGTGGTGATACATCGATTCGATCTTTGTACACTTTAATTTTCAAATTGCAGCTACCCGTTTCCTTAAGCAAAGCGTAAAACGCGGTAATTGGAAATGCTAACTCTCTCCGATTCGATGCCCTTTTGACCGATTTCTTTTTCGCGACCGTTCCCGACGATAGATCGCATCTAGAACAAACACCTGGACGCCCGTGTTTTCACGGCTGAACCCCGCAAACTGGGGAACAATAAAGCGAGGCTAATCGTCTCTGTCTCGCAAGCCACGGACTCGCAATTAGGTTCGGTTGATTTAGAATATTGTCCGTGTTGGTAAACACGGCCGAGAGCGATTCTCGTTTGTTTTCGCGGGCCGCGAGAACGTTTCGCCGCTTGAATACCGAATAATCCGCGCTCTCGGACAAATTCTACGGCGATCAGGAACCAAGACCCGAAGAAGAATAGAGAAGGAGAGAGAGAGAGAGAGAGAGAGAGAAGAGAGAAAGAGTAGAAGAAGCTGGGAGATTGAACACAAGCACCGGAAACGCTACGGTGTATTCGCGAGTCGTTCGGCCGCACTCGAGTAATTCCCACCGCGTGGATCCCCGCACGCGTGCTGCCATAATCAAAACAGCTTGGCCGCCCCCGCGTTGAATAATTCAACCGGGTCAGCCGAACGGAAGCCTTTTCTTTGCTATCGATTCCTCGCGTCGACCGTGAAGATACGACGAAGAAAACCGAGCCATCAACAGAGACCTGTCCGCGTTTCGACTCTCGCCGAGGCTTTTCCGGGATCCGGCGCGCGATTAGGCTAGAGAGATCCCTCGGGAACCCGTCTAGATCGTGGACCGATCGATATTGAACACGTCTCACGGTGGGCCAATTGCCCGATCTAGCTGGAAAAAGTTCTGCACATCAGATGCGGCTACTGATGTTGACTTATATGGTGTCGTTGTAAATAGGAGGTCTCAATCTTTAAGTTTATGGTACTTTTGATCGCGACAAAATTTTTGGGAAAAATATTTACAGTAGTTTCTCTATATATGTCGCCAAGACCTGGGTGATAAATGTCGCGGAACTATCCCCAATACCGCGGGGGCCACTGAGCTCGAGAGATAACACGGCTCGGTTATGTTTCCTGGACGATACATGACGCTGGCAAGACCCGTGTTGTTGACATATATCGAGAATCCACTGTACGTGTAATTTTTTAAAGATAAAGTAACATCAACTTACCACTCGATTGTTAATTAAAGATAGAAAATTGCGGCGTTTAGTACAGTAGAGTCTTAGAACTATTTCAAAATTTGAGACAAATTTTGATTTTCGGTATTTTGTAATTTATTTTGTAAATTTTTGTCGTATTGGATTGTATTAGTCCTAATTTTTGCCATGTCGCATCGAGTTATAGCAGTTTCTCGATCTACCAAAAAAATTATTTCTCATGAAATGGCTACTAAAAGCAAAAAATTTTTGATTTTATACCAAGTATAAGAATGTTACTATCGCCTAAAAATAGTTTCGATTAGTAACATTTGGTAACTAGGGCAGCACACTCTACAAAACGTGAAATAGCTTATATTAAACGAACAGTTTGAATGTCAAGATGTTCCGTAATACAGGGTGTCCCGGGTTTTTCCGGCCAAACTACGGAAGCATATTCTGCAAGTAGAAATAAGAAAAAAATGTTGTTTGAAGTTAGGTTAGAAAGTTTGGCTTCGTTACAAAGTTATAAACAAATGAAATTAAATTTGGTAACGGCGGATGTTACTTCGCAAAGTACGAAAGGTCGAACATGTTTATCTTATTCGTCGATAGATATCATGTTTACTATCTTGGAGCGATTCAACATCCGTGTCACTTTTACCACAACACCTCTTGGATCAAGAAATCGCGGTGAAAATGCCAAGAGTATTTTCAAACGAGGAATACGCTGATATTCATTTCGTGTTCGGAAAAATCCGCCGTTAGCAAATTCAATTTCATTTGTTTATAACTTTGTAATAACGCGTTTCTAACCGAACTTCAAATAACATTTCTTTCGTATTTCTACTTGTAGAATATACTCCGTTAGTTTGACCGGAAAAACCCGGGACACCCTGTATAAACAATAATCTGAACCACCAAAATGAAATAAATCTGCATTTGTTTCTAACTTTGTAATAAAGCGTTTCTAACCGAACGTCAAATAACATTTCTTTCGTATTTCTACTTGTAGAATATACTCCGTTAGTTTGACCGGAAAAACCCGGGACACCCTGTATAAACAATAATCTGAACCACCAAATTGAAATAAATCTGCAGTTGTTTCTAACTTTATAATAAAGCGTTTCTAACCGAACGTCAAATAACATTTCTTTTTTATTTCTGCTTGTAGAATATGCTCCCTCAGTTTGGCCGGGAAAAACCAGGGACACCCTGTATAAACAATAATCTGAACCACTAAAAAGAAATAAATCTGCATTGCTCACTTTCAACTGCTGAATTCATGTTACTATGAATATAAAAATCTTTTATAACAGCCAGATAATCACAACACACGTTCTGATACTTACCTAACACAGTGTTTTCTCGATATATGTCACCAACACGGGTCTTTCCACCGACATATATCGTCCAGGAGATACTATTCTTTCATCCACGCTGAACGTAGTACATGTTTACACTACTCGACGTCAGAGGCCTCTCGAGCCTCTTGGTCCCTCACGCGGTAGGGGGGATAGTCCTGCGTCTTTTATCACGGAGGTATTTGCGACATATATCGAGAAAAGACTGTAATTCGCAGCAAACGTTCGAAGAAACGTGAAACAATAACGCGGCGCGGCAGTTGTCTTCGTCATTTGTATCATAATTGATAATTAGACTGCGGATCTTTGTGCAAAATGAAAAATATTTCCATCGATTGCAGGACACAGGAGCGAGATAAAAAATTCTTTCCCCTTTTAATTATTTTATTAAGAATGAAACTACCCTTAAATCTTTTTAATATGTCCACTGCTTGAAATTATGCTTACACATTTTTGTCATAAATGCATAAAATCCGCAGTCTATTGATAATGCTAAAGGTCACTTTAGGTCTACGGGGAATGTATAGTACTTAACACGAACACCACCAACGCTTACATATTTTTACCTTCAATTTCGGACTTTTTTCCTCCTAATTATACCATCTGGCCCGCTGTGACGCCTTCTCGATTTCTTTTTTTTTGGTTTTTGGGAACGAGAATTCACAGCGAGCTCCCCGACTCGTCGCCGTGGGTCCGCACGCGTTTCCGCGCGTCACCACGCCGTTAAAAATACACGGTCGGTCTCGCGAAACTTTCGCGACGCCCGATCAATCTCAGATACTCAAAGAAAACAACGCTGCGAGCAACGTCGACTCGCTTGCCGCCTCGCGATTCGTTGGACAAAATTCAATTACCGAATCGCGAAGATCGCAGAGAGCTGCAGGACGAAAATCGCGGAGAAGAAGCACGCACGCGTTTCTCGCGATCGCGTCTCGCAAAATGCTCGCGGAGAAGGTGTCATATGTCCGCGGTTGATCCTATGCGACCGTTCGGACTTGCGTTGTGTTCGCACTGCGAGGTGCCCGCTAATAAACTAACTCTCGAAGGTCCACCTTCCTTGGTCGGAAGGAAATGAGTTGCAATGTTGGTTTCAAGTAACTATATTTCAAACTGAACAAGTGAGAACGCTGCTGGAAGGGGCCAAGTCACTGTCCAAGCTATGGGTCTGTTAGAACTAGGCGACTTTTCTAAAACTATCGGACTTCCTAGAGCGATCTGACTGGGAGAACGCGAGTCACAAATAAGCTAGCCTCGGTTCTCCCCACTACTCTGAAGTTTCAACCCCCTACCTCGGGGGTTTGGTGGGAGGATCTAGGGGCTGGGTGCTTGAAACAGGCCCAGAGTTCGCCAAGGCCAGGGCTCGGGGTGCGAGCTGACCCGGGCCCCCGGAGGGAGCATGGCTCCCCCCATGCAGGGGCGGCACCACCGGGGTTAATTCCCTCCCCTAGGGGAGGGGGATTCGGGACGGCCCTTGCTTCCTTCGGGACACCGGCCCCGAGCGGGGCACGAAGACTCCGGGAGCTGTGGGTGGACCGAGTTGGGCTTCGGGAGGCCCAATCCGAAGGCTCCAGGGATGTGGACACCGGGCGGGCCCCTCCGCCCGGGGTCTTGTAGCGTAGGCAATGGGGGAGGCTAACCCCCTCCCCCGGGGTATGATGTTAGCTGGGAGGTGCCCTGTTGAGTACTCGCGTGATCCAGGCACCTCCCCTTTAGCTTAGGTGGGCGAGAGGTTTTAGTGGGTAGTCTTCAGGGGGTCCCCCCATGGGGATAGTCCCACATAACCCCGGCTTCCCCCAGGGAGCCGAGATATGCGAAAAACATTTCCTCACGATAAAAAATGAAGAAAAGGGTTCGCCAAGGCCACACATGCTTGGCGACCGAACCCTGGGTGTTTCCAGACACCTGCAAACCGTTCGAACTGTAGTCTCAAACACCCGGACGCGCTGAGCCTAAGTGGCGAACGATTTTAAGTGTTTCATGGCAAGGGACTGCGTCGAAGGGGCCCACGCACGGACGGCAACACTATTAAGGGGGCCGGTATGGTTTGAAATCCATATACGTATGCAAGGGTCAAAATCTAGACAAACTGCCGCTTCAATATTGCAACGAGCAGTTTAGAAGTGGTCAATTGTGTTTCCTAAAAGTCCAATGTACGTCTGTATGGAGCCCAAATTGCGAATTTCTACCCGATCGCGGAGTAATTTGTAATATTCGGCAGAAAATTCGAATTCTGAAGCAAGTATGACGTCACAGGATGGCTGCCGCTGAAAGATTCTCTTAATTTCGAGAGATTTAGTGTTCGTATCGAAAAAAAGGCTCCATACAGGCGTAGCAAAGACATGTACAAACACGGTGGTATGCATTTTTAATTGATTACTTGCTTATTTAAGACGTAAAATGTCTAGAAAAAAGGCACAGGATAACGTAGCGTGACAGTCAAGGCCAAACGCCTGCCGGCCCCCTTAAGCCAAGTGGCGACGACAGGCCCATCGCGGTAGCCAAACTACGAAAAGTCACGTACCGGGTCTGCTGCAGAATATCAAGGCCCCTGCCATGAAACATCGCCCAACGCGAGCCCCTACGGAAGATCTGTCGATAATCAGCGCCGCTTCCCACGGCTGATTAGAACGAACCATCCGACACCGCCTTGCGTTTATTTCGACGTGCTCGAGCAGCCCCGGGACACACGCACGGGGCGCTCACGGGGTTCCCGCGAGCCTTTCAATCCGCATCACTCTCGGGGAATTCATCAATCAACCCGGTTGCGCCGCGCCGGTGCACCTTGCACCCTCGTTTCCTCCGTTTTAAATAACCAGCCCGCCGGGGGTGGCGAGGGAGAACGGGCGAAATGCGGTATATTCGGGCCAACGATGGGAAAACCCGACACAGACAATCGGGTCATCCCTCGAGCACCGAGAATATGGAATATGTTCCGATGGCGAGCCCCGGATAATTGCGGTGTCGCACAGTGTGTCGTCCAATGGAAAAAAGTCCGAAAACCAAAGTGTAAGATCTGCAAATTTATGTATCCTAAAATGTTCGTAACAAAACGTAGTTTCTAAAACTGCCTTAAATTTTAACTGAATAAATGAATTTGTTATTAAAATTGAGGCTGAAACCTCACTGTCAAATTCCGCGCATTTTTGAAAACATGCGTCCCTCGCAAGCTATTCGGTTTTTTAATTTGATTTTTACAGGGTGTGTTTAGCATTATTAGACCTTCAATCTCCCAAAAAGTTTTTTTAAATTATCGCAGTTTGTCCTAATTTTTTATGTTCAACATTTATCAACTTTGATTAGAGTTTTAAAAAGAGTACATCAAAGTACACCCGTGAATTTTTTTACAGTAATTGGTGGCACATTAAACTTTAATTTCGCATTGGTTTAAATCTGCTCACATTTGCTCAAGCGGAGAAAATAATAAAAAACCATATTAAGACGCTCGCGCACGGCGGCAATTATTTTTAGACGCATGCCATTTGATAAGTACTTACATATGTGTTCAATTTTATTCTTATAAATTATATATTTAGTTTTAAAATTGTTTAAATATTTACAATCTTTCAATTCAGTATTAAAGAAAGTACCCCAAAAGGTTCCTTTGAGATTTCGTATTATATTAATTTAAAGCACATCAGACTTGATATGACGGTCGACCTTAAGTGCATAAATATACACAAATGTTAAAAATAATAGAAAATGTTGACGTTGAGACGCGTCAAGAAAGAAATAATTCAAGAAGCTAGAGAATTATATTTAAAACATAATAATTGGTATGTGATGCCGGTAACTACGCATAAATTACTTTTCCATGCAGTTGAAATTATTAAAAATACAATTGTTCCTATTGGCAAATTATCCGAAGAAGCTCTAGAGGCTCAACATAAAAATATAAAATATTTTCGGGAACATAATACCCGCAAGACATCAAGAGAAAATTCAAATAAAGACCTATTAAATCGTCTTCTACTGGAGTCGGATCCAATTATTGCCCATTATAAAAAAAAACATACGAAAAAAGAAAAAAAGGATTTTGCAGATATAAGAGACTATTTATTATTAAATGAAACATCCTACTTATCAGATTCCAACTCAAACACTTGTTCTGATGATAGTGAAGCTGAAGTAGTATAGTACGTACACGTATTATTTAATAACATATTATCTATGTTAATTTATTAATTAATTAATTTATTCATTTTATTTATTTCTAGGTAAAATAAAGGAATTCTCTTAAGGATTCCCAAGTTTTAATTCCTCCTTGTGAAGATTTGAATAAGTAATGTATACAGTATTGTACTTTTTTTTAAAATTTTCGTTAAAATTGTAAACTACGTTTTATGCAGTAAAAAAACATAAGAATTTATTAAAACATAAGAGTTATCGCAATTAAAAAAAAAATTTTTTTATATACCAATCGATTCGCCTTTGCATTTTATTTCAAAAAGTATTAAGGTACTTTACTCGAAAATTTCATAATTTAAGAGTTATGACTTTTTTCCCGAATTCCCATATACTCGACACACTGTGTGTCGGCCAGGATTCTCCTCTTACTCGCGATTTTTTCCTTTTCGTCCGGGTTGGTTCGATGATCCACTACCCCCGTGCTTTTGACTATCTTGGCCCTTTCTACTGAAAATCATTGCACTTCGGGGTCCGGAGGACTCGTTTCTCTCGACGCACACAGTTTCTACTAGGATAACGTTGGCCCTGAAGGAACTGGGTTATGGCAAGCCGGATGCTTTCGAATAAGTATTCAAATCAGGTTTTTGTGACCGAGTCGTTTCTTTATTAAAGTGATGTCGGGATAGCGTCCGGGGTAGATCGATTATCGCGATTGTAAATCCACAACTGGACTATAACTCGGCGCGACTAAACTTTTAACTCGACTGAGATTCGGCTGTGACTAGACTCGCTCTCGCGTCGGTAGTCTCTGCCTTAGTCCTTTCGAGGAGTTTCCACCAATCAGTGAATTTTGCGTAACACGCCCACGTTCCACGCCCCTCGTGCGTGAGAAGGGTGAGCGCGTCGTTTGGTTAAAAATCGAATTATGGTGATGCAGCGGGGTGTCTTCCGGGCCCAGTGCCAAGTGCGTTACGTGGCTGCTGGCTTACGTCAACGGGCCCAGCTTTCCCGGTTGATAGAAAGCAGGCACGCGTCGCTGGGACACTCTAGGCTGGAGACCCTTCGACTACCCAAAATTTATGGCGTCCACTTTCGCTATCGAGTTCGTCGCTAGGAACTACAAGGACACATCTGTCCGCTAAGTGGACATGTTGGGATGACGAGGTTACGAGATTAAATGTAACTTTATATTTGAAGTGTTTATTTGAACTCCGCAACGGAATAAACGTTGATCAGTTTGGTTAATGCATATAACACAATTTTGTACTTTATTGATACACTGAAAGTATAACTATCGGTAATAGAAATGGAAATGTGGGAGCTGTTACTGGCTCGATAGACTGGCTTGGACCGAGGGTTGCCTTCTTCCTCCTTAGGCCCTTTATACGGAAAAAAGGCGGCGTTCGAGGTGCAATAAACCGCGGGTCAAAAAGGACTTTCCTCTCCGCATGTTTCGTGCATTTCGGTGTATGCTCCAACAGGACAAAATCGTTAAAGACGTTTTCTCACAAATAGCGTCTTATGCTGCGCAAACCATAAATCTTTCTTGGTGCTGGTGCGCTGAAGATTTCTCTTCCGGCGCCCAGCTAGCCGCTACAGCCCTCTTCGTCGCCTAGGCAATCGGACAACTCCGGAATTGTCTGGGTACACCCGGTACAAAACGCGTCCTCGAAGGGTCGACGCCGAAAAGGGAGCCTGCTGCCCGGGCCCCAGGCACCGGAAGGGCTAGGGGTGTGGTCGGTTGCTTTCGATTTCGAGATCCCTACCACCTCCCAATTAGCTCGGGGAGGCCACCTTGGGGTTTAGTGGGTAGAGTCCCACATACCCCCGTTCCCCTCCCAGGGGGTTCGGGGGACGCGTAATGCGTTTCCCTCGCGATAATAAAAAAGGGCACCGGAAGGGTGCCACGCGAAACGCTACAATTTCTCGTCCTCCGGGAAAACCGAGGGCGAGAATGGGACCAAGGTTCGGACACGGGAATAACGGGGACACCCCTCGCATCAGGGCGGATCTCGAAAAGATTCTCTACGACATTGGCTCTAGTTCTTCGATCGGAGTCAAATGTCACAAAATACACAGCCACGTGGCCGGACCTGAGAGCAGCCCGTGCTCTTCATACAGAATTTAGCGAATCTTTTAGGCGCGCGCAATATTTGTCAGCTCTAGATCGATAATTGACACGGAAGTTCCTCGGGCAGCGCTCCCTAAGCCTGCGAGCGGAAGTTCGGCCCGAAAGAGGGCAGACCCTCCGAAGGATCGTGACGGGAAGGGAGGTGACGTGGCGAATTTTGCAACGTCACAACATAAAATAGAATTAATTCAGAAGCGTCACGAAACCGGTTAAAACTGGGTCTTTTCGTAGGCTAGTGGTTGCTTGAGATAGGCTGGGAAGGATATAGACTTGTATCTAATCTGGTTCGTTGAATAAATAGACCTTGAAGCAATGAGTGTTCGTGCCACGTTCTGTTCCTATGCGAAATTTGAACGGTTTATTAAATATTGATATACAGTGATTTCTCTGTATATGTCGCTAAGACCTGGATGATAAATGTCGCGGAATTATCCCCACTACCGGCGGGGTATACCTAGTGTTCCTTCTCGAGAAATTTTATAATTGATTATTTCTCATTTCTCCAGAAATTCCAGCATTTCTCGAGAAATTTAAAGCTAGGAAAATTCTAATGAATATCATTTATTTTATAACATACAAATTCTTAAATTCTCTTAAATTCTTACTTAAAACTTTAGAAAAACTGAATACTGAATTGAGTAATGAGTTTCTTGTTGTTATGAAAGAAGAAATATCTAAAAGAAGAGACAAGATTGTTGTATCCCTTATCAAATATCTGCATAATCCAGAGTCTCTGCAAAAAGACTCAGAAGATACATTTTTTTATTTAACATCCGAGGGAGATATGTATAACATGGCAAAACAAATTCTAAGCAGACTTTTTGGAAAATATAACCATGATTCTTATGAAAATAGTGAAAAACTTGCAGATTCTCAGAATGAGGAACTATCACTGGAAAGACAGTTAGAATTATATATCGAGTAACTGTATGCTCATAAGTTAATATTGTTCTCAGGCTCTGTACTTTATATATGAGCCGTCTATTTTGAAAGTGGCCTAAGTCCATTTGTCAATTATTTTTTGTTGTCCGTAACAACTTCAAGTTAGCTGTCATGAACAACATTTGCGGTGAAGTATATTCAGAGTATATACGATAATTTTGGACACCTAAGTTTTCGCAGTTGGTTCAATAATTAAAACCATCACTTTGATAGTGGCCCAAGTCCAATCCATTATTGATAATCTTCGAAGGACGTTATCAAAAAGTGCCAGGAAGGTAATAACTTTATTCTAAATGAAACGAAACAAGAGGATTTCATATCAACAAAATTTTTGGAGGGCGCAGTTTTTAAAAGGGTAAAGAATTCTAATGGAGAAACAATAAATTGGTTAAAAATATGCTGGATGCGTTTTTTGGGAGATGAACCATATAAAATTTTCTATAAGATATCAATGGATGAGAATGCAAAGTTTAAAATCCTGGATTTATTACCACTTCGGGGTAGACCAAGAAAGTTCGAAAATATTGTATTGACAGCACTTTATAAAAATATAAGACGAATTACAACAACGAAATACAAGAACATGATGGACTTACTACGATACATACCACCGGAGCACCATGACTTCTTCAAATCCCTCCCGCATACACAAAACGTAGATGGCAGTAAATTGTTGTGTAATTTATGTAGTTAGAAAATGTCCTGAATTGCATAAATTGTGTTTTTGAAGTGTTGTAAAGATATATAAAGTAAATTGAGTATTGCTTTTTCAATTTGAAGCATTTTAAATTACGTCGAATGGACTTGGGCTCTTTCAAATTTTACAACGAATCTGGTTGTTAACTTTGAAAGTGGCTTGACTCCATTTTTGGTAAGAAAACACATATTATTCACTTAATAATTGCTATTATTATAATAGGAACTGTAAATTTAACTCTTTTAGGTACACTTAAGCAGTATGACACATTGGTATCTCATACGTATATTTTTAATTTTATTGAAACACGAACCCTTAAATATCTCAACGGAAATTATACATCAGTTGCCGACCTGCTGACTCTGAAAAAGTCACGTGACTATCCCGGGCCCTTAAAAACCCTTGAAACCGTTCCGTTTGTAATTAATAGACTGCGGATCTTTATGCATTTATGGCTTCTGAAAATTTTCAAAAAATGCTATAATATAAAATTTCACAGAAAGTACGATTTTTATTTATTTCAGATCTACAAAGTTCACCACCACTGAAAATTAGATTTCATTTGTTTCCGCTTTTCTAAAATTTTCCTGCAAAAATTGAAAATTGCATAAGCATCCGCAGTCCAGTAATTAACAATGTATAATCAACAGAGACCAGAATTTCTATAAAGTCCGCGCAGCCTGGCACCAACGCAGCGCGCAGGATAATTACGTAGGATTAATAGTAATCGACCAACGCGTGTCTGTTCACTAACGACTGTTTCCACTTAGGCCGTAGAACGAACAGGCGCTGGCTCTCGTTTCTCGCAACAAAGCCAGACGATTTTTCACCGGGAATATCGCCGAGCGATTTGGTCGTCGATCGGCGAAAGAGCCGATCCGGCTGATCTATATCCGTCCGGATCCAATTCGATCGGCGATTCACGGCGGTGTCGGTGCTTACGGCCTCGCCGATTCGTATGTTAGTTTTGGCAACGATATGCGCTGACATTAAGACCGTCGGTAAATATTGGCTCTATCGGAAACCACGAGGGAAATGCCAATTCCCGGTACGGAGCAGCGTATTCGACACATTTCCAAAATCATTTTTCTCGAAACTAGTTTTACCCCACCGCTCCAATTTATTTTTTCCGTGGCGTTTTCATGCTCATCTCCGTGAGGATAAAAGAGAACCAGGCGGTCGCATACCCAACAAATTCTGTGCAGTACTCTGTCTGCGTAACCCCTTGAATTTCCCTTGGACTATGAAAGAAAAGATTGGATCTCCTTTATCTCTACGTTTACTGTTCGTCAACTATTGATCAGAGAAGAAAAGAATTTTCGTTCAACTTAACAGAGAGAGAGAGAGAGAGAGAGAGAGAGAGAAGATCAACCATTCGTGCTAAACCGATGCGTTCGAAGCCTTCGTTGCATGGGAACTGGTTATTTTCGCAAAGGAATCTCGAACAATCCGAAATGTACAGTGTCTTCGCGATATATGTCGGCAACGCGGGTCTAGATGTCGTTTATTCCCCAAGAATCGCATAGTCCGTGCCGAACGTAGAAAAGGACAGTGATGCTCGCCGCCGAGGAGTGTGAAAACATTCGTCCTACATTTTATTTGTCAAAGTCACAGCGGCAAATACTGTCGACGAGATCCTAACTATTCTTTGTATTATACCCTCACGGGTTATACACCACCGCGGTGGTGGGGAAAGTTCTGGGAAATTTATCATCCAGACCTCGGCGACATATATCGCGAATTCACTGTATATCGGGAACAAGGGGCGACGAGGGAGTCACGTTCCGAGGATTTGGTTGTTCCGTGGTCCCTTAAGTCGAAGTTAATTGTGCCAGACGGGGGGACAGTTCGCGTTCGATAGAGATTATACGGATGGGAGGCTTTCGGCTAAGTCCTCGGACGAAATCGAGTCGGTTAGGGGCTAGGTCCGAGCGGGAAAGACTGTGGGGAAACAGTTCAGACGGGTGGATCCGATTCGAAAAAAGGAGGGTAGCGTCCCCTGTTCCGCGCGAGCCCCTGCGAACGAGCCGGCATATGGGAAACAACGGGAAACACGCCGCTAAGAATGAAAATCCCAGCTTCGAACGCCGTTAACACGGACCGCGACGGCAATAATCCTTGTAAATCCAGCAATTTACCGTTCAACAGGTTCGCGTTGTTGCGAGGGGGGCCGAACAAGTCGAGTTTTAACGCGTGCCTACAACAGTCGCTCGCCTTTAAATCTGCGAGCTCCTACCTCGCGACTACAGTGATTTCTCTCTATATGTCGCCACGGCCTGGATGATAAATGTCGCAGAATTATCCCCACTACCGCGGGGTATACCCCGTAAGGGGCCTCGAAGCTCGAGAGGCCTCGGAGGCCGAGGAGTGTAAACTTAACACGGTTCGGGTATGTCTCCTGTACGATACAAGACGCTGGAAAGGCCCATATTGTTGACGTACAGTACTGGACAAAATAAAGTACGCACCTCGAATATTTTTACAATTACGTTTATAACTTCGTAGTTTTTACAGATATAATAATTATGTATTTGCACAAAAAGAAGGTTTCTTAGTCTACTTTTAAACTCAATGAGAAATAATTCCAAAAACATGAAACATCGTACATTATTCAAGCCCGTTACGTCTGTTGTCATATTTTCCTCGGACAAAATAAAGTACGCACTGGAGTGTTTATTTACTTTCAGCAATAATGGCATGTAGGATACCTTTTCTTGCCGTTGGAGATACAAGAATGTTTACAAATAAACGTATTAATACAGTTTCAGTTACCCATCAGTGCTCTTAGAGGCAAGATTGTATCATTCAATTGCGAATAACATAGAAATGAAACAAATTTCCGTACAAATTAGAAAATTAATAGTTAACGACCGGAAAAAGGGTCTCTCGAATAGGAAAATCGGTGAAAAGTACAATGTTAGTGAAGCAGCGGTCAGAAAGATCTACAAAAAATTTGTAGAGCTTGGCACAGTAGCCGATAAGATCGGTCGCGGACGGAAGAGGAAGACAAATTCAGTCGAGGATCGTAGAATTATCCGGGAAACGAAGAAAAATCCGACTGTTACTAGTCGTGTAATCAGGGAAAATGTGCAACTCAACATTTCTGAACGAACCGTGCGCAGGAGACTTCGGGAAGCTGGGCTGTGGAGCAGTTTTGCACAGCGTCGCCCTTTAATTCGAAAAGTTAATAAATTGAAACGTCTCCAATTTGCAAAAAAATACGTCGATAAGCCAGTGGACTTCTGGAAAAAGATTATTTGGAGTGATGAGAGTAAGTATGACTTGTTTGGTCATAAACAACGAACACGGGTTTGGCTGAAGCCCGGCGAGAAGCTTCTGGATAAAAATGTCCAAACAACTGTCAAGCATGGAGGAGGCAGTATTATGGTGTGGGGGTGTTTTGCGTGGTCGGGTGTGGGAAATCTCGTCAAAATCGATGGTATTATGACAGCAGACAAATACATTGACATTCTCAACGAGAATTTAGAGGAATCTCTGCTAAAGATTGGTCTGGAAGATGACTTTATCTTCCAACAAGATAACGATCCTAAACATACCGCGCATAAAACTGCTGCTTTCTTTCGTGCTTCGAGGATCAAAGTGCTAGATTGGCCAGCACAATCGCCGGAATTAAATCCAATCGAAAATCTGTGGTCCATTTTGGACCAGAAAGTTGACCACAGTGACGCAACCAATAAATTAAAGTTATTCGAAGCTTTGGAAAAGGCGTGGGGAAACATCGACGAACAGCACATCCGGAATCTCGTCGAGAGCATTCCTCGGCGTTTGCAAGAGGTCATACGAGCAAAGGGCGGCCATACAAAATACTAGTTCTCAATTAGAACTTAATTTTGACTGTTATTATCACATGCGTACTTTATTTTGTCCAAAGAAAATATCCTTATAAATGTAACGGACCTGTCTATTGAAAAATGTTAAATGTTTTTGAAATTATTTTTGTTAAAACCTAAAAGTAGACTAAGAAACCTTCTTTTTGTGCAAATACATAATTATTATACCTGTAAAAACTACGAAGTTATAAACGTAATTGTAAAAATATTCGAGGTGCGTACTTTATTTTGTCCAGTACTGTATATCGAGAATTCGCTGTAATCGCGCGGCGATTTTCCTTGGGAATTCGTTCTCGGTTTTCGTGCCGAGAGAAGAGCCAGAGAGGCATCGATGAAGATTGAAAATCGGCATAGCGCGCGAAGAAGCGTGAAGGCGCGGCGCCGCGATGGCCCGATAGCCCGCGTCGTTAATTACGCGACGATTGAGCGGAATTTTACGAGGCGTGTAAACGTTGCGGCTCAACGAGGCAAAAATCACGCGCGACGTCCTCCTCGCCGTGATTATGGCGCGTCCGCGATCGACCATGCATCCTGGAACGCGAACAACTCCGGATAATTCTATTCGTTCCCCAGCTCTCTCGACCGTCGCTCTACTTTTCGGAAGCTTCGTTGCACGATTTCATTCTCGAGGAGATTCGTCGGAATTGTTGCAAAGACTCGTGAATTCTACGTGGTAATCGATACGTTCCGCGATTTGTCACTCGGGCGACTACGGCAGCCTCGACTGTGCGGTTTAATTTCACTTTCGAGATCGACGGACGTTTTGGGATCGCTATAGATTCAATACGGTGAATTCTCGATATATGTCGCCGGGGCCTGGATGATAAACGTCGCGGAATTATCCCCACTACCGCGGGGTGCACCCCGTGAAGGGCCACGAAGTTCAAGAGGCCTCGGACCTCGAGGAGTGTAAACATAACACGGCTAGGGTATGTCTCCTGGACGATATATGTCGCTGGCAAGACCCGTGTTGTTGACACACAGGGTGTTCATTTGAAAACTTTCCAGCCGAATATCTCGAAAAGTATGAAAGATATTAAGAAACACGTGTCCAAGGATTTCGAGGGGGAAAGAGGGGGGCAGTATCAGTTTTTTGTGGGTGGCGTTTTCAAGGTTATTTGAAGGTCGACTTTGTTTTTCAAATGGAAACCTATATTTTTTATTATGGGATCTTATTGTACGTAAAAAGACCAGCAATTTTCGTAGGATACTTTTTTTTATCTGCGCACTAGTTTCGGAGATATTTAAAGAGAAGTGGAGCGAGTCATACTTACACTGCGAGAAAGTTTGTAATTTCTTTATAACTGTAATAAATTTTCAAAATGTTTTCCGTTGTTTTCTATACAATAATACAGACGATTCTCAAATTCTGGACGAACATTTTTGAAGGTATCTGTTGGAATAGCTCTACATTCCTGTACGATTCTGCGACGCAGATCGTGGACGCTTTCTGGTTGTGTTTTATAAACAACAGACTTTAAGTGTCCCCACAAAGAGAAGTCGACTGGAGTTAGATCTGGTGATCTTGGTGGCCATTGAATAACACCTCTTCTACCGATCCGGCTTAGTGGGAATCGATTGTTTAACCACTGGCGAACTGGTAACGTGTAATGCGAGAAAGTACAAAATTTCTTCGTTTAACAAAAAATTGCCGTTTTCATCTCTTTGGTTTTCAAGACTTTCTGTTATAAGTGGATCAATGGTGTCGTCCATTAAATTTAAACACAGATTGCCATTCAAATTCTCTTGGAAAAACAGAGGACCTATAATAGCATTTCCTAAAATGCCTGCCCAAACATTCATTTTTTCCGGCCATTGAGTATTACTTTCTCTAATAAGATGTGGATTTTCGTCACTCCAATAACGACAGTTATAACGATTTACAGCATCGTTTAAGAAAAAAGTGCGTTCGTCACCAAAACAAATGTTTTTAATTAGATTAGGAGTGAGGTTGATCATATTTGTTAATTCCTCAGAAAACTCAATCCGCCTGTCAAAGTCATCTTCCAATAACTTTTGATGCAACTGCATTTTATAAGGATGAAACTTGTTATGTTTAAGTAATTTGTGCACAGATCTCCATTGATACACCAGTTACCATTGAAACTTGTCGAAATCAACTATTAGGATTCACATACTTTTCATAGTTTTAGAGTTATTCGGCTGGAAAGCTTTAAAAACAACACCCTCTATTTCGAGAATTCACTGTATACAGTGATTTCTCTATATATGTCGCCAAGACTTGGATGATAAACGTCGCGGAATTATCCCCACTACCGCTCTCACAAGTCTACCAACATGTACGAAAGACGTAAATATACGCCCTCTATATTTTTCTTGCTGTAACACCTTCACTGTCTCACCAATTGTTCCAACATGGAATTTATCGTTCCATGTAAAACAGCAACTGAATATCGGCAACTGTTTCAATATTGTTCAGTCAATTGTCTTCGTACTGTTCAGTTCAAATCTCCGGGTACCGTTTTTGTCAGCACAATGATTTCTGTATATATGTCGCCAAGGCCTGGACGATAAATGTCGCGGAATTATCCCCACTACCGCGGGGTGTACCTCGTCAGGGGCCACAAAGCTCAAGAGGTCTTGGACCCAGAGGTGTGTAAATGTCACACGGCTCGGGTATGTCTCCTGGACGATATATGGCATATATCGTTGTTGACATATATCGAGAGTTCACTGTAAACAGATTTAACGTACAGGGAAATTGATTTTCGGCTAAACATCGCGTCTCGGTTAACATGCCGATCGTTCTCGACGCAGCGGCGTCGTCGGGCGGACACTATCAGCGTCGCGTTATGAATTCTCCTTGTTCTTTATCCGCGGCATTACGTGCGCCGTTCTCGTCGGTTCCGTTCCGTTCCGTTCCGTTCCGTCTGCGGGAAACGGCGAAATTGCCTCGTAAAGCAAGGAAGCCCGGCTAGCAATAACGGCTGGTAAAAATGTCGTCTTTAAAGACCGTAAAAACTAAGGACGCCTCGTAATTCCCGCGACCGTTCCCCAGAGGGTTGTGCGGATTGGTCGCCGGCAAGACGGTACCGGATTATCTTCGCTTCCACGGGGAAAAGTCGAGCTTTGTGCTTGGCCCGAGCAATCGGCCCGAATTCTTGCGATATTGCGACCTTGTTGCGTCCCACCCCACCCCGTCACGTCGCACAGTGGTCCCAAATCGCCAAAACGTGGTCAAAACCTCACAACTTATTACAAAATTACACTGTCCAACACCAAAAAAATTTTGCAATACCTGTTGGGTGATTCTTATAGACTTTGTCATCCTAAAACCGAATCTGAAAGTAGAATTGCTCCATCACGCAACGTTTTCGAAAAATTTTGGTTTTTGTAAAAATGACCGATTTTGATACGAAACGACGTGTTACGCAAAAACTAAATACGCGAGAAAGTTCAAATTTGAGTCAAGAGATAGAGGGGACTCTCCTCTACATATTCATATAGTCAATTATATTTTTATGTACTTCCTAATAGTTGTAAATGGTTGTTAAAGTTTGAAAATGTGCCGACGCGGGTACTTTGTACGCTCTATTTTTGTATTTATGTGAAAAATCCTTTATCTAGCAGGAATTTACTATACAGGAATGCATTCTACAGACATTTCTGGTAAAGAAACCATTCACGAAAAGTATTTGGTTCCCTTAATGTACGAGAAGGATCAGAAAATGTTAATTGACAGCGTGTGCGCGACGCGTTCGCGCCAGACGGCCATTGCAGCCTTTTCGCGACTCGCCAGGGCCGTCGCTATGCGTAGTCGACGTTGGTACCACTCAAGTATGTCTTTGCTTACTATGCTTAATTAAATACATTTTTTTTTGTCTTTTTGGGTGCCAATCATTACAAAAGATTATAAAAATACGAGTTATATTCACATTTCATTGTGAAATTCAATGTTTGAAATTCAAAATTGTGAATTTCATTGAAATGTCTGTAGAATGCATTCCTGTATAGTAAATTCCTGCTAGATAAAGGATTTTTCACATAAATACAAAAATAGAGCGTACAAAGTACCCGCGTCGGCACATTTTCAAACTTTAACAACCATTTACAACTATTAGGAAGTACATAAAAATATAATTGACTATATGAATATGTAGAGGAGAGTCCCCTCTATCTCTTGACTCAAAGAACTTTCTCGCGTGTTTAGTTTTTGCGTAACACGTCGTTTCGTATCAAAATCGGTCATTTTTACAAAAACCAAAATTTTTCGAAAACGTTGCGTGATGGAGCAATTCTACTTTCAGATTCGGTTTTAGGATGACAAAGTGTATAAGAATCACCCAACAGGTATTGCAAAACTCGAAAAAAGTTTAATTTTGTTGGACAGTGTTATTGGTTCCGCTTGAAAATTGGTATAAGGCCGTTTTTGGGGTCGCTGATCACGAATCTGAACTTGAAATTAGATAATTCGCTGTCTCATATTGACCTGAACGAGGGGAAACACTAATTCTCCGGATAGCAAACTCTACCCTTTGTATTGTACGAAGTGGGTATTCTATTCGCACTTCATAGTTCCCAAAGAAGAAAGAATAGAAGAATTGCTGGTCTTTTTACGTACAATAAGATCCCATAATAAAAAATATAGGTTTCCATTTGAAAAAACAAAGTTGACCTTCAGATGACCTTGAAAACGCCATCCAAATAAAAAACTGATACTGCCTTGGACACGTGTTTTACAGTTTTTAAATATTTTTCATACTTTTCGCGATATTCGGCTGGAAAGTTTTCAAATGAACAGCCGGTATAAAAACAGCGTTCGTGTTTGAAAAATATAAAAACATTTCGGATATATGATTCTTTATAAAAAAAGTTGACATTCTATTAAAAATCTGTTTAAATTTTACAGAAAGACAGTGCATATCTCTCACAGTTTGACAAGAAATGCAAGGAAAGCACATAAAATAGCTACTCTGCGTTACAAAAAACAATGCCACGACCACAGAGGCACCTAGGGGCAGCTAATTTTTTTTTAGAATTGCAAGATAATACTATGTAGCAGAAGCTCCAACAAGTTTTAACGATAGAACGTGCGAGACTTGCAACTTTTACTCTACATCTTAAAAATGTATGCCTTCACTTTTACTCTCTCTCTTTGCATACATAGTTATCAGTTAACAATAAACATTTGGCACTAAAAACTATGCAACTTACCTCCACAAACAGCATCCATAATGCACAATTAAAATCGAAACGTTTCAACACAATTTGTACACTGTGCACTTAAAATTCGCAATGTGCTTCACAAGCTTAAAAAGGTGTGGCCTAATGAACTCGAAGTTCGGACTGTGACTGTTGCGCAGGTATAAAAAAACGACCTTTTTGCAGTTTACCCCCACTCTTAGAGTAACCAACCCCATACTTAAAACTTACCTAGGTGAAAGTTCATATTTTAGGTTTTGGCCACGTTTTCCGGCTTGGGGACCACTGTGCGTCGCACAGTGGGCAATTTGGACAAAACCGGATTCAAAGTCAAAGAACTTTCGATAGGAATGAGGTAGAGCGATGCAATTTTTTGGAAATGAAAGCTGCAACTTTGTAGAATATGGGAAAAATAGAGAGATTGTGGTACGAACGTTTTTTAACCTCGAGAAAATTCGTTAAACGCGCACAAATTTAAGAAAATTTTAGTTTTTCCAATACCACGCGCGGAAAAAATTTTTTTTAACATGCTACACATCATTTCCCATAGATTTCTTCACGCTGACTTCAAATCTAGTCTCAAAATTTGTCTACGACCTCAGGATTTTGCAAAAAATAGATTTTTGTGACAAAAACTAATGAAGTCATTTTTTCTTTGAAATGATTGGATGGTAATAATCTCTCTATTTTCCCCATGTTCTACAAAGGTTCAGCTTTAACCTAAAAAAAATGTCATCGCTCTGCCTCATTTTTATCGAAAGTTCTTTGATTTTGAATCCGATTTTGTCCGAATTGCCCACTGTGCGTCGCCCCAAAATTCGAATTGTTCGCACTCGCGTAAACGCGAACGAATGGGCCCGGGTTTTGGCAGAGAATCATCTTCTCCGGGACTTCGTAAAATTCAATTTCGCTGGAGAACTGTCCCAGGGTCTACTGTTACCCAATAGCATTCTGGGAACCGCGTTCATTGGAAACCGATTTGTCTCTGGCAGCATCTCTCCTTTTAAGGGAGTTTCCTCGAATTTTTTCCGGGAAAACTACCGACCCTTTTGCATTGTGAATTAGCACGCGTACTTATTGGTGTTTGAACTGCACGCGTGTTTTTTTTTCAAGTAAGAATAATCGAAATTATACGAGTTACACATTTGTTTTTGTAGAGTACGTTTCTCGAGCGGGAATGGCGCGACGATACAGAGGGAAACGAGCAGTCGAGGCGCGCCGGGAAAATCTTTTTTAATTTCCGCCGCGTTCCGTATCCATCTTCCGGCATCAACGACTACCCGACCAATAAATAAGCAACTAAATTAGTATTCATGGATCGGCGCGAGCTCAATCTTCCTTGGCCTCTGTTCTTTATCGTCGCACGCGCGATTCGGGACCGTTGCGACGCGCTCCGCGGATAAATCGATATCAAGGAGGAGTTATCGAGTCGGAGTTTACGGTGTTTTTATTGCCGGTGCCGTATCTCGAACTTCCGAGATAAAACGCGCGCCGGGATGTGTAGTAACCTCTCTTTCTATCTCTATCCGCGTCTTTTTCTTTATTCCTCTGTTTCTCTCTCTCTCTCTCTCTCTCTCTCTCTCTCTCTCTCTCTCTCTCGCGTGCTCGATCGATCCCGGCTTTCCCGAAGTGGTAGCCCCCGTTACAACCCCCCGGCGAGTCCCCGCGACGAATTTACAAGCCTGCGAAACACTCGCCTCGCAGAATTTCGGATAATTTCCCTTTCAATTCGATGGAATTCGATCTTTGTTGGAGGTCGATTGCGGATTTCTATGCAAAATAAAATTTCTCTGCACGCATTTCAAGATACAGGAATTACACGGACATGTGTTTCTTTTTTTTTTTAAATAGTGTTAACAAGTTGGGAGTAATGTTCCTAAATTCTTCGTTTCTATTGCTTTGCATTTGATCTACACATTTTTGCCGTATACAGTCCGCAGTGATTATAGTCAGCGACGAGAATTAGTATGTTCTTCCCTCAACACAGTGTTCATTCTACAGGTTGTTTCGAAAATGGTGGGCAAAATTTTGGGAATGGATTTCTAATGCTTGGAGAAGACAAAAAAGTTATATTGACACAGTGATTTCTGTATATATGTCGCCAAGGACTGGATGATAAACGTCGCGGAATTATTGTCGCCTCGGACGCTGAGGAGTGTAAACATAACACGGGGGTTATGTCTCCTGGACGATACGAGACGTTGGGAAGACCCGTGTTGTTGACATATATCGAGAGTTGACTGTATAGGTCCGGAAATGATTAGTTTCTGAGTTATTAAAGTTTGTTTTTGTAAATAAGATTACTACATCTCGATAATGTAAACACAGAACGGCGATTACTTGGAAAACATTGTTGATAAACGGGCCTTTAACACTTTCACTGTCAAACCAGAAACCTCAAAAGTTCCATAAAATCAAAGTAAGTTGTTTAATGAAATAAAATATTGAAAATAATTAAATATGTGATATTGTGTAGTTCCCCAACTGTCTTGCAATTTTCAATTTTTGTAGACAAATTTTAAGAAAGTGAATGCACATGAAATTTTATTTTTAGTGGGAATATCCTTTGTACACACAAAATAGATAAAAATCGTACTAAATTCTATCGTATTTTCTGTTTTCGGATTTTTTGAAAATTTTGACTAGCCATAAATGCATAAAGTTCCTTAATCTATTAATAAGTTTACGAGAGTTTTTTGCAATTTCTATTTCGAACTTGAGTTTGAGGGCCCCAAAATTTGTACCGCTCGGGGCCTCCACTTGACTTGAGCCGTCACTGTAACCGAGGCTGCAGAGCTTTGCTGTCCTTTTCCACATTCGATCAAAGAATAATATCTCCTGGCCGATACATGTCCCTGGTTAGACCCGTGTTTTGGACATATATCGAATAAACACTGTACAGTGAATTCTCAATATATGTCAATGACACGCCTCCAACGCTTCACGGAGTATATTCCGCCATAGTTGGGATAATTCCGCGACATTTATCATCCAGTCCTTGGCGACATATATAGAGAAATCACTGTAATTATTTTCTCTGTATTTAGTGGCGGGTTTAAAGGCAAGTGGACTAAGCGGTCGCGTGGGGCTCTCTTCCTTTTTCATTGATAAGTTTATGAAAGTTTTTTTGTAACTTTGATTTCTAACTTGAGTTTGAGGGTCCCAAAATTTTTACCGCTCGGGGCCTCCACTGGAGCTGAGGCCTCTAGAGCTTCGCAGTCCCTTTCCACATTCGATCAAAGAATAATATCTCCTGGCCGATACATGTCCCCGGCTAGACCCGTGTTTTGGACATATATCGAGTAAACACTGTACAGTGAATTCTCAATATATGTCAATGACACGCCTCCAACGCTTCACGGAGAATATTCCGCCATAGTTGGGATAATTCCGCGACATTTATCATCCAGTCCTTGGCGACATATATAGAGAAATCACTGTAATTATTTTCTCTGTATTTAGTGGCGGGTTTAAAGGCAAGTGGACTAAGCGGTCGCGTGGGGCTCTCTTCCTTTTTCATTGATAAGTTTATGAAAGTTTTTTTGTAACTTTGATTTCTAACTTGAGTTTGAGGGTCCCAAAACTTTTACCGCTCGGGCCTCCACTGGTGCTGAGGCCTCTAGAGCTTCGCAGTCCCTTTCCACATTCGATCAAAGAATAATATCTCCTGGCCGATACATGTCCCCGGCTAGACCCGTGTTTTGGACATATATCGAGTAAACACTGTACAGTGAATTCTCAATATATGTCAATGAGACGCCTCCAACGCTTCACGGAGAATATTCCGCCATAGTTGGGATAATTCCGCGACATTTATCATCCAGTCCTTGGCGACATATATAGAGAAGTCACTGTAATTATTTCCTCTGTATTTAGTGGCGGGTTTAAAGGCAAGTGGACTAAGCGGTCGCGTGGGGCTCTCTTCCTTTTTCATTGATAAGTTTATGAAAGTTTTTTTGTAACTTTGATTTCTAACTTGAGTTTGAGGGTCCCAAAATTTTTACCGCTCGGGGCCTCCACTGGAGCTGAGGCCTCTAGAGCTTCGCAGTCCCTTTCCACATTCGATCAAAGAATAATATCTCCTGGCCGATACATGTCCCCGGCTAGACCCGTGTTTTGGACATATATCGAATAAACACTGTACAGTGAATTCTCAATATATGTCAATGACACGCCTCCAACGCTTCACGGAGTATATTCCGCCATAGTTGGGATAATTCCGCGACATTTATCATCCAGTCCTTGGCGACATATATAGAGAAATCACTGTAATTATTTTCTCTGTATTTAGTGGCGGGTTTAAAGGCAAGTGGACTAAGCGGTCGCGTGGGGCTCTCTTCCTTTTTCATTGATAAGTTTATGAAAGTTTTTTTGTAACTTTGATTTCTAACTTGAGTTTGAGGGTCCCAAAATTTTTACCGCTCGGGGCCTCCACTGGAGCTGAGGCCTCTAGAGCTTCGCAGTCCCTTTCCACATTCGATCAAAGAATAATATCTCCTGGCCGATACATGTCCCCGGCTAGACCCGTGTTTTGGACATATATCGAGTAAACACTGTACAGTGAATTCTCAATATATGTCAATGACACGCCTCCAACGCTTCACGGAGAATATTCCGCCATAGTTGGGATAATTCCGCGACATTTATCATCCAGTCCTTGGCGACATATATAGAGAAATCACTGTAATTATTTTCTCTGTATTTAGTGGCGGGTTTAAAGGCAAGTGGACTAAGCGGTCGCGTGGGGCTCTCTTCCTTTTTCATTGATAAGTTTATGAAAGTTTTTTTGTAACTTTGATTTCTAACTTGAGTTTGAGGGTCCCAAAACTTTTACCGCTCGGGCCTCCACTGGTGCTGAGGCCTCTAGAGCTTCGCAGTCCCTTTCCACATTCGATCAAAGAATAATATCTCCTGGCCGATACATGTCCCCGGCTAGACCCGTGTTTTGGACATATATCGAGTAAACACTGTACAGTGAATTCTCAATATATGTCAATGAGACGCCTCCAACGCTTCACGGAGAATATTCCGCCATAGTTGGGATAATTCCGCGACATTTATCATCCAGTCCTTGGCGACATATATAGAGAAGTCACTGTAATTATTTCCTCTGTATTTAGTGGCGGGTTTAAAGGCAAGTGGACTAAGCGGTCGCGTGGGGCTCTCTTCCTTTTTCATTGATAAGTTTATGAAAGTTTTTTTGTAACTTTGATTTCTAACTTGAGTTTGAGGGTCCCAAAATTTTTACCGCTCGGGGCCTCCACTGGAGCTGAGGCCTCTAGAGCTTCGCAGTCCCTTTCCACATTCGATCAAAGAATAATATCTCCTGGCCGATACATGTCCCCGGCTAGACCCGTGTTTTGGACATATATCGAATAAACACTGTACAGTGAATTCTCAATATATGTCAATGACACGCCTCCAACGCTTCACGGAGTATATTCCGCCATAGTTGGGATAATTCCGCGACATTTATCATCCAGTCCTTGGCGACATATATAGAGAAATCACTGTAATTATTTTCTCTGTATTTAGTGGCGGGTTTAAAGGCAAGTGGACTAAGCGGTCGCGTGGGGCTCTCTTCCTTTTTCATTGATAAGTTTATGAAAGTTTTTTTGTAACTTTGATTTCTAACTTGAGTTTGAGGGTCCCAAAATTTTTACCGCTCGGGCCTCCACTGGTGCTGAGGCCTCTAGAGCTTCGCAGTCCCTTTCCACATTCGATCAAAGAATAATATCTCCTGGCCGATACATGTCCCTGGTTAGACCCGTGTTTTGGACATATATCGAGTAAACACTGTACAGTGAATTCTCAATATATGTCAATGACACGCCTCCAACGCTTCACGGAGTATATTCCGCCATAGTTGGGATAATTCCGCGACATTTATCATCCAGTCCTTGGCGACATATATAGAGAAATCACTGTAATTATTTTCTCTGTATTTAGTGGCGGGTTTAAAGGCAAGTGGACTAAGCGGTCGCGTGGGGCTCTCTTCCTTTTTCATTGATAAGTTTATGAAAGTTTTTTTGTAACTTTGATTTCTAACTTGAGTTTGAGGGTCCCAAAATTTTTACCGCTCGGGCCTCCACTGGTGCTGAGGCCTCTAGAGCTTCGCAGTCCCTTTCCACATTCGATCAAAGAATAATATCTCCTGGCCGATACATGTAGGGACATAACCAGGGGGTTAGACCCGTGTTTTGGACATGTATCGAGTAAACACTGCAATTTCCTGAAAAAAGATGTTAGCGATGTTGTGTTCATTCGTTTCGACGAGAAGGACTTACCTCCGTAGGAGATTAGCATCGAGCCTAACTTGCTGGAGATTAAGGTTGTCCCCGAGTCGATCGTCGTGTCAATGTTAAGGTTCCCCGGGAAGCGTTCGACGCGATTCGTCAAGATACGGCGATATTTGCGGTCGTAGAGTCAATGTTTGCGGATTACAGGCCGATTCATCGGAGAGCTAGTCAGTGTCCCGGGTTGTCGGAGCATTTTCCCAATAATTCCGAGACGATCCGAGACGATTCCCCCGGGGAGTTTATTACGAAACCTAATCGAAAGCGACAGCCCCGACAGCAGCGAAAGTAAAAATCGCCGGACTTCCATCGACAAAGAACGTCCTCGAAATCGATTCTTCTAAAACACATTCTATGCCATCGGGGACTGATTGGTTTTCGAGCCCTCCATTAATTTCTTGATCCACAATTTCACACACATTATTGCCGAAACTCGATAGTTTTGTTTATTGTTCGAACTATGTCCTCGCCGAGGGTTGAATCGTAATCCGATCGACTGAAACAGCGACGGGGGGTAAGTGTGCGTCGCGGCGCATAATAATTAGGAGGCATTAACGAGTACGCGTTAATTAATCGTGCGAACGGCGCGGTCAACGACCAGCCCGTGAAATCTCATTAAACGATCACGCGACCGGTCTCGAATCGAATCGAATCGAATCGAATCGAATCGAATCGAGTGCCTCCTCCGCCGCCACCCCCCACCCCCCACCCCCCGACGATTCCCTCATTCGGATATTGCGAACGAGTCCAGCATCAATTTTCCCCTGGCCCGAAACATCCTAATATTCGGCCACTCGAAGGCCAACGGGAATCGCATTCCCCGATCGATTCTGTATCTGCTTATCAGCCGGCTTATCGAGCCCGCGGCTGATAAGATTCCATCGGCGAGCCGGTGATTTTCGATTTCGCCGGTCTTTCCGCTCGTTTTCCGTCTTTGAACCGACCCTTTTTACAGCCCTTTGTCGCGATCTCATTGTTCCCATCGGAATTCCACCGTTTCCTCCCTTGCGCGAGGGTAGGACGAAACTCGCATACACGTTCGACCGAAAAATAGCTCTTATAAATTCCACAGACGGGGGAAAGAGGATGAGGAAGATCCTCGATCTTCGAGGAGAACGTTCGATTGTTATCTTTGACCGTTCGTGAAATTTCTTATTCCGCGAGAATGGCAAATGGTTCGGTGAACAATGATTTGGACAAGGGAGTTTCTTCGTTCGACAACCGGCCGTGAAGTCGATCTTTATACTATACAGGGTGAACCACGAATCAGGACCAGAGATTACAGTCTATTCTCGATATATCTCCCCAAGATCTAGCAGATAAAAGTCCTAGTATATACGGGGTGTCCCGAATTTAAATGGCAAAACTTCAGGAGCGTGTAGGGGACCGAAAAACTGAGACGAAAAGTCTTTTAGAGATTTGCTCGTTTTTGCTTCGTTTTGGAGAAAATCGTAAAAAGAAAAGAAACGAAACAAGTTTTCATTTTTGTACTTATTTATTTACATTTTATTTACGTTATCATGTATTTAATGTAGATGTTGTTCAAAATGTTGCCCTCTTGCAGCAATGCAAGCATTGCATCTAGCACTGACTTGATAAATTATGTCAGTTAAAACTGTATCAGCGTATTCAACATTAGAATATGTACTGCATTGTAGCTGCAGCTATTCACTCCAAAATATCTGAGTGAATGACTAAAGACTGATTAGGGAATCATAGAAGAAAGCAAGAATGTAGACAAACGAAAGAATCAGGTGTTTACATATCTCACTGTCACAACTCACACAACAATGTCAAAACAATCACAAATACAAGTGTATACAACAACTCAGGAGAGCAACTGACAACGAGATATTGAATTTTTGCGATTTTCTCCAAAACGAAGCAAAAACGAGCAAATCTCTAAAAAACTTTTTGTCTTCGTTTTTCGGTCCCCTACACGCTCCTGAAGTTTTGCCATTTAAATTCGGGTCACCCTGTATAAACCAGATAAAAGACCTCGAAGCTCGAGTGACCTCGGTCGTCTTTTCTACGTGCGGCAGTGTATCAAAGAATAGTATCTCCTCGCCGATATATGTCCCTGGCTAAACCCGTGTTGTGGACATATATCGAGAAACTCTGAACTGCGTTATTAGCAGTCCTCCAACGCCGAGAGATACGCGACAGAGAACTGTAGCTATCAGTGCAGAGGTCATAGAAAGTACCAAGTATATACTAGGGTGGACCTTAGTTGCTCTTGTGCAAAATTTTTTTTTAAATTCATTTGATGCGACCCTTGCAATCTGTTCTACTCGGTAAAAAACTAATTCCCTCCAAATTTCAAGTCGATCGGACAAAGGGAAGACGTGTCGCAACGAGTTTGTTTATGCAAAAAATTTTAATTTTGCGAAAAATGAAAAAGTACACATTTTTTCAATCCCACTGGTCATTAAACACTATTTTAATGTAATATTCTTATTATATCAAAGCAAAAATTAAATTGTTTAATGAATTTGTTTAAGCAAAATTTTTAATATTTATTTTTTAAATATTAAATTTGATCTCACATTAATATAAGGAAAAGTGGAAAAAGACAGTTAAATACTTATAATTGAATATTTTGTTTATAGGCCTAATTATAATAAGAGTATAAATAATTTTCAAAAATCTGTACTTAATGTTGTTTTATTAATTTTTGGGTATTTTTCCCTATAATCGGTTACAATTTGTAATATGAATTGTTTTTCTTCTTCGTTTTTGCATAACGTTAAATTATAATCTTTCATTAATTTTACTGCTCTTTCTGCAACGTCATTCACAACTTCTAATTTTGTTATAATACCTATCGCTTCGGTATAATTATTATTAGTTTCCCATAGTGCTGGATCAATTAAAAGAAAATCTGAATTTATATTGAACCGTTTGAAAAAATTATTTGATTCAGATGATACGAAATGTTGTATTTCCAAATTCGCAAGATTTTTAATTTCTATAGTCGTTGTCATGTATCTCTTATAATTATTATTATTGTTTACATTTTGTAGTGCTTGCACCATCGATCTTTTTGTTTCTACTGAAACTTTTTTATCAAAAAACGATAGCGCCGCATTCTCCGGTGACAAGTACCATAAATGGTTCACAATTTTTTTTTAATGCCACATCGCTTATTTCTTCGTTAACATTTTTGTAATGAATTATATTTTTGATGAATTCTAGATCTACACGTGGCGCCATAGCAGCCATTGGGGTCAAAATCCACGGCTCAATATAAATGTTAATTAGAAATACACATGTATCTCTAATGCTACTATACTCTTCCTGGTTGAGAGGAAATTCGTTTCGAAAAATAAATATTTTTAAAGTGTATATTATTTTAGCCATCCACCTCGCATGGTGAAATGCGCCAGGCATTTTGAATGAAATGCCACCCAAAGGAATCCCCCCAAGAAAAATTATTGCTAATTCTAAAAGTTCTTTGTAGTCATCTCTTGGGTGACTCATTTTTGTGTAATTTTTAAAAATTTCGATTTTTTTTTGTATATCATTAATATGTTTCAGAACGTAATCGTCGTGCGTTCCCGGGATGTAATTATTTTTATTAATTTCAGGCCAACTATTTTGAAATTTTTTAGAAAGTTGAATATTCGGGCCTGTTGGCGACCGTTTGGCGCGCTCATAGCTCTACTCCGTAATGTAATAAACCAAAATATTGACAATATTGTTGAAACTTTCAAGTAAAATTTCTTATTATACAACCAAAAGATGATATTTTTATGTTATAACAGTAACTCTTATCATTAAAACATAAAATTTGAGTTGCATGTAAAATTAAAGGGAAATTACTGAAATTTTCATACTTCAAACCGATTGCGACACCCTTTCCTGTTGTCCAATTGAGTTCTTCTTCTGCAGAACTTATTTTTTTTGGATCTGGAACAGATCTAGGGGGTCGCATAAAAAAAATCAGATGGTCGAAAAATAAGGTCCACCCTAGTATATACAGGGTGTTTCACCCAACTCGAGCATCTAAAATATCTCGCTTGCTTGTTATAAAAGAAAAAAATGTCAGAGGGAAACATTAGTTGGTTTAGGAGTGCAAATATTTTGATAGGCAAAAGAATTTGTTCAAGGTTATATTTTTTGAGATTTCAAGGTCACCGAAGTTTTTTTAAATGGAATGATATATTTCATGGTGTATTTGCAAAAATTTGTTGCTACAGTCACGTGAAAGCTGTCTTGAAGCCATGCTATATCTGATAGAAACATTTTCACCCGGTATACCGGGTGTGTCAACGTTTCTTTCACTGAATTGTTATTGAAGAACGTCCAGAACAGGTAGCATCATCGGTGGCAGAATCTTCCAACGAAACTTTTGCCCTGAAGCTTTCGATGGTGGCTTTCCGTGGCGGTAAAATTGCTTTTGATTCTCACGGAAGGCGGATTCAGCGTCCTGGGTGGAAGGACGAGACAGAGGGTAGGGCAGGAAGCGTGCAGGACAACTCCTCGGGGAGCCGGTCTTCGGCTCTCGTTACAGAAATTTCTGTTAGCGGATCCATAGGGCTAATGTGGCTGGCCTAGGGTTCGGCTCGGATCCATTCGGTCTAAGAGGGTAACTCACGTGTCCTGCGGGTTCCTCCCTGGAGATATTCCCGTGGCGGCTCACGATCGATAACCCGGCACGCTCCAGCTTCTCTCTCTCTCTCTCTCTTTCTCTCTCTCTCTCTCTCTCTCTCTCTCCCTCTCTTGTTGCGGGTACGCTCGCTGCCAATGCTAGAAACTGTCCCAGTAACGAATCCGACCTGCTCTTCGCGAGCGGACCTTGCTCTCGACCCTTCGAAATCGACCAAGTACACTCCTCCATCTTTTCCCCTTCAAATATTAATACTTCCGCTGTCAGTATGGAATGAAACAGTGTCACTGGACTCCGGGGATATTTTTTTATAGGGGTAAAACAGCCTACTTTGGACACGGCCCACTGTGGCCCTGATCGAGAACTTAGCTGTTCATTTGATAAAAAAGCAACTTGCTCGTATCGATGTTTATCGAATGTATGTTGCTTCTTAAATGTCCATGACATACGGGAACGGTGAAATTAAATTTATTGAAATTTGTGATTGGAACAAGCATTTAAAAATCAACACTTTATGAATTCTATTTTTCACCGAAAAAAGTACCCCGTTTCTTATTGATATCCTGGAGAATTTATTTAATATTATGTGTCCATTTTTGTTTCAAATGAACAGTATTTGTCTATATTGTATATCTTGTGTACTAAGATTTTATATTTATAATTTATTGAAATGACTATATATTCTCAACTTACTATATACTACTTACTATACTTAACTTATTGTATAGAAATAAACATAGTTAACAGAGAACATATTTAGCAGGTTTAGGTTGTCAACCCCATCTGCCTCCTCTCGTTTCCTCGTTAAAATCTCCAACACTTGATCTGGACCACAGTGTGGCGGTCCAAAATGGCGGACTCGAAATTAAAAAATTTAGAATTATTCAGAGTGCAAGGACACACTTGTGAAGAATTGTTCAATTTATTCTTTTCTTCGAGCACATATTACAATAAGAATGGCTGAAAATCTAAATAACTGCAATTTTGTTATTTTTACAATGTAAAATAGTCACTTTTAGTGCTCGCTAAACCTAATTTTAGAACGACTTTTCCTGTCCCGGTATCGATTCCTCAAATTTTCAAACGTGCTACACATTCCGATGAACCGGTAACTGTTTGGAGATAGTTCACTAGTTTCAGATAATTACATTGCCGGATATATTATCGGCTGATTGATAGTCGGAAGGACGTGATTGAAAACTATGGTCGATCCATCAATTATTAGCCCTTTGAGAACGATCGTCGACATGTTGGCGATTCGGGGATCATACATCGAATTCCTGAAGCTGCAAACACGTAATTTCATTGTTAACGAGTAGAATGAAGTAACACGAGTGGACGGAACCGTAATAATATCGCGAACGGGAAGGAGTTGGTTTCGCGTAGCAGAAATGATTTCTAGTTCCCAGGTCTCCCTCGGCCTCGCAGGGGTTGATTCCGTATCTCTCGGCAGTCGTCGGTTCGATCAAACAGTTTTTCGCCGGCGCATGCGAGCTACCACCGTGGAATTGTCGCGTGTTCCGTTGGATATGTTATCATTAAAACGTCGCCGGGGCAAGATAAGCAACCCCCCGATTCGCATTCCACGCGTACGCGTTCCAGTTCCACGTGGGGTTCTCGGCGATATCGATCCTCGGCGTTTCCTTTCCGCTCGAACAACGATATTACAACACATTACGGGGACTCATTAGTAATCAATTATTTTTGGAATCTAGAACAAACTTTTTTTATTATTTCTTAATTTATTATATAATCTCCAGCATTGTCAAGGACAGATTGCCATCTTTCCTGCAAAGTTAAGTAAAATATGACTCAAGGTGCCTCCTTGCATCTTCTACAGAAGAGAATGTTTTATTTTTTAAATAATGCTCCAGAGATCTGAAAAGTAGTCAGAGGGAGCAATATCCGGTGAGTACGGGGGGTGCGGTAAAACTTGCCATTGCAATTCTTTGATTTTTTCCTGAGCGAGTTTCGCTGCATGGGGCCGAGCATTGTCAATTTGCAGTATTACACCTTTTCCGTGGACTAAAGATGCCCTCTTTTTCAATAGTTCTGAATATAGCTATTGTAATTGCTGACAATACAACTCAGCAGTTTCTCCAGGTTTCAACAACTCAAAGTGAATCATGCAGTGAAACACCTTTCCAAGTGATAAACTAGGTTTAGGGGTTGATATTGCGGTTTGATTTGCAGAAAGCCATTGCTTCGAACGCTTTATGTTATCATAAAGAATCCATTTTTCATCTCCGGTAACGATTCTGCTAAGAAATGGATCTCTACGAAATCTGGATAGCAATAAACTGCAAATTAATGAATATTCTTGTTGGTCTTAGATAATTGATGCGGTACCCATATTCCTTGCCTATATGCCTTTCCCATTTCGTGTAGGCGTCTTTGTACAGTTAACCACGTGGACTTTAGGGTGTCATTATCGAATTCAACTGGTCGTCCACTTCGAGGCCTGTCAGAGAGATCATAATCACCAGCGGGAAACCTTCTGAACCAACGTTGACACTTGTTGACCTTCAATACATCTCCATAAACATCGCAAATTTTCTTTGTTGTTACATTAAATCCCGCATGAAAATGAAAAAGTATGCAATGACGAATATGATCCTCGGAAGGTACGGACGCCGCCATTTTATTACAGGGTTGTAAAAAAATTATACTTTTTGGAATATTTTGAACACAGGCTGCTTCACCGAAAACTGTAAAAGAATACGTGTTTCCTCTTCAACGATCGGTACAGAACCAAAGGTAAAACAAATTCTTTGTAAATAATTGATTACTTTTAGGTACCCCTAATATATCCACGTATCTCACTCTATTTTCTCTTAAAATTACCTTTTCTCTCATTTCTGCTTTCTACTCGGCCTCCACCTACCCCGAGGCTTATTTAGCGTCGTCGATTTACAGTCTCGTACATACAGTGTACAGTCTCGGAAAGGCCGCGTTCGGCTCGATCCGCGATAAATCAATCCTGATAATGGGATTTTCAGGGAGGTGCACGCAACTCCCTCGGGTACGCGATAACGGTTTGCATGTTTATTAAACGACTCGTTGTTCTAGCCATGCTAAATATGCGTAGACTCTAGTTTATTATACTTTCGCACGGGTCGATAAAGCGTCCGGGCGTAGTGCGGATAACTTTCTTCCGCGGCCTCCGCCGCTCGTGCAGCGTTTCCTTAAATAATCTTGGGAACTATCGCTATCGAGTATGTGGTTCTTGAAGCGATGTCGTCAGGGAGGTCCTTTTAGCGATCCTCGGACGACTGTCCACGTTGATCTTTAAGATATATGTCCTAAACACGGACCTAGCCAGGGACAGTGAATTCTCGTTAGGAGTCAGTTGCGCGGTTCTGGCGACTGACTCTTAGACGAAATCGGAGGTCCTCGCCGAGCGTCGCATTTGAAATACACAGGGCACGATGGAAATCTAAGAGTCACATCCGTCTATTAGTCACAAGCCTATGACTATTAACCGATAGTGACAAGAAGCTTCGGCCCTTCACCGCGGTGGTGTGGCTTTGTTCCACTGACTCCAAATCGTAAGGTTGGCACTGACTCGTAACGAGAATTCACTGTACATGCAAGATTTAAGTGGGGCGCAAGATAATAGTAAGGAGTGTAGAGAGTAGCTGCCGTTGAGAAAACTCACACAACAGTTCTGATCATTTGCAGTGCAATCAAATTGTTAGTGACTTAGGTGAATGCATCAATTATCCATCTATAAGTAAATCTATAAATTTTCGTTTTAAATCTTACAAGTATTTCCATAGCCATTCAAAATTTTCAGGACTATTTGTATGGGGCTAGGAAAAATTATTTTATATTTGTTAGTCCGTCTTAAAAACGTGGTACGTTAAACATTTTTTTTTATTCAAATAATTATTTGACAGAATATGACGATTACAACGATGCTTACTTTAATCGATAAGTTGTGGTTAGAGAAAATTATGTTTGTTTCGAGTTACTGTTACGAATCGGACGTATAATAGATCCCGAGCCATTATCACCGAGCAATCATCACCCTAAACAGCTGTTACTTTACGGAATCATCTAAGAAGCAGGATTCGTCAATAACGACATTCGATGCGAAGGTTCCTCCTCCTCGGGGCGGAGGATCTACGGATCGCTCGATCTCTCGCGTTTTCGCGATCGTTGGGCAAATTCGTCGGCCACGTGCTCTTGCTCGCGTTTTAATGGTGGTCAGAGGAGGGCAGCGGGGGTGTTGCGCGAGCCAACGCGTCTATTTACCGGCGATCTATCCCGATCTCCTTCCCACTTTCTCGACACCGGTTCTCTCTGTCCGCCTCTTTCTTCTGCCTGGCTCTCTTCCGCCCTTCTCGCGGCAGCTCCTAATAATAGCAAGCGGCACAGAACGAAAATAGGCCTGCAGAACTATGCAACACGCGGTTCAGGAATTTCATCGTCTGCTGACCTCGCACGGCCGTTTCCCTCTTCCTAATGAGACGGCGGCGCGTATCGCGCGGGAAAACGCGCTCG
This sequence comes from Halictus rubicundus, assembly GCF_050948215.1. NCBI lineage: Eukaryota > Metazoa > Arthropoda > Insecta > Hymenoptera > Halictidae > Halictus > Halictus rubicundus. Next base: position 5,694,349 of record NC_135161.1, on the reverse strand, counting down.
CACGCCTCCGTGCCGCTCGGCTTCTCGCCGTTTACGAAAACGATCGCCCGGAAATCGACATGGCGAACCGGAAGCCTCTAGTTCAGACGCCAGTTCGAAATTCGAGCCAATCGCACACGGAAACACTGATACAGTGATTTCTCTATATATGTCGCCAAGGCCTGGACGATAAACGTCGCGGAATTATCCCCACTACCTTGCAATTTTCTGTTCACTCGATGACCACATATTTAACACAGTACCAAATATCAAACCCAGTGATTCTTACAAAATCAGAGTAATTTAATTAATGGAACCAAAACTAGAAATTTAAAATGTATTATAGGGGATGCTGTATTAACCCTTTTGTATTCGAAAGACTCCAATAAAGTTCGGTTTATCTGGATATCTCATAATAAAAATGAATTTCTAAACCCAGTTAGAAATCACTGTCAGTCGTATGTGACTGACGTGGCAGTTCACGTGTTCATAGATTATGTGGTTGGAAATATTCGTCACGAGTGTGACACGATACTATAGCGCAAGGGGTTAATCGAAAAGCTCTCTAACCATTGCAGCCACGAAGCGAATAACACTGCAAGGGTGCTCTTTGACTACGAAAGACGTATATATACGCCCTCACAAGACGTAAATATACGTCCTCCACATTTTTCTTGCTGTAACACCTTTACTGTTGTACCAATTGTTTCAACATGGAATTTATCGTTCTATGTGAAACAGCAACTGAATATCGGCAATTATTCCAATATTGTCCAGTCAATTGTCTTCGTATTGTTTAGTCAGTTGTCTTCGTATTGTTCAGTTCAAGTCTCCGGGTACCGTTTTTGCCAGCACAATGATTTCTCTATATATGTCGCCAAGACCTGGATGATAAACGACGCGGAATTATCCCCACTACCGTTCTCACAAGTCTACCAATATATACGAAAGACGTAAATATACGGCCTTTATATTTTTCTTGCTGTAACACCTTTACTGTTATACCAATTGTTTCAACATGGAATTTATCGTTCTATGTGAAACAGCAACTGAATATCGGCAATTATTCCAATATTGTCCAGTCAATTGTCTTCGTATTGTTTAGTCAGTTGTCTTCGTATTGTTCAGTTCAAGTCTCCGGGTACCGTTTTTGCCAGCACAATGATTTCTCTATATATGTCGCCAAGACCTGGATGATAAACGACGCGGAATTATCCCCACTACCGTTCTCACAAGTCTACCAATATATACGAAAGACGTAAATATACGGCCTCTATATTTTTCTTGCTGTACCACTTTTACTGTCTCACCAATTGTTTCAACATGGAATTTATCGTTCTATGTAAAACAGCAACTGAATATCGGCAATTATTCCAATATTGTCCAGTCAATTGTCTTCGTATTGTTTAGTCAGTTGTCTTCGTATTGTTCAGTTCAAGTCTCCGGGTACCGTTTTTGCCAGCACAATGATTTCTCTATATATGTCGCCAAGACCTGGATGATAAACGACGCGGAATTATCCCCACTACCGTTCTCACAAGTCTACCAATATATACGAAAGACGTAAATATACGGCCTTTATATTTTTCTTGCTGTAACACCTTTACTGTTATACCAATTGTTTCAACATGGAATTTATCGTTCTATGTAAAACAGCAACTGAATATCGGCAATTATTCCAATATTGTTCAGTCAATTGTCTTCGTATTGTTCAGTCAGTTGTCTTCGTATTGTTCAGTTCAAGTCTCCGGGTACCGTTTTTGCCAACACAATGATTTCTCTATATATGTCGCCAAGACCTGGATGATAAACGACGCGGAATTATCCCCACTACCGTTCTCACAAGTCTACCAATAGTTCAGTCGATTGTCTTCATATTCAGTTTTTGCCAGTACAGTGATTTCTCTATATATGTCGCGAAGGCCTGGACGATAAACGTCGCGGAATTATCCCCACTGCCGCGGGGTACATCCCGGAGCTCGAGAGACCTCGAGGAGTGTAAACATCACACGACTCGGGCATGTCTCCTGAACGATACATGACGCTGACGTGTTGTTGACATATATCGAGAATTCACTGTACTTTTCATTACAGATTGTTACAACCGGCGTCCACGCGCTCTGGCTGCATACGCACACAGAATTCCGTACATTCCACGTTCGCCCACAGACTATGTACCATGCCGTCCGTGGGTGTAGTTTTCATCCCCTAAACTCGGTCTGAATGTCTACGTCTCTCGGCTCCTGTTCGCCCGCAGTTATTTACAGGAGATCCTCGGTGGCGTAACTCATATCCGAAGCGATTATCGCGATCGAGGGTGGCCGTTGCAGGGGAGGCCTCGAGAATTCAGAATGTCTTCTCCCGGTAAATCCCGAGGCCTTAAAAGTTCCCTGCTCCACCGTTTGCCAGTCTCCGCCTCCGAGGAAGCGTCCTGGAAGTCTTCTAATCCTAACTGGTCTCAGCTGGCTCGGGGGAAGAGGGTACACACTACTCTGCACACTCTCACGCACACACACACGTATACACACAAAGTGGTTTCTCTTCTGCTGAGGCGGGGTGGCTCGCAGAAAGGGGCGGGGGGGGGGGGGGGGGGGGGGTTGAAGTTTAATCGATAGTCCGCCGCAATTTCTCGTGGGTCGGAATTAAAATTGCATGCGCATGATACATACGTCCCGAGGGGAAGGCGGGCGACTTGAATAATAGAACGGGACAACTCGGTACAATTGCACGTGAAATCGAGAATTAGGTTGCCGGATCGCTCCGAGGAATCGGCGCCGCCTTTCCAACCCCTCCCCACCCCCTTTCGCCGAGGAATTCCTGCGAAAAATCGTTCTCCTCCCGAACGACAAGCGTGCACGCCAAGCCCGCGCCGGCCCGACAGTTTCTAAGACGCTCGCGCGCTTTCCATGAAACGCGACGCGAACGGTCGTTCCGTTCGCAATTGAACGGAGTCTCGAGCGAAACGGTGCTCGTAACGACAAACATAGTTCGCGCTGGACAATAGAAACGATATTTAACGTTGTCCGGTACGAATCGTGGCTCCTGCATGATCGCTAGGTTGTACCGCGTTGACAAGTGTACAGTGACGTGGATGTTTAGCCCTGAGACGACCCTAATATAGCTTGGTCGGTCGTAAACGTTCTCGATCGGGCGATTAAAAGAAGCGGCTTCGATATAAATGCGGGCCGCCGCTCAAAATAAGTCTGCCTTCGATCCGAACGCCCAAAAATAATATCCGTGAGCCACCGCGCGGGTCGCCGATTCCGCCTCGTTTCGTTTCCCTGCGGATCAGAATGCACGCGGAGATATTCTCCGGCGACGCTGATCAGCGAAACCGTCGAATGACCGATGACATTTACTGCAAAGTGTTCGACACGTCCCTTTACCGATCCCTCCACGACCGTCTAGCTTGATCCCTTAACTATGGCGGATTTTGAGACAGTGCCGGAAAAAATGATAGGACGATCGATGTATTTGTATATTTCGTATAACTTAACCCTTTGCACTCGGCGCAAAATTTTTCTTCAGTCTTGGAATATTTTCATTTTATTCGTACGAAACTGATCCGATTTCCACATAAAATATTGAAATGTTTAGTAATCCATTGAAGACAAATTTTGTAATGTAACAAATATTTTGTAATATTTTTTGTAATTTCTTTGAAATAATGCCGCAATAATTTCTAGTTGTGCCTCTGAGTCACCACTCGAGTGCAAAGGGTTAAGTGTCAAGGGTAGTCACGTGACTTTTTGACACAGACTTAAGATCAGTTTTGATCTTGATCCGATGAGTCTTAAGTCTGTGACTAAACTTGTCACACTTTTTGCTCTGTATTATCGATATTATGAATTCCAACGACGGAAACGTGCTTCAAGTTTTTGGCTTTGTTTCGCAGAGAATCAAGACAAAATATAGCTTAATTTGTAGCTGGAGATGTTTTCTAGCGCGCGCTACTATTGATCTCGTCCAGAAAACTCATCCAATCGCATAAAAATGCTTGGATTCCACGGCATGCGCATCGTCAATTTTTGGCCTACTTCTAACGCTTATGTTACCAAATATCTGCATAATCTCGTCAGCTGATGACCAGCGCGCGCTAGATTGAACCTTCATCTTTCGAACGAGCCCTTTCCCAGCGAGAAATATTCTCATATGAGGACGAAAAGTTGAGGCACGTGAAACCATTTTTCGCCTATTTTTCAGAGTCGTGACTCTGAAGAATTACTGTCTTTTATGGTTCCTACCTTTATGGTTCCTAGAGGTCTCTACCGCATAATATACTTGTGCTTCCTCGTACTTGCACAACTCCTCTGACCTTGGATCTCTCCTTGGACTTTTACGTCCTAGATTCTCTAAATTAGAATCTTTTCAAGTCTTTTCGTCAACTACGGGAGTTTAGTTATTTTTTGCCTAATTTTTTTGGTAACCTGGTCACTCTACCGCGAATCTACAAAAACCGGGCCCTCAATAAGATATACAGTCTTTTCTCGATACATGTCGCAAATACCTGGCTGATAAAAGTCGCAGAACTATCGGCCGTGGGAAGCCTGGAAGCTCGATGATACGGCGTCGGGTAAGACCCATGTTGTTGACAATAATCGAGAAAACACTGTATGTTCATTTTACACACACTTTGTATTAGATACATCCTGCAAAGTATCCATATAGAGTTGCAAGTTTGTATTTTGTACACAAAAGCAGTTGAAGACCGAAATGTAAATGTGGGCTGACCTTACTCGGTCAAAATGATAAGGCTCGTGGAATATTTTACATTATTATGCACTCTGGCAGTAGTCTATCAGCAGTGTGAATTTTTCATTTATATAGAACGTTTGTACTATTAATGTTAAAATGGGTCGAGGAAAACAATTGGATAAAAGTGAAATCGACCGAATCTTGTTATTGCGGTCACAAAATCGAACTATCGCAAACATTGCAAAATTATTAAACTATGGCGAGTCTTCGATAAGTGCCAACGTGTATCCTCCAGAAGGTATCAAGCACATGCTAGTTTCTATGGAACTGGCATTCAGGACTATTCGAAGTCCCTTAACCTCGGGCGCACTCGTCCGCGACTTTCTCTCCCAGTACGGCGCGCTAGTCCGCAACTTTGTCTCCCAGGGACGGTGCGCCTGGCCGCGGAAGGCGCAAAAGCCACTATAGTGGTTCGCACCGTTCAAACTGACGCTTTCCACGGAAAGCCACTATAGTGGCGTACTGTTGGAACTCATGTTTTCCACGGAAAGCCACTATAGTGGTTCGCACCGTTCAAACTGACGCTTTCCACGGAAAGCCACTATAGTGGCGTACTGTTGGAACTCATGTTTTCCACGGAAAGCCACTATAGTGGTTCGCATCGTTCAAACTGACGTTTACCACGGAAAGCCACTATAGTGGTTCGCATCGTTCAAACTGACGTTTACCACGGAAAGCCACTATAGTGGCGTACTGTTGGAACTCATGTTTTCCACGGAAAGCCACTATAGTGGCGTACTGTTGGAACTCATGTTTTCCACGGAAAGCCACTATAGTGGTTCGCATCGTTCAAACTGACGTTTTCCACGGAAAGCCACTATAGTGGTTCGCACCGTTCAAACTGACGCTTTCCTCGGAAAGCCACTATAGTGGCGTACTGTTGGAACTCATGTTTTCCACGGAAAGCCACTATAGTGGCGTACTGTTGGAACTCATGTTTTCCACGGAAAGCCACTATAGTGGCGTACTGTTGGAACTCATGTTTTCCACGGAAAGCCACTATAGTGGTTCGCATCGTTCAAACTGACGTTTTCCACGGAAAGCCACTATAGTGGTTCGCACCGTTCAAACTGACGCTTTCCTCGGAAAGCCACTATAGTGGCGTACTGTTGTAACTCATTTTTTCCACGGAAAGCCACTATAGTGGTTCGCATCGTTCAAACTGACGTTTTCCACGGAAAGCCACTATAGTGGTTCTTACCGTTGAAACTGACTCTTTCCACGCAACGCCACTATACTGGTTCGCACCGTTCAAACTGACGCTTCCCACGTAAAGCCACTATAGTGGTTCGCACCGTTCAAGCTGATGCCTTCCACGGAAACCGTTATACCGGAGTAAAGTACATATGAGGTGAAGATGAATACACTTGCAAGGGAGGACCTTGCAGAGGCTGTGGTCTCGCGCGATTCCAGATGTCGGAAGAGAGACCCGTGGAAGACAGCAGGCGATATCGGAACCGCGCGGCTCGTGCTCGTGTGACATTTCTCCGCGGTGTAGCGAAATTCTGGCGCCGTCGATTATTTATAGCCCGTCTAAACATACGCGGGCCGGGCTGTTGAATTAGAAACTGTCCCTATACAAGAGCGAGCTAGCTAGCTAGCTGGCTAGCGCCGACACCAGAAGCTAGAAAATCGAACTGGCCATCGGGATTATTTTCGTGCGATCTTCCCGCTCCTCGGGAACCGAGGTTCCCGTTTCGCTCGATCTGTCCGCGGTCGAATTAGTCAAACGCTGCCTCGGCCAAATCTCTCTCTCTCTCTCTCTCTCTCCCTCTCTCTCCCTCTCCTTCTCTATCCTACTCTCTCTCTCTCTCTCTCCGCCGTCGTGTGTAAACAGTATGGTGGAGAGATTCATTTTGTAAACAGTCCCATCCAGCCAGCTCGGAACGCAGACGAATCGCGAAACAACAGGGAACAATCGGTCATTGATTTTACGATAGCTCGTCGCACATCAACAGTGGCTCTTATCCCTCGTCGAAACAACTATCTGCGAATCTGTATCAATACTCTCAGCATACTCTCATCTCTCAACAAATTTTCTACAAGATACAGGGAACCGCGTGTATCCGAACGATTAGCATTCGATTGTTCGGTAAGCGATCGGCGGCAAACTCGCGCGAAGAATTGCAGTCTGCGAGCACAGAAAACTGGATGAAAATCATACTTAATGGAATAAAGAGGGGACGTGGATTTCGAAGCAGCTGACGAGACGCTATCGTCGGTGGGCGTCGAAAGCCGCGATAACGACGAAAAGCGTGAATCCGCGGGCGAGAAGAGGTACTCTTCGAGTTTGATCAGAGAAAGAGAGAGAGAAAGGGGAGGGGGAGGGAGTTTCCCCGGTGATCGATTACGCGGAATCAAAGGTAACAGGTTTCCTCCTCGTCCCGGGAATTAATTAAAATTTCAGACCTCGAGCGAGCCCTGTTTCAATTAATTCAAGAATCCATCTCCCTCTTTCTCTCTCTCTCTCTCTCTTCTTTCTGTTTCTGCCTTGGCAAAGGCTCGATCGACTATTTCCCATCGCGAGATTGGTTCGACTTAGGATTAGAGCTCAGGATTATTCTACGATTTTGTTGATTAGCGATTCCGTCGATGGCTGCGTTCTGATCCGAGCGAAAACGAAACGGAATGGCGCTGGACCGATCTCTCTTCCGGTTCCTTTTGATCGCATCTCGTAGAAATGACATGAATTTTTGTTCGAACAGCCTATGCAGACACACGCTTTCGTGTGATATAAAAAATATACAGGATTCCATTTAAAAAATTGAAGGTCACCTTCATATCTAACAAAATAGTATAAACACAACAAAATTACATACGCCATTGTGTTGCGTATAAAAAACAGTACTACTTTTTCCTCTTCCATTTTTTTTTTCTAATATTTACGACGATGTTTAAGACGATGAATTGCGACATAAAAACTTTAATAACTCAGAAACTAATCTTTCCCGGACCTACATACATTGATGTCACTTTGTTTTCTTCTCTAAGCATTAGGAATCTATTTCTAAAGTTTTCACTTACAAAGCACCCCTCACGGGGTATACTCCGCGGTAGTGGGGATAATTCCGCGACGTTTACCATCCAGGCCTCGGCGACATATACAGGGTGTCCCGGGTTTTAATGGACAAGCTTGGGGAGCATATCCTACAAGTGGAAATAAGAAAAAAAATGTTATTTGAAGTTTGCTCGGAAACGCTTTATTGCAAAGTTATAAACAAATAAAGTTAGAATTGATGACGGTGGATTTTACTTTACCGAACATTGAAAGTTCGTCCTTTGGCGCAAATACAAGCTCGACATCGATTTTTTTATGGAGCTTATTACAGAATAAATTTCTTCCTTATTTTGTTGCATTTCAACGACGGAGATATTAATCCGTTGCTTTAATTCTTCACACGAAGTAACATCTGCACAAAATCCGTAGATGAAATGAATACCAGCGTATTCCTCGTTTGAAAACACTCCAGGCATTTTCGCCACGTATTCTTGATCCGACTGGTCGTTAACACTAACAGCAAATCGTATCGAAATAGTAAACACGAGATGAATAGACAAATAAGATAAACACGGTTCGACCTTTCAATGTTCAGTAAAGTAAAATCCGCCGTCATCAATTTTAACTTGATTTGCTTATAACTTTCTAATAAAGCGTTTCTGAGCAAACTTCAAATAACATTTTTTTCTTATTTCCACTTGTAGGATATGCTCCCCAAGTTTGTCCATTAAAACCCGGGACACCCTCTATACAGAAATCACTGTACATGGATCTAGGATAGTCCTGTCTTCGGGCTGTTTCGTTCTCGCGAAACGCACGCGGAATTTCCGTCCGCAAACACACGGCGGAGACCTTGCCCCGTGATCGATCCGACCTGCTGATACAATGGAACACACTCGTGCACGCGGTATTGTACTTACACAGGCCTCTCTCTCTCTCTCTCTCTGTGTGTGTGTGTTTGTGTATTCGCAGTTAACTTTCCGCGTGTTGCCGAAGTGCAACGAAATCTCGTTACCCTCGGAATAATTAAACCGGAGAACGGGCCGGGGATCTGCGACGGACCGGGCTCTCGCGGATTAAGGAGGTTTTATTGTCCGCGTAAAAACGTCTTCGAGGATCGCCGTTCCTGTTATATCGCCTAACGCAATCACCGGCCGAAAGACGAGCGAACGGATTACGACCGCCACCGAATTAAAACAAAGGATGGCGAGTGCTGCCGGCGACCGTTAACCGCCGCCAGTACCCTATTCGACGACGTCCTCGTCAGCAACTATGGCAACTCTCTGGCCAACGATGGAATCGCAGCTCGTAATCCGCTCGCAAAATTCGCCGCCGAGAAAATCGAGGGCTTCGGGACTGCAACGCCCTTTAGAAATTTCGATTCTTTATGTCGCAACCGTGTCGGGATCGCAGCTGATGTTTTCGTCGACGTTTAGTTTAACAATCATCTATGGAACTCGAGTCGGACCAGGTGCGGCAAAAGCGCCGCGACAATAACAATAAGGGCGCGAAAGCGGGATTGAAAGCAGCTCCAATTAGAGACCGATTAGGTTAATGGCAAAGGTGAGGCCCGCGAGTCGTCGGCAAGACGTATCCGGATAAACAAATTCCCGGACGCGAAGCGATACACCTCGTTGAAGCCGTTTTTCGCTCTGTTCCGTTCTGCGAGGGCGGAGCGGACTGACATTTAACCAAATGTCAGCTAGACCCTGCACGATGCCGCGAGCACAGTGCATTGCGACACTTAGCACATTCGACTGGCCTAAATCCGCTCGGAACCGCAATAATTAATTCTAGCTGTTAAAAATGCAAAACAGTGTCTTCGATGAATTTTACATACCGTCAGAAGGTCGTATTTAACCAGTTACCTGTTTTTGACGAGTATACTCGTCATGAAGAAATGGCAACGATTTGTGTTATGACGAGTATACTCGTCATGAAGAAATGGCAGTGTTTTGTGTTATGACGAGTACACTCGTCACGCGTATAAAGCAGTCACGGTTTGCTGTTCGAATTGCAATTTTAGTGAAAACTAAAATATACTCGTGAACTTCAAGATGTTTGAAATATTTGGAGGCCAAGATGAGATAAAAGGAACAAGTAAAAATATACAAATAATTATTATGAAAAAACTTGATACAGTATCGGGAAACATTTTCCAGATTATGTAACCAAGCACATCCTAAAAAAGTAATCTTACACGAAGATGTTGACATTGTTATAAAAATAACATTTGGAAAGAATCAAGATATTGCAACCTTGCTTTAGGTACTCAACATCATTCCACAACAGCAGGTTAAACGAAGTAATTGATTTTTCATGTTTCTTCTCATTCATACGCAAACTATATATGTTGAAGTTAAGTGCATAAATAAACGTTAGTAATAAAATTAAAAAATAAAAGTCATTTCCTTGCAACTTAATCCCATATTATAACAGCCATACGCACTCTGTGTTTGACGAGTATACTCGTCATCGCTTCATTCTTGCGACGCAATTTAGGTACACATTTTTCAAATGGAACTCTCTTAATTTAAGCTTACGAGAATATACTGGGTGTCCCAAAAATGTCGTATTTCCTTGAAAGGGTTAATTCTTAACGCAATTTGAAGTACCTTTTCCCTTTGCAAAAATGTTCTGTGCGGTTTTGTTTAGGAGTTATTAGCGAAAAACACAGACCAATCAGAGCACGGATACGGCAGGCGGATTTTGACGTCAGCCAATGCCGAGCCGGGATCCCTCTGCTATAGGCGCGCTCTGATTGGTCCGTGATTTTCGATAATACAGCGAATTCTCGATATATGTCAACAACTCGGGTCTTCCCAGTGTCATATATCGTCGAGGAGACATATCCGAGCCGTGTTATGTTTACACTCCTCGGCGTCCGAGGCCCCTCCCGGGGCATACCTCGCGATAGTGGGGATAATTCCGCGACGTTTATCATCCAGGCCTTGACGACATATACAGGGTGTTCACGCTATTGCTGGCCAGTGTGTTTCTTTTAGATAGTAAATATTAGAAAGAAATGAAAGAGGAAAAAGTGGTACTGTGCTTATGCTTACACTCCTCGGCGTCCGACGCCCCTCACGGGGTATACCCCGCGATAGTGGGGATAATTCCGCGACGTTTATCATCCAGGCCTGGCGACATATATACAGAAATCATTGTAACTCCTTAACAAAGCCGTGGAGAACATTTTCGCGAAGGAAAAAGTTACTTCAAATGACCTCGGGGATCACCTATTTCAAGGAAGCGCAACCTTTTTTGGGACACCCTGTGCACAGTAGAACTTCTCGTTCATCGGAACACGTTCTAAGTTGATACAGTTTGTAGGTGCCCAGGAAGAACTTGCTATCTCTGCATACTATTCAATTGTAACTGAAACATCCTTCAAGGATGCCTTTCGTGTGCAACCTTCTCTACTTGCCGGTCCTAACAGACACCATTCGAGGATGCTAAAAAGCGTTCCTCGAACGCTATTCGTACACTATCGTCCGCCACCCTTCGAATTCTATTCCCAGGCACCGGGAGACCGTTCGAGGGTGGGCACTCGCCTACGATACTCCCTATCCACTCGTACACTATTTCCGTTTCTGCTGGTCCACGTTCGAACGATCAGCGGCTACTTTGCTCTCTGTTTCCCCGGATCGATTTCTCAAGACACAGGGGTGGGTCGGCGTTAACTGTGTCCGGACGGCGAGCTCCCTAAAAATCCATTGCCCTCCGGTCTCCGAGCGATTAAGGGACAAAGGGGACAAAGTGAATTTCGGGAGCAGGCGTTTCATTTCAGGCTCGGTCGTCTCTGACAGGGTTCGAAAGGCATTGTCGGAAAGGCCGGGACGCCGGTGATATTCTTGGAAACTGGGACGGGAAAGTTTCTTCCTGGCAGGCAGGCAGGCAGGAAGGTAGGCAAGCAAGCAAGCTAGCGAGTAGCAGCAGCAGCAGCAGCAGCAGCCGAGAACTGCCTCCCTGTGCCCTCTTTCGTTCTCGTTCCCCGTTTCGACGTGCCTTATTCATCGGCGTGTTGTACACGTCGATCTCTCGAGCAGGTTCGAGAGTTTCGCAAACGCCGCGAGACGTCGATAAGTCGGCCTGATTCGCTGTGCCACGCCATACCACGCCGCGCCGCGCCACGGCCGTTTGCCCGACTTAATTGTCCCCGCGTTCCAGTTGTTGCTCGGAGAACTCGCCCGACGACAACCGTCGGCTTTATCGTAACACCACCTATTATTTCCAACTCTTTTCCCCCTCCCCCCCCACGCCCATTCTTTTCTGCCGGCTCGTCGCAGATAATCGAGCCGTTCCCTTGCCAAATCGATTAACTCCCTCGGGAAAGAATCATTTCTGCGAGGACGCACCGCAGTCTCCGCTGCGACGTCTACCGTTCCATGGGACGCGCTGAATTTTAAGGGGGCCGGCAACGGTCAAAATCTTGACAAATTGACGCTTCAATATTGCAACGAGCAGTTTAGAAGTGGTCAATTGTGTTTCCTAAAAGTCCAATCTACGTCCGTCTGGAGCCCAAATTGCGAATTTCTACCTCATCGTGGAGTAATTTGTAATATTCGGTAGAAAACTCGCTTTCTGAAGCAAGTATGACGTCACAAGATGGCTGCCGCTGAGAGATTCTGTTATTCACGGTAAGGTAGAGTGACCAGGTTACCGACAAAAATAGGCGAAAAATGGTTTCACGTGCAACTCAACTTTTCGTCCTTATACGAGAATATTTTTCGCTGGGAAAGGGCTCGTTCGAAAGAGGAAGGTTCAATCTAGTTCGCGCTGGTCATCAGCTGACGAGATTATGCAGATATTTGGTAATGTAAGCGTTAGAAGTAGTTAGAAAAATTGACGATGCGCATGCCGTGGAATCGAAGCATTTTTATGCCATTGGATGAATTTTTTGGATGAAATTGAGAGTAGCGCGCGCTATATTTTGTCTTGATTCTCTGCGAAATAAAGGCAAAAACTTGAGGCAAGTTTCCGGCGTCAAAATTCATAATATCGATAATGCAGAGCAAAAAGTGTGACAAGTTTAGTCGCAGACTTAAGACCCGTCGGATCAAGATCAAAACTGATCTTAACCCTTTGCACTCGAAGCCATTTTAGCTCTAAAACGAAACATTTCTTCCGACCTTGAATATTTCCCTTCTATATATATTTTTTCATACTATACATACGAAAATGGTGCAATTTACTCGTAGAGTACTGAAATGTTTAGTAATTTATTAAATACAAACAAATTCAATAATATAAAAAATATTTTGAATAATGATACAGCAATTTTTAGTGGCGCCTTACAGTCGCCATTCGAGTGCTAATGGTTAAGTCAGTGTCTGAAGACTGTCAATGGAAATTGTACAGCAGTTACCGACCTGCTGACTGTGTAAAAGTCATCCGCAAACATTTTACCGACCGGTCCAAGTTTTAAAATGAATTTTTACGTTAATACATTTATTGTACCAAATTTGATTAGGATCAGTAACATGTAGGAAAGTTGAAGGACTAGTCAATATCATACATTTAATTTTTCTCGATTTTTATTTCATTTGTCACTTTTATATGTTTTGTGCTTGGTAGGTTTAGTGTTAAAATCGTGTGTGCCATAAGCTTCCTAATCCCTTGACATTAGAAGCACGGAGTACAGTGAATTCCCGCTATAAGTCAGTTGCGCGGTTCTGGCGAGAGACATTTAAACGAAATCTGAGGTTCTCGGCGAACGTTGCGTTTGAAATACACAGTGCACGCCGGAAACGCAAATGTCACTATCCCTCTCTATGTCATAAACCTATGACCTCATAGATTTATGACATAGAGACGGATAGTGACATTTGCGTTTATTGTTGTCATAGGTTTATGACATAGAGACGGATAGTGACAAGAAGGCTGAGAAAATGTCTTTCTCTGACACAATGTATACTCCGCGGTGGTGTGGGTAGTCTCAATGACTTTCAATCGCGAAGCTTACACTGACTTATAACGGGAATTCACTGTACAGTGAATTCTCGATATTGAGCCGTTTATTTTGAAAGTGGCCTAAGTCTACTTATACTTGAATTGACATATTTAAGGGTTTGTGTTCCAATAAAATTAAAAATATACATATAGGATATCAATGTGTCATACTACTCAAGTGTATCTACAAGAGTTAAATTTACAGATCCTATTAAAATAATAGCTATTATTAAGTGAATAATATGTGTTTTCTTACCAAAAATGGAGTTGAGCCACTTTCAAAGTTAACAATCAGATTCGTTATAGAATTTGAAAGAGCCGAAGTCCATTTGCATTTAAAATGCTTCAAATTGAAACAGCATATTTTTAACCAATTTATTGTTTCTCCGTTAGAATCCTTTACCCCTTTAAAAATTGCGTCCTCCAAAAATTTTGTTCATATGAAATCCTCTTGTTTCGTTTCATTTAGAACAAAGTTATTACCCTTCCGACACTTTTTGATAATATCCTACGGACCTTATCAATAATGGATTGGACTTGGGCCACTTTCAAAGTGATGGTTTTAATTATTGAACCAACTGCGAAAACTTATATGTCCAAATACATAATATTCGGAATATACTTAACCGCAAATGTTGTTTGTGACAGCTAACTTGAAGTTGTACACGTAATTACGGGCAACAAAAAATAATTGACGAATGGACTTAGGCCAGTTTCAAAATAAACGGCTCAATCTATCGGTAGACCAAATATTAAATCATTCCATGTCATCCAATTTTTCGAATTTCGTCCACCCACTTTACTCATTCTGAACCATTGTGCGAGCACAAGATGAGAGCGGTCGAGCAACTCTTTTAAGATCCTTTTCGACGGAGTCTTATCCGTCTTTGCGGACAAATAAATGCGAGCTGGAGTGAACGGATTAGAGGTTAGATCCTACTTATCGAGAGCACCGGTGTTGCTCACCTGGGTTTAGAATGAACGAGCTTGTCGAAGCGCAACGACCCGGCGCAATAATGAATAAACGGTCGAGTCTGACGCCTTCGTCGAGACCCGGGCAAACTTGCAAAACGAATGATTATCTTATAGCGATTTCGACGACGCGGAAACTTTGCCCCGTTGCTCTATACATTAATGATGCAGGTGTTCTGTCAACAGCGTAGCATACTTTGAACAACTGTCCAAGTTGCGCGTGTCGGTGCCATGCCGGTGACACGGCTATCGTAGGATCGTTAACGGGAGAGCGAGAAAGAAGGGAGAAGAAAAACAGCCGGGCAACCCTTCAATCATCCATCTCGATTAGGCCAACCCCGCGGAATTGCACCGTCACTTTACCCCTTATCTAATCGCAAGTTCTTCCCCTCGTGATTCACGCCGTTGCGTGCCGGATCCGTCGGCTACCGACAAAACCACGTTCCTCGCACGTTCGCCAATCGCCTACAACCATAAAAACGCCCGGCGTTGCGGTTCCGTTCGTTCCCCGTAATCTCCCACAATAACGACAAATTGTACGTTCGGAGATGATAAAGCAGTGTTTGCCGGGACCGAACGGTGAAATTAAAAGGGTCAGAAATATCGAGCCCTCTATCTGCGTAATGGCGTGATAACTCGTTGGTCGTAAGGTGCCGGGGACAGAATTAGCAAAGCTAAAGAGGAAAATAATGCTGGAAGTATTCCGGGCGAATTTGGACCGATGGCGGTGCTAAAAAGTCAATTGACATTGTTTGCACGAGAATATAAAAAAGATATCGTTTCAGGGAAAAGGGGATAGAGAAAGAGGAAAATTGGGGAGAAGCGATAGAGTCAAGATATGATAAATGGTTTAACCCGTTAGCTGCCACCATCCCCATTTTGGGGATTTTGGAATTTTACGTACACCACTCGGCGCCAGAAATATATTTGGTACGCCTGCCAGTTTAGTTTCATTCTAAAATTTGGCAGCTAATGGGTGAAAGCAGGGCTGCTCAACTTCCTTCCCGCCGCGAGCCACACGACGCTCCCACCATTCGTCGATGCCCTTCTACAGTCTCTTCGGAATGAGAGCAGAATCGATTCGAAACAAAATTATGAACAAATGCCGAGAAATCTTGTTGTCTCACTCTGCCGCGTTTTGTTTCGTTGGCTTCCTTCGTCGCGTCCAATCCCCTCCATTAATGTTCACCGCGTAGAGGGGAACGTGAGCGAAATGGAGCGCGGTAGAATGAGATACAACTATGATTCTCCTTTCCCCTGTGACTGCCTAGCTTGTGAGAAGACATCTTACGCGGTGGGGATTTCTCGTAGAAAAAAGAAGGTAGGGGAAAGAGTTGCAAGTGGCTCGCGAGTCGCCAGTTGAGCAGCCCCGGTTTAAAGAGATAAGGGTGGGGAATTCGCCAGAGTATTTAAAGAGGAGGGGTTGCAAGAGGAAAAATGGATTAGAATAGCGCGGTACAGATGAATGGGAATGAAACGAGGGAAGGGAGATACTGGGTGGGGGAAGATGAAAGGCGCAGAGAAGAAGAAGCAGGGGAAGAAGGGATTCAGGAGAAGGAGAAAGGGATATTGGCGGACGACGGAGGGGGAGAGGGGTGGATGAAAAAATTAGACTGAGAAAGAAAGGAAGTGCAGGATGGAAAATGAGGAGGAGAGAGGGGGGAGAAGGGCAAGGGAAAGGATGAGAGAGAGAGAGAGAGAGAAAGTGTATGAGAGAAAAGAAAAAAAAGAAAATGTTAATAATAAATTATAAGGGGAGCAGGTTCACCTTTGTAGCCCGTAAGGGCACAAATAAACACACATACAGATATCGTTCCCTTTAACACGTTAACTGCCATGTCACCCATATGTGGTTGACGGAATTATTTGTCCAGGTTTTAAAATGAATTTTTACGTTAATATATTCATTGTACCAAATTTGATTAGGATCTGTAAAATACAGGAAAGTTGGAGGACCACTCAATATCGTACATTTAATAATTTCAATTTCTATTTCATTAAATAGCTTACTTTTGATTTTATGGAATTTTTGAGGTTTCTAGTTCGGCAGTCAAAGTGCTAATCGATGAGAATCACTATGCTCCTATTGGAACATCGATAAACTCACGACGGCGAAGAGATAATTCGCAAAGACGACGAGAATACAGTGATTTCTCTATATATGTCGCCGAGGTCTGGATGATAAACGTCGCGAAATTATCCCAACTATCGCGGAGTATACCACGTGACTGGCCATGAAGCTCGAGAGGAGTGTAAACATAACACGACTCGGGTATGTCTCCTGGACGATGCATGACGCAGCAAAAGCCCGCGTCGTTGACATATATCGAGTATTCACTGTAGTGGTTAACAAATTAAAGGACGGCTCGGAAATCGTAACTCGCTGTATTTTTATATTTGGATTATTTTATTATAATAATCCCGCCGTTCATCGGTCGGAGAACGGTCGGTCCCCGCGGAAAATGTTTCCTCTCGCTTTTCCGCACAAGCGCAGCAAATTTTCAATGCGCTCTCGCGAACGAACGTGACTCGAACATGTTTCGGAGCGTGTCCCCACGAGAGATCGATACAATTTCATCCTTCGATCGTTGATAACAAGAGACCTTCGGTCGCTGTTTCGCGTCCGTCTCGCGTCGGCGAGAAATACGTGACTTCGAAACACACACACACACACACACCGACACATACACACACGGACGTACACATACGCGCGCGCGATTCACGATCGATCGCGAATACCGGCGCCGTATCCGCATGGATTTCCGCACGGTTCCCGTCTAATCTCGCGGAAAGCTGCCGGATAAAGGCCTCGGTCGGAAGCTCTCGGATCAGCGGCCCCTTGTGCGGCATAATTAGGTTATTAGTAAATAATTGAGTTAAATCGATCGAGCTGGAACACGCTGCATCCCTCGGCCCCGCCTCGCCGAGAAGGTCGGGCTTCTTTAATTCAAGACGGGCCTGGTTGTCGTCAAAGAAACCGGAAACGACTCTCCGAGTGACCGCCAGCGGCTTTTCCAACGAGAATTTCCTCCACGTCAGTCTCTCTTCCTCTTCAGTTAGGATAATACACTTTGTCTTATACAATAAATTCTCTATATATGTCGCCGAGGCATGGCCGATAAATGTCGCGAAATTATCCCCACTACCGCGGGGTATACCTCGTGAGGGGCCCTGAAGCTCGAGAGTCCTCGGACGCCGAGCATCGCTGTCCTTTTCTATTTTCGGCGCGGATCGACTCCTGGACGATAAACGACACCAAGACTCACGTTGCTGACAAATATCGAGAATAACTGTACATAGCTGTGAATAGCTGTAGTTCGTAGATAAACGTCGTAGAATTATCCCCACTACCGCTCGAACAAGTCTACCAATATTTACGAAAGACGTAAATATACGCCCTCTACATTTTTCTTACTGTAACACCTTCACTGTTTTACCAATTGTTTCAACATGGAATTTATCGTTCTATGTAAAACAACAACTAAATGTCGGCAATTGCTTCAACATAGTTCAGTCAATGTTCTTCATGTCGTTCAGGTCAAATTTCTGGGTACCGTTTTCGTCGGTATAGTGATTTCTCTATATATGTCGCCAAGACCTGGATGATAAATGTCGCGGAATTCTCCCCACTACCGCGGGGTATACCTCGTGAGGGGCCCTGAAGCTCCAGAGGCCTCGGACGGCGAGTAGTGTAACATAATACGGGTCGGACATGTCTCCTTGGCGATACATGACGCTGGAAAGACCCTTATTGTTGACATATATCGAGAATTCACTGTATAGCGTGTGCCTCGTTCGTTTCTCGACTATGGATTTTTATGCAAAATAAAAATTGTGCTACACAGTTTTTTGATTGTACAACCGTACCTTTCGATTTTTAAAATATTTTTACTGTTTTGCATTTGAGCTATTCGTTTATGGGAACATGTCCTACGATGATACAGTTCGTTGGTGCCCAGCAACTTAGTATCTCTGCATACTATTCGCAGACAATTGTCTCTGTGTTCAACCATTCTTCAAGGACGCCTTTCATATGCAACTTTTTCTGCTTTTTCATTCTGATTTATCATCCTTCGTCATGAATACATCAAATCCGTTTATTCATTTCTGTTTCACCGAAATGAAATTTTGCTCCTCCGGTAGCGACAATTAACACTAGACTTACGGGACCCGTCAAAATGGCGGGTTCTACATTCTTCAATTTACAATTATTGTGATTGTAAAAATGCATTTATAGAAAATTTATTTAACACATTTATCCCTTGGAATATATGTTATGGTAAAAGCTGCTAAAACTCTGGCTGAATATATTCTTGACATTTTTATAAAATAATCCAAACTGGCCACTTTCAGTGCTCCGGAAACCTAGGGTTAAATCTATAAAGTATTCTCGTGAATGTATTATTGTGAACAATCCAGTAGATGGAGCTGCTTAACACGTTAACTGCCACATATCATTTATAATATAATTTAGTTAACTCATTTGCATCATTAGCGTATATATACGCTCAATTTTCCTGGTCACTATCGCCGGAGCGTATATATATGCTCAATTTATTTTTTCTTATAATGCTGAAATATGAAGTTCTTTTAGTTGTACTCATTTTTGTACTTAAATATAATAAAAAAAAAGTTTAGTGATAAATGCCATCTTTTCATATCTTCTTATGATGGAAAATGGGTTGATGAAAGCGAAACTAGAAACTTTAAATAGGGAATGCTGTTTTAACCCATTTGAATTCTGAAGGTCTTAATAAAATTCGGTTAAAACAATAAAAATGAACGTCTAGACCTAGTCAAAACTCACTGTCAGTCATATGTGACTGACATAACGTGTTAAAGGCGACTAGGTAGAGCCAGAAGACGCCTAATTACTGCGCTATTCGTTTACCTCGGGGGAAATAGTTTGCGGAAAAAGGAAACGGTGTAAAACCAAGAAAATGCGGAGTTTGTTTCCCGGTCACGACGCTCAATCTCTAGATAGACCAGGCCGTAATTAACCTTCGATCTCGTCCGCGTTGATGAGGAACGCGAGCATGACTTGTCTCGTCGTCGTGCCAAGGAGCCATAACTAACCGTGTCACGCGTTGAGTAGCTGTTCCCCGTTGTCAAGGTTCGCGTACACTTGCCGCCTCGCGTTGCCTCGCGTCGCCTCGCGTCGCCTCGGTGTCGGGAACCAGAGTCGCGATGTGTTGGCGACACACGTGACTAATTAGCGGCTGGCATTATGTTACCGTTCGCTGGAGAGGGGACACGCCGGAGCCGTGAAAAAACCGCCGACCGAACAACCCTGAAGAACTCGAGGGCGAGGAAAGGGAAAGGGCAACGGAACGAACGAAACCCTCCGCGGAGACCCACCACCCCCTCCTCTTTGTCTTCCCCAGGCCGTTTGTAATCCACCCTCGGCTGCCGACACGGGTCAAAAGGGCATTCCCTCTGTTTCTTCCTCCGTGAACTACATGCTTGTCGACGCCACTGTTTTGCCTTTTCTTTTCTTTTCTTTTCTTTTCTCTTCTCTTCTCTTCCCTTCTCTTCTCGTCTCTTCTCTAACTCGTTTGAATGTGGCCGAATTCTTTATGGCCTCTTCAAGCTTCTCTATTTATTCGAACAAGCTTCAAGAAGCATTCGTGCGCAATTGTCCCTCCGCTGAAACGCTCGTCTTTTGAGGATTCCGAGCATGTGCAATTCGTTGTCTACTCAAACACCCCTCGAGCACTATTCAGAGACAATTGTATCTCCACTCGAGTACCCGTCATTCGAGGATACTATTCGTACACGCGATTCTTTATTTAGTCAAACACTCCGCGAGTCCCATTCACCGAGAACCGTGTCTCCACTTAAGTACCCGTTATTCGAGGATACTATTTGTATACGCGATTCTTTATTTAGTCGAACGCTCTGCAAGCACTACTCACGGACAATCCTTTATTCAAGTGTCCTCCGAGTGCGACTCACAGCTTCTTTATGCACTCAAATACCCTATCTACTCAAACACCCTTCGAGCATTACACGTAGTAGAAAATTGTCTCGCTTTTCAAACACCCTGGAAGCATATGCAATTTTCTTTCTTTTTTTTCAATGACCACATATTTAGTAGATTATGTGGTTCGAAATATTCAAGTGTGTCGCGATATTGTGGGGTTAATTAAAAAGTAGCTCTGTAACAATTGCAGTCGCGAAGCGTTTACTCGATATATGTCCAAAACAGGGGTCTAGCCAGGGACATATATCGGCCAGGAGATATTATTTTGATCCACGCCGAATGTAGAAAAAGGACAATGAAGCTCTAGAAACCTCGGTTCATGGCCTCTCACGGGGTATACCCCGCGGCGGTGGGGATAGTTCTGGGACTTTTATCGGCGAGGAATTTGGGACATATATACAGTAAACACTGTATCGCTGCAAGGGTTTAACTCTTTGACTACTAAATGCGTGTATATACGTTCTAACAAGTCTATCAGTATATACGAAGGACGTAAATATATGCCCTCCACATTTTTCTTACTGTAACACCTTTACTGTTTTACCAATTGTTTCAACATGGAATTTATCGTTCTATGTAAAACAGCAACTGAATATCGGAAATTGTTTCAATTTTGTTCAGTCAATTGTCTTCGTATTGTTCAGTTCAAATCTCCGGGTACCGTTTTTGTCAGTACAGTGATTTCTCTATATATGTCGCCAAGACCTGGATGATAAATGTCGCGGAATTCTCCCCACTACAGTAAATCAGTCATATCAGCAATTGTTTCAATATTGTTCAGTCAATTGTCTTCGTATTGTTCAGTTCAAATCTCCGAGTATCGTTTTTGACAGTACTGTGTTTTTCCTATATATGTCGCCAAGACCTGGATGATAAATGTCGCGGAATTCTCCCCACTACCGCGGAATATACCCCGTGAGGGGCCAAGAAGCTCGAGAGGCCTCCGACGCCGAGGAATGTAAACATAACACGGCTCGAGTATGCCTTCTGGACGATACCTGACGCTGGCAAGTCTCGTGTTTTGAACACTTATCGAGAATTCACTGTATATGTCGCCAAGCTCTGGATGATAAATGTCGCGGAATTATCCCGGCTACTGCGGCATATACCCCGTGAGAGGCCACGAAGCTCGGGTATATCTCCTGGACGATACATGACGCTGACAAGACCTGTGTTTTGGACATATATCGAGAATTCACTGTATATGTCGCCAAGACCTGGATGATAAATGTCGCGGAATTATCTCCAGTACTGCGGGATATATGCCGTGAGAGGTCACGAAGTTGGAGAGTCTCCTGGACGATACACGACGCTGACAAGACTTGTGTTTTGGACATATATCGAGAATTCACTGTATACGTCGCCAATACCTGGATGATAAATGTCGCGGAATTATCACTGCAACCGCGGGATATGTCCCGTTAGAGGTCACGATGCTCCAGAGTTTCCTGGACGATACAAGACGCTGACAAGACCTGCGTTTTGGACATATATCGAGAATTCACTGTATATGTCGCCAAGATCGGGATGATAAATGTCGCGGAATTATCTCCAGTACTGCGGGATATATGCCGTGAGAGGTCACGAAGTTCGAGAGTCTCCTGGACGATACACGACGCTGACAAGACTTGTGTTTTGGACATATATCGAGAATTCACTGTATACGTCGCCAATACCTGGATGATAAATGTCGCGGAATTATCACCGCAACCGCGGGATATGTCCCGTTAGAGGTCACGATGCTCCAGAGTTTCCTGGACGATACAAGACGCTGACAAGACCTGTGTTTTGGACATATATCGAGAATTCACTGTATATGTCGCCAAGACCTGGATGATAAATGTCGCGGAATTATCTCCAGTACTGCGGGATATATGCCGTGAGAGGTCACGAAGTTGGAGAGTCTCCTGGATGATACACGACGCTGACAAGACCTGTGTTTTGGACATTAATCGAGAATTCAGTGTATATGTCGCCAAGACCTGGATGATAAATGTCGCGGAATTATCTCCAGTACTGCGGGATATATGCCGTGAGAGGTCACGAAGTTCGAGAGTCTCCTGGACGATACACGACGCTGACAAGACCTGTGTTTTGGACATATATCGAGAATTCACTGTATATGTCGCCAAGACCGGGATGATAAATGTCGCGGAATTATCTCCAGTACTGCGGGATATATGCCGTGAGAGGTCACGAAGTTCGAGAGTCTCCTGGACGATACACGACGCTGACAAGACTTGTGTTTTGGACATATATCGAGAATTCACTGTATATGTCGCCAATACCTGGATGATAAATGTCGCGGAATTATCACCGCAACCGCGGGATATGTCCCGTTAGAGGTCACGAAGTTCGAGAGTCTCCTGGACGATACACGACGCTGACAAGACTTGTGTTTTGGACATATATCGAGAATTCACTGTATACGTCGCCAATACCTGGATGATAAATGTCGCGGAATTATCACCGCAACCGCGGGATATGTCCCGTTAGAGGTCACGATGCTCCAGAGTTTCCTGGACGATACAAGACGCTGACAAGACCTGTATTTTGGACATATATCGAGAATTCACTGTATATGTCGCCAATACCTGGATGATAAATGTCGCGGAATTATCACCGCAACCGCGGGATATGTCCCGTTAGAGGTCACGATGCTCCAGAGTTTCCTGGACGATACAAGACGCTGGCATGACCCGCGTCGTTGACATATATCGAGAATTCATTGTAATCGGTGGACCAGTCGCAGCTGATGTTAAATTCGGTTAAAGAGATCATAGGAAGGTCTCAGCCGTAGTCTTGACACCAGCGAACGATTCCATCGAAGCTTGAATAGCGAAATTGCGCGTGATTACGGAATTTTGGGGGATTTTGACGGCCACTGGGCGCAGGTGTCGTGATCTCGAATCCTCAAATAAGGTTGTAAGTTAGAACCCAGCGACAGAGCCTTCCGTTCGAGTTAATACGCTTTACGGGGGGATCGCGTGCCGGGCCAGGTGTAACCAACCCGTGCTCGAGTTCGGGTTAGGGTATGGGTTCGGTTCCTCCTCATCGATTCGGCTGCTCGGCTGCAGGGGTCGACATCGGTTCGATATAACTCGGATTCCCCAATAATAGGAGGTAACTGGGTAACGGTGGCCAAACCGGCGCGGTATTACTGTACACAGTGTCTAAATTATGCCTTAGCTCGGCTATTTAAGCACGGGAACGATGGGACCAACGTCTGCACGCCTCGACCTCGCCGTAACCCAGGATCCTCGATACGCGTTCGTTTGTCCTTCCGAAGTGAACTGGGCCGATCCTTCACCCCTTTCTCATCGAAAGAACGTTTATCATTCCAATCAGAAAAGCGTCGCGAACATGTTGGCGAAAGTTTCATAAAAACATAATTTAACCCTTAACGGACCAACGCCGCCATATAAGCGGCATGGCACTTTTACTTACTGGGTCCAATGTCGCGTATATGGAGGTAAAAATAAAAAAAAAGGAGATAGATTATAAATATATATAAAATAAAATATAAATATTTTCCTTTCCGTACTTGACATAAAAATGTTGAGTCCACAATTTCTCTTCGTATGAAAAACAGCTTGGACCTGGTGGGAAGTAAACTTGAAATATTTCCGGACCATTAAGGGTTAAAAACGATCAGGCTATCTTTTAATTTTACACAGACATGCATCGAAGGTTCCCGGCAATTTTCACCGAAGAATATCAGAGCAACTTTTCACCCTGTGTACCCTTTCACCCTTTTCGCTCAGAATTCAATACCCTTTCGAATCACATATTCAACAGTAAACCTTAAAAGTAACTAATACGTGTTGTCTTATAAAATTGACGAGATTGAATTTATTTGGATTTTGTGCGATTCGTGTTATAATACGTGCTCTACTAAATATATCTCGCTAACATGTTGATTGCCACGGTACTTTTCAGAATTCCGGTGTAAAAATCCAATTTAATTTAATCATCATCGCAAAGGACTGTTCTTCTTAAATAATTTGTCGTTTTATACGCGAATGTCACTTCTTAATGCAAAAATGTTATTAATCATATTATGGCAAGTAAACAAACTACGAGATGCATTGATTTCGCGATATATGTCGCCAAGGCTTGGATGATAAACGTCGCGGAATTATTCCCACTACCGAAGCTCCAGAGGCTTCGGATGCCTCGAACTGTAGACAAATACAGTCGACTTATATAGTCTTCTGGACGATATAAGTCGCTGGCAAAACTCGTGTTGTTGACATATATCGAGAATTCATTGTATGTTGAAAACCCGACAATTGACTTGCAAATCTGTTTGCAGGACAGATAGCATATCCTAAACATTCATAATATAAAGATTAAATGTCAAGAAATACAATGAAATTTATAAATTTTTGTGATGGTCCCATAAAAAAATAATGAAAAATAAAAAAGTTCTCGAACTTTACTGTCCATTTCTACGTTCGGCACTGCATTAAAGAATAGTAGGGTTTCGTCGACAGCATTTCCCTGCTGTGACTTTGACAGATAACTCATAGGACATACGAATTACAAAGTGTTTATATACAGTGAATTCTCGACATATGTCAACAAGCCGTGTTATGTTTACATTCCTCCCCGTAGTGGGGATCCTTCCGCGACATTTATCATCTAGGTTTCGGCGACATATATAGAGAGATCACTGTAATTTTTATCATTGAGTATTCCCGTATTTAGTCGATGAATGAAAAGGTATATCGAACTTACTTGTACGACGTACGGTACCGAGTCGTCCAGCTTCGCCGTCCAGCCGCATAATCTCGGAGGAATGCAAAGACGGATGCCATTTTCTGGAACGTTCACCCCGGGCGTCGCGACGCGTGGCGTCTCAACGATAAAAGGAATTGTTTTCCCCTGTGATCGCGGCCCGAGATGCAGTCTTGACCCTTGAATATTTCAGCGGGCACACGACACGGGCCGGGCAAATTGAATCAATTAATCTTGAATGAAATTTCTCGACGAGCTCTATCCGAACCTTTGTGCGCATCTCTCCTCTCCTCCGTCTCTCTCTCTCTGTCTCTCGTTTTCCTATCCGTGTAACCGCATAACCCTTGCATAAGAGCTCCTTAACAGAACTTACGTTTCCCCCGAAAGCCTATCAATAACCGTGTATTTTTAACCGAACATTTTCCAATTCCGACTGCGAATCGTATGCAAGACCACGAACGCGTTAAACTACAGGATCGAAGTCTGCAAATTATTTATTTATTTATTTATTTATTGCTTTAAACCAAGTGGTTTATATAGCAAGTACAATATTATTACATCTAGCTTACATTAAATAGGTTTACACTGTTTTTAAAGTCTAACGGAACATTGTTTAAGGAAATTATAAATTATTTTCAGTCCTTTTATGTCAGGTTTACATAAGAAGGAACTAATACAAAGAGGGAAACAGTACTTGCCTTTGAGGAGCTTTGTTTCCAATGTATTGCGTTCGTTTTCATAGTCTGGGCATTGCCATATAACATGATTTAGGTCTTATGTTGCACACATCAGGAAATTCGACCTGCTCCTCGGTCGCGCAACCTGCCAGGTGTGCTCCGTGTTCCCCGACAGTTCGTCGCGATTTGACGAGCCCTAGAGACAGAGTCGCCGTCCGGAAGCGAATAGCATCGACGTGCCATAATTAAACGTCACGAGATGTTTCATCCGAGAGCACTCGGAAGGATTAAAGTTCACACAGCCGGCTCTCGGCGAATCGATCGGGGAAAGTCAACGCTTCCGAGCGTTTCCAATCTCGCTAGGCGACGCCTCGCCTCGTTTCGCCTCGCCTCGCCTCGCCTCGCCTCGCGTCGCGTCGCGTCGATTCCCGTTGATTTTAAAAATGCATAGAACCGAAGGGCAACCACTCCGCGACGTCTGTAAAATAATGTTCATCCGGATCGTCGCCCGCGGATAGAATCTCGTTCCCGCGTCACGCTCCCAAACAAACTCCCACGAAAAAACGTCTCCGAGGAATGTTGTGTACTCCCTCTCTCTCTCTCTCTCTCTCTCTCTCTCTCTCTCTCTCTCTCTCTCTCTCTCTCTCTCTCTCTCTCTGTCGTTCGTAACAGATTTTTCCAGGGGATTCCGGAGCGTCGTTGTCGTGGAGGGAAGTATTTTCCTTGGAGGTTATCGGTAATAATTCGACTCGGTTCTGTTGTATAATAAAATCGCGGAGGATGTTGATTCGAGGGAACGGTATCACGCAAATATTGACGGAGCCTCGCTCGTACCGGCGCGGATAATGAAATTCTTGTTTACCTCGGACTCTTTAAACGGATCTCCGCAGAAACAAGACTCGAACGGTTTTATTTTCGAAAGTAGGCTAATCGCGATTTCGAATAAATTCGGATGATCCTGCGCTTGACGGGACAGCCGTGACATCGTTCGTTCGCCATTAGCGTTTCCGAGAGACAAATTTCGGGTGGAAGTCTGCAAAGGGGTGAAGAGTTTCGGGGTGCAACACTCGGTAAATGGGTGGAGAATTCGGGGGTGTTGGACTCGAAGGGGTTCAGAATTTGGGGAAGACTGTAAAGGGGTGAAGAATTTCGAGGGTGTAGGACTGGAAGGGGTTCAGAATTTGGGGAAGACTGTAAAGGGGTGAAGAATTTCGGGGCTGTAGAATTGAAACGGGGTTCAGTATTTGAGGAAGACTGCAAAGGGATGAAGAGTTTGGGGGTGTAACATGGCAAACGTGTGGAGAATTCGGGGGTGTAGAACTGAAAGGGGTTCAGAATTTGGAGACGAGTGTAAAGGGGGGATGAGTTTGGGGGTGCAGAACTGAAAGGGGTTCAGAATTTGGGTAGACTGTAAATGGGGGAAGATTTTCGGGGGTGTAGAACTGAAAGGGGTTCAGAATTTGGAGACGAGTGTAAAGGGGGGATGAGTTTGGGGGTGCAGAACTGAAAGGGGTTCAGAATTTGCGTAGACTGTAAATGGGGGAAGATTTTCGGGGGTGTAGAACTGAAAGGGGTTCAGAATTTGGGGAAGACAGTAAAGGCGGAAGATTTTCGGGGGTGTAGAACTGAAAGGGGTTCAGAATTTGGTAGTGTAAGATTGCAAAGGGGTGAACAGTTTGGGGGTCTAACACGGCGAATGAGTGGAGAATTAGAGGTTGCAGGACTGAAAGGGGTTCAGAATTTGCGGAAGACAGTAAAGGGGGAAGATTTTCGGGGGTGTAGAACCGAAAGGGGTTCAGAATTCGGTAGTGTAAGATTGCAAAGGAGTGAAGAGTTTGGGGGTCTAACACGGCGAATGAGTGGAGAATTAGAGGTTGTAGGACTGAAAGGGGTTCAGAATTTGGGGAAGACAGTAAAGGGGGGGGGGGGGAAGATTTTCGGGGGTGTAGAACCGAAACGGGGCTCAGAATTTGGGGAATACTGCAAAGGAGCTCAGAGTTTGGAGATCAAGAATTTGGGTGTGCAAGGGTGCAAACGGGGCGGAAGGAAAATCCTACAGGCCCATAGTCGTGGAGCAGCCTAATGTCCAAGCGAGCAGGATGATAGCGTAGCGCGAGGAGACCGTTGCCACCCCCGCAGCAGGGGTTGCGAGCCGCGAGGAACGCGGAGAACCAAAGTATCGACCCGGCTAAAGCCATCCCCGCCCGGCCAAACCGGCCAACCCTCGGCCTGACACCCTCCCACCACGGCCTACTCGCCTTTCCCGTATTCTCCGTCTCCATCATCGTCCTCCCCCGCACCCCCTCGTCCTGCTTTTCCAACCCTCGCCCCTCGTCCTACCGTTTTATAGCCGACAGAACCGAACCGAACCGAACGGAACGGAACGGAACTGAATCGCGGGGGGTAGCTGAATCCTCGAACCGAACCGAGAACCCAAGGGAAAACTAGGGTATCCCGGGGACACACACGCGCCATGATCATGCGACAGGCTTTCCGAGTCATTAGGCCAGACGCCTTACGGATCCCCCGGTACTGTGTCTTCGACGCCGCCGGGGTGATATTTCTCATTCGATGACGCTTCGAGGACACACAGTTGATACTCGGTTGGGTCTGCTGGAAATTGTTGTTGTTGGAGAGTTGAGAGGTGGTGAAAGTTGTCGACGAAGTAGAACGATTCTTCGCTCCATTGCTCGCATTTGCGAAATTCTTGCTGTTGTTGGGGAGATGAGGAATTGGGTCCATCGATCGCGGTTTTTGAATCGACCTGTATACCGTTCTGCGCCCGAAGCGATTGCCAATAATCGTGACGCGTGTAGGTCATTCGCGCGGCAAGTCGCACGACACGATCATGTTTGATCGCGGTACGGCTTCCCTGTGCAGAAGCGTGAACGGTGATTTTGCGAGAACGATCGCCGTCAAGCAACTCGACGGTTGTTTCGTAAATTGTTCGCCATATTTTCGCAACTACCGTTTTTTCCCGGCCACGTGACACCAACTTCTCGTGTACGATAACTTCCCGACGTCTTCGACAGCATCGTCGGGGATCTCGAACCATTATAACTTTCCTTTGGATTGTCCCCACGAACGCCATTTTCCATCCTCGTTGTCTCTCTCCCGTACCCTCCTATCGGCACGTTTCAACTTTGTCGTCATTTGTTCGCCAGATTCAGACTTTGGGGGTGAAGGATTTAGGCGTGCTGGACTGTTAGGGTGTGAGGAATTTCGGGGGTGTAGGACTGAGAGGGGTTCGGAATTTGGGGAAGATTGCAATGAGGGAAGGGTTTGGGGGTGTAACATGGAAAATGGGTGGAGAATCCGGGGGTGTAGGACTTAAAGGGTTCAGAATTTAGGGAAGGCTGCAAAGGTGTGAAGAATTTCGGGAAGACTGTAAATGTGTGAAGGATTTCAGGAGAGTGGGACTAAGAGGGGTTCAGGATTTGGAGGTGTAGGACTTAAAGGGGTTCAGAATTTAGGGAAGACAGTAAAGGTGAGAAGAATTTTGGGGGAGTAGGACTAAAAGGGATTCAGGATTTGGGGGTGTAGGACTTAAAGGGTTCAGAATTTGGGGAAGACTATAAAGGTGTGAAGGATTTCAGGGGAGTAGGACTAAGAGGGGTTCAGGATATGGGGGTGTAGGACTTAAAGGGTTCAGAATTTAGGGAAGGCTGCAAAAGGTGTGAAGAATTTCAGGGGAGTAGGACTAAGAGGGGTTCAGGATATGGGGGTGTAGGACTTAAAGGGGTTCAGAATTTAGGGAAGACAGTAAAGGTGAGAAGAATTTTGGGGGAGTAGGACTAAAAGGGATTCAGGATTTGGGGGTGTAGGACTGAAAGAGGTTTAGAATTTGGGGAAGACTATAAAGGTGTGAAGGATTTCAGGGGAGTGGGGGTAAGAGGGGTTCAGGATTTGGGGGTGTAGGACTTAAAGGGGTTCAGAATTTAGGGAAGACTGTAAAGGTGTGAACAATTTCGGGGGAGTAGGACCAAAAGGGGTTCAGGATTTGGGGGTGTAGGACTGAGAGGAGTTGAGAATTTGGGGAAGACTGAAAAGGGGTGAAGAATTTCGAGGTGTTAACTGAACGAGGTTCAGAATTTGGGGAAGACTTTAAAGGAGGGAAGAGTTTGGGATTGTAGAATTGAAAGTGGTTCAGAATTTAGGAAAGACTGCGAAGAGGTGAAGAATTAGGGAGTGTAACACGGAAAATGGGTGAAGAATTCGAGGGTGCAAAATTGAAAGGGGTTTAGAATTTGGGAGTGTAAGAATGAAAGGGGGTGAAGAGTTTGGGGTTGTAAGACGGCGAATGAGTGGAGAATTAGAAGTTGTAGGATTTAAAAAGGTTCAGAATTAGGGGAATACTGCAATGGGGTGCAGAGTTTGTGAGTGAAGAATTGAAAGGGGTTCAGAATTTAGGAAAGACTGCAAAGTGGTGAAGAATTAGGGAGTGTAACACGGAAAATGGTTGAAGAATTCGAGGGTACAAAACTGAAGAAGGATCAGAATTTGGGAGTGTCAGAATGAAAGGGGGTGAAGAGTTTGGGGGTGTAACACTGTGTAGTTCTGAAACGGGGTTCAGTATTTGGGGAAGCCTGCAAAGGGACGATGACTTTGGGTGCGTAAGACGGCAAACGGGTGGAGAATTCTGGCCTGTAGGACTGAAACGGGGGAAAGAAAAAGTCGGACGAATAGTGTGTTCGCGCGATCCCTAAAAGAGGAGGGCGCACCTAAGTGGCCATCGATATTAACCGAATTTCCGGGCGAATCGAAACGAGAACGCGATATCGTACGGCGTAACGGTCTGTCGGGGAACACCGGAACCAGCCGGCCCTAGGGAAATCATGTTGCGAGCTGCCTAGGAGGGCCGTGGTTACCCGCGACCCGCGACCCACCTTCTTACCCCTACCAGGCCGGGTAATTCCGAACGAAGACGCAACAACCTGCCCTGGCCCGATCGTTAGAACCGCCAGTCCGTGCGCCAGTTACCCTTTTTCCAGAGTCGACCGTGTCACGGGGCAAAGTTAGGGTTGTTAGGGCATTACGAGCCCTCCGCTAACCTGTCCAAGGATTAACATTGGAACTGTTACTCGCACATGGTTTATGTCAAAAATCGTTTTATCTGGATGGTAACGGTTCAGCGGAGGATGTGGGTCGACGACACGGCGAACTGAGTCGTTAATGCAGCGTTGCAGGCCGAGCCGCGTCTCGGCCCGTCAAAGCCCGCGTAGCAACGACTCATTCTTCCTCTGCCCCTTTTTATTTTTTACCCCCCTCCCTTTCTGTCCTTTCCATCTGTCCCCCCTCCCTCTCTCTCTCTCTCTCTATCTCTCTCCTTGCGACTCTATGTATTTTTGTTTTGTTGTTGCGCCACGCGGCAGCTCTCCTTTTTGCATCGCGGCCGCGGATGAATGCGAAACGTCGGCAGAACTATTGCAGCCAGTCTCGGCTCGCCGCTCCATTGTTCTACATACTGTACCGGCAGACAGTTGACACGGAATAGCGCGACACAACGATACACGCGACCGAGAGAAACAGAGAGAGAGCGAGAGAAAGAGAGAGAGAGAGAGAGAGCGCTGTCAACAGAAAAAGGCGAAACAGAAGAAGGAAGCTTTCAAGCGACGGCGTACCGACGGGAAAAGAAACCAGGGGTCCGAGGGGACACCGACAGCTGCGACCCTAAGAACAGCCGGCGGCTGAAAATGTCTTGGGGTCACCGTGCTAGGGGCCCCGTGATCGCAGAGACCCCCTCCACAGAATCATTTTGCCACCCCTGATCCTCGAGGATTTTTGATTAATCAGACGTCGTCACCATTTTGTCGCTTGCCACACTGGCACCTGGTAAACGCTGATCTAAGCGAACGACCCTTTCCCTAAATTAGTTGGGGTGGCCAAATTTAGCTTCGGTGCCTAGGCTCCGCCCAATTTATTATTCATAGTCGAGGAATGTGGAAATGAAATTCTCAACAGGCAGAGTCTGTCGTACAGCACAGGGGTTGCGAAGAACGTTACCAGCGAGTGCAACGACTGTGTCCAAATCTCGCGATTAGGTAGTCGATGCCGGTAGTCGTTCGTTTCTAGTCTGTCTTGTTCGGCGGCGGGGCATCTCGAAGGTGTATCGGAGTGCAATCCCGTTAATTGGTCCCGATAATGGTCGCGGATAATTCTCGAGAGATCCGAGCGACTCGACGGGGGTGGATCAGCGATTATTCGGGGGGCGTTGATTGCCGTCCCGTTTTCCACCCGTGGATTCCCCGGAACAATGGGTCCCCGATAAGGGTGGCGCACTCGAGAACCGTCTCGTGCAACCTGATGGCGCGTACGCATGCACGCGCCACGCCACGTCACGACACGGCTGGCCGTTAGGTTTCGCGATCGGTAGCTGCCACGCCATGCCACGCCGGGGAAGTAGGCCGAGTGGGTAACTATGCAAAGTGCAGGGAACACGTTTTACGATGCGTCACGTGACACGCTGATCCGACCCGCTATAAACCCGCGGGTTAGGATTCTGCAGGACTTGCGCGCGCAACACTACAGCTAGATGTCTCGGAGACTCGAGCCTAGAACCGTTAGCTCCCCGGTCTGATTCGGTTCTGCGGGAATCGCCTTGGTCTAAGTCTAAGGTCGAAGACAGCTCTGGACAATAGCTAGAGGTGATAACCTCCTGGGTACCATCGGCCGACAGTCGAGGAGTTCGTCTTCGGGCAGGTTTCTAGAGAATTCCCCTGGTTGTCAATCTCGGGGTAACGGTAGAGTTTGTACCGAGTCCCGGAAGGAATCATCCATCTTGTTCCCTCCGATGGTAGGCGTGGCTTAGGCGCCCCTGGTGGGCGTGGTTTCGTTGCTCTCGAAGGAGTTGGGACCTTATAGCACAGGGCGATCTCCTGAAACGACTAACTGGGATCCTGTAGCCTCGAAAAGTTTCACTCCGATCAATGTTTCTTCTTATATCCCCCTTTCTGCTTGGGAAAGTCCAAGTAGGCGTGGTTTTGTGGCTCCCAGCGGACCCAGACTGCCGTTCTACAAGGTAATTTCTGTAAACGTTCAGCCTAGATCCCGTATCCCCTAATCGTTCACCTTCGATCGTCGTTTCTCCCCCTTTTCTCTCCTAGCTCGAGAAGCCCCGAGTAGGCGTGGTTTCGTTGCCCTCGAAGGAGCTGGGACTTCGTAGCACAGAGCGATCTTCTGAAACGCCTAACCGGGATCATGTACTCTGGAAAAGTTCCACTTCGATCACTGTTCCTCCTTATATCCCTCTTATATCCTGCTTGGGAATATCCAAGTAGGCGTGGTTTCGTGGCTGCCAGCGGACCCAGGCCGGGTAATTTCTGTAAACGTTCAGCCTAGATCCCGTATCCCCTAAACGTTCACCTTCGATCGTTGTTTCTCCTCCTTCTTCTCTCCTAGCTCGAGAAGCCCCGAGTAGGCGTGGTTTCGTGGCTCCCAGCGGACTCAGGCCGCCGTTCCACGGAGTAATTTCTGTAAACGTCCAGCCTAGATCCCGTATCCCCTAAACGTTCACCTTCGATCGTCGTTTCTCCCCCTTTTTCTCTGCTAGCTCGAGAAGCCCCGAGTAGGCGTGGTTTCGTCGCCCCCTTGGGAGCCTGTACGGTGCCCCTCGGGGCGGATCGTGCCCACGGCGTTCTCCGAACGAGAACCGAAGGGAACGTTTCACCGATCGGGGAGTGGTAATCTCGCGAAATATCATCGGCTTGGCCGATTCCACGAGGAAGCTTCTACACTGTCCACGCGTACGAGCGTCGTAAACCCGTTGGATGTTCCGCTAGACGGGTGGGTGGATCGTTCGCGGGGATCAGGGGGGGCGGGTCCGCCGCGATGGAAGCAAACAAATTGAGATCTAACAGAGAACCGTCAACTTTGTAAATAAACGTGGTCTCTTACGAGGCTAGCTTGCCGGCTTCCGTCGTATATTCAGCCGGCTCCGCGAATTCAAGGATCTCCGGGTTCATAAAACAGAAATATACCGGCGTGGCGCGCTAGGCTAGCTAGCCAGCCAGCCAGCCAGCTCTCGCTCGCCATTCCAGTTCGCCCCGGCGAGCCGCGAGGGGAATCGATCAGCGATAAAACGGGTCGTACCGGGACACGTTTATAGCCGGAGAGAGAGAGAGAGACAGAGAGATAGAGATAGAGAGAGAGCTGGTGCACTTACGGCACACGGTCGCAGGATCCGTGCATGGGAACGTGCACCGAAGCCGGCCCCGTGTATTTAAAGGTATCGACGTTGCGCGCTTGTCGCCGACGCGGCTGCAAAAGACGCAACGTCGTCGCCCCTAGGCTGCCAGGAGAGAGAGAGAGAGAGAGACACACACATTGCCTCGCCTCTGCTCTGCTCTGCTCTGCTCTGCTCAGCACTGCTGAGCACTACTCAGCTCAGCTCTGCTCGCCTCTGCTCTTTGAAGAAGGCGGCGCATCCCGCGTCGCTCTCTTGCACGCCCTAGTTGCGCGTCGTCGAGCGAGTGGCTCGATTCAAGGCCGCCACTGTCGCTCGACCACCGTTTCTGCGTCGGTGGGCTCCTCCGCAGCTTTCCAACCACCCCGCAGCCCCTTCTCGTTCCACTTCTCTTTTTATATCTTCGTTATAGATCCCCTTGAATTGTCCGTGGTTGGCCTCGCCTCGGCGAGCCGAGCAGAGCCGAGCCGAGCCGCATCGCACCGCATCGCATCGCATCGCATCGCATCGCATAGCATCACCCTTAGAACCGCGGCAAAAATAGTCTAATTCATCCGGGACTCGATGCACCGCCTCACTTTTCCACCGATCCCGAGGATTCGGCTGAACTTCTCGCCCAGCAATGCCGTGACCCCCCACGAGCTTATTCTGGATCCACTGGGAATGTCTTCTGTCGATTACAGCGAATTCGCGATATATGTCGCCGTGGCCTCGATGATAAATGTCGCGAAACTATCCCCACTACCGCGGGGTGTACCCCATGAAGGGCCACGAACCAAGGTCAGCTTTGCTGACTTTTTCTACGTTCGGAGTGGGTCAAACAATGAGTACAGCGAATTCGCGGTATATGTCACCGTGGCCTGGATGATAAATGTCGCGGAACTATCACCACTACCGCGGGGTATACCCTATGAAGGGCCACGAACCAAGGTCAGCTTTGCTGACTTTTTCTACGTTCGGAGTGGATCAAACAATGAGTACAGCGAATTCGCGGTATATGTCGCCGTGGTCTGGACGATAAATGTCGCGGAACTATCCCCACTACCGCGGGGTGTACCCCATGAGGGGCCACGAACCAAGGTCAGCTTTGCTGCCTTTTTCTACGTTCGGAGTGGATCGAAGAACGAGTACAGTGAATTCGCGATATATGTCGTCGAGGTCCGGATGATAAATGTCGCGGAACTATCCCCACTACCGCGGGGTATAGCCCGCGAAGGGTAAGAAGCTCGAGAGACCTTGGTCGTCGAGGAGTGTGACGTAATACGAAGAATTGTAGGATCTCGTCGACAGCATTTATCGCTGTGACTTTGACTAATAAAATAGAGGACGAATGTATTTACGCTTCTCGGTGAGCGTCGCTGTCCTTTTCTACCTTCGGCGCGGATCAAAGAATCAGACTCCTGGAGAATAAACGACATCAAGACCCGTGCTGCTGACATATATCGCGAACTACTCCGGCAAAGACCGCTCGGAGATACCGGTGATCAGCGGGAGACAAGCAACGAGGCTGTACCGCAGTCTCGAAACAAGCACGGCACGCCGATCCTCTATGCGGAAATTGCCTCTCTGTAGTCTCGAGCACAATACACTTATGATCTCTTCATAATTCTATGAGGAATGACGGACAAGCATCGCGAGGCATTACCGTACTCTCGAGATCAGTGTCTGATCCTCAAATAGCCTGTTCAAAATAAAGTACGCTTAGATCAAGCGATTTCTTTCGAAAGGGTGAGGGTGGTCTCTGGAAAGAGGGTGGTGGACAACTAACGAGGGAATAGTGCCCGGTGATCTAGAATACTAATTATTAAAATGTAAAAAGAATCCATCCCATTTATTAGATCTCTGGAATTCTTAGGATCGGATAGGTAGACGAACGATTAAGCTGGTCCTGGGATCGCTTAAATTCCCATTGGAGGTAGTTCGTCTTATTTAAACTGAAATACATACGGTCAGATCGCTTCGATCTTGCGGATGGTGATTGAACGATTAACGGGGGAGTACCGTAGTCTCGACAGAAGCACACACAGTACTTGTTCTTTTCTTATTTTTTTTTCATCGCGCATATCGACCGACTATCTGTCTCAATTACTGACAATTATATTTTGGACATATATTGAGAATGCTAGGTTCTCTCTGCAGTCCCTTTGCGGTACGTGTTAAGTTTATACATAGCTGCCATGCTGTGTCATGAACAGTAATACATAATATGCAAGATTATGAAGGAACAGAAAAATTGATTAATTCTTTTCTAAACTTTAGATATATGTAACACAATAATATGTTTTAACCCTTTGCACTCGACGCTATTTTCATTCTAAAACTAAATTTTTCTTCCGTCTTGGAATATTTTTATTTTATTCATACGAAACTGATCCGATTTCCACATATAATATCTAAATGTTTAGTAATCTGTTAAATACAAATTTTGTAATGTAACAAATACATTGTAATATTTTTTGTAATTTCTTTGAAATAATGCCACAACAATTTCTAGTGGTGCTTCAGAGTCACCACTCGAGTGCAAAGGGTTAATTTCATGTAGAAATTATATTTTGTAGTCCTCCATCGTGGGGTATCTTTCAAAGCAGTCTTCAATACGAAGCCCTGGTTTTCGAGAACATGTGTCGCAAAAATAATTACTTTGGCGTCTTCCACCCTTAATTTCTCTGTTTGGACAATAGAGAACAATCTTTCCTCTTTACATCTTCACAGTCCGTGATATATGCAGTTTGCCACTCGAAAAATTATTTCGAATTCTAAGCATCTCCGAAGTTTGTCGAATTAATATAATATACAGACTGCGGACCCTTATGCAAAATAAAATTTGTATACGTCGATTGCAATCTACAGGAGCTAAGTAAAAATTTATTTTTGCTCATTGGTAATTTTTGCAAGTTAAAAATTGTATATCGACATTGTTAAACTCTTCTAATCTTTTTACTGTGTTCGAATTACACCTACACATTTTTGTCATAAATGCATAAAATCCGCAGTCTAACACCAGACCCACCGAACCACTCAAAATGACTGGTTCCGAATTGTTCACAATTACTGAAATGATAAAAATGTTTCCATCAGAAATTTCTGACTTCTTTATTGGAGCACGGGTTAGAATAAAAATGGCACGAGGTTTGAATAAATATAGTCTTGTCATTATTAGAAAGCAATATACATACATCGGTCGCATTTATTACTCGGTAGTTCTAGTGCTAATAAGATAAGATCAGTATGGTTCTTTGCTGTGTAAAACAGCTGTGGTGGCTGAGAGTAGGCATGCGACCGCAAAGGGTTAAAGCGAAACACATGATCGGGCCGAGCTCCGAAGTTCGCGATCTAACGAGGGGAGGTGATCGAACGATTAACGAGGGAGCACCGGTAGCCTCGATAGATAGAAGCACGTGACTGGGATCTACGGCAACGACGATGCCTGGACAATGATAGGATGTAGAGCAACCTGAAAAGAAGCACGTGACCAGGGTGTTCCCGTGAATCGCGGGTCAGGTCGTCCGTGCAATCTCCGGTAATGATTGGTCTCCATGGAGACCTGGATAAGCGGTTGCCTCGCCCCTTTTCCCCGCAGTCAGGCAAAGACGGTAGCAGGGACAGGCACAGGCGAATGCAGGGGAATGCAGGGGAATGCAGGGGCTGCAACGACCCCGACGACGCCCGCAGGATGAAACATTAAAGCTGCGTTTGCGCCGATGCGGCCTGCCTTGAACTACTTTAGGGAAGGATACAAGCGACGAGCCTCCGCAACACGTCGTCCACGAGGCTTGACCTTTCGTCCTACCGTTTCCTCCGGCGTTTTCCAGCGTTTCCCCCCTTTTTTTCCCCACCCCGACGCCGCATGACGGATAGTGTTCGCCGGAGTTCGTGGTTCAAGAGCCACTCCGGGAATACAAATTTTAGCGGACTACCCGCTAAAAATGGACACCGAGCCGCGCCGATTCGCACCGATTTCTCTGCGATCGATGTTTCGTCCCGTCGGATTGCAACTTTTGCTTGTTACCCTCGCCACGTGTCGTCGCTGTCGAGGAACCTCGCCGGAAGCGTAGGCTCTTAATTGAATTAACTTCCTGTGTCCGGACTCGAATAACGATCGAAGCACACCCGAAAGTTAGGTAAACGTCCCAGTATCCCAGCTTTAAGGAATAGCGGTAATTCTTTATTTAACGTGTAACACCGCCATAAAATTAAACAAGTTTTGTTTAATTTGGAAGCTGTTACAGTGATTTCTCGATATATGTCGCCAAGGTCCGGACGATAAACGTCGCGGAATTATCCCCACTACCGCGGGGTACAGCTCCAGAGGCCTCGGACGCCGATGAGTGTAAACACCCTCGCCGACGTTTATCGTCCAGGCCTTGGCGACGTTTATAGAGAAGTCACTGTATAGTGAAACCTTCCCTTAGTAAATTAGCGAAATTTCTTAGTAAAATCTGAAGAAATTCCTCGAGATTTATATAATGATTATTTTAATTTATATTAATGTGTTTCTACTTTATGCTATTCATTTTTATTTTTAATTGTATTAACAAGTAAAGTAAAAAATAAATTAAATTGTATTACTGTCCGGATACCGGGACATGGTCATCCACTTGGACGTTTACTTTAGCACTCTCGCGCGTTTGTTCCCGATTACGCCACGTATCATTCCCAGAGATTCTTACAAAATCAGAGTAATTTAATTAATGAAAGCGAAACTAGAAATGTTAAATGTATTATAGGGGATGTTGTTTTAACCCTTTTAAATTCTAAAGATCTTAACAAAATTTGGTTTATTTGGATATGTCACAATAAAAATGAATGTCTAAACCTGGTCAAAAATCAATGTTAGTCATATGTGACTGACGTGGCAGTTAACGTGTTAACCTCTCAAGCATTGTACGTCACTATAGTGGCTTCCGTGGAAAGCGTTAGTTCGAACGGTAAGAACCAGTATAGTGGCTTTCCGTGAAATGCGTTAGTTTGAACGGTACGCCACTATAGCGGCTTTCCGTGAAAAGCATCAGTTCGAACGGTACGAACCACTATAGTGGTTTTTGTGCCTTCCGCGGGCAGGCGCGCCGTCCCTGGGAGACAGAGTTGCGGACAAGCGCGCCGTACGTGGGAGATAGAGTTGCGGACGGGCGCGCCGTGCTGAAGGGAGAAGTTATAAACTTCAGTGGCTAGTCTTGTAAACCCAGCTAAACAGAAGCTTCCTTGTTCGCCTAATCTTCGTTCTCCGCGGCCGGTTAGCCAGTCCCGAGATGTTCAATGGCGTGTCCTGTGACCCACTTGAACCAGGACCTAAACTCTCGCCGGCCAATCTCGAACCCGACGATGCAATCGCATGATCGACGCCCCGTTGACGAACTTTCGATGTTACCACGGTTTGCCGACGTGCAGGTGGATATGCAACCGGCTTGGCGCGCTGGTAATCGAGAAAGTTTGCCCCTCGAATAGCCCTCGAGTCGCGGCACCGTTTAAGAGACCAAATATATAGTATCGCGAAGTTTCGAGGGAGAGCCTGGGCCAAGCTGCAGCCGCCGCGTCGCGTCGCGTCGCTTCGCGTCGCGTCGGCTCGATTAATCCGGTGGACGCCGTTTATCGTCCGTTTCGATGCTCCGACCCGAGAAAACAAACTTTCCAGTGTCCGCGTTCGAGAATCGGACCCCGAGCAATTCTCGATCCCGGTCGAACAGCCATGGCGACAGTTATCGCGAAAAAGAGCATCAGAGGATGTCCGAAGCATCCAGCTTTATTTACATGCACAGTTATAGAACGCAATATTTAAGTGATACGATTCACAGTGCGGACTATGTTTACGGAGCACTAAAATAGACTGTTTTAAATCATTTTATAAAAATAACATCAATGTCCCTATCAAAATTTGTAGCCATTTTTTAATAATATACGGGGTGTCTCACCCAATTTTGACATCTTGATTTCTCCGCTGCTGTTCGCCCTACCGAAGAATGTTTCAGATAAGAATTGAATGGTGCCGAGTGGGGATAATTTGGTGTTATTAGTTTATTCGTGGGTGAGCGCGTTGAGGTCATATGAAGGTCAACTTCGTTTTTTTAAATGGAATTATATACCTTTTTAACGCATCAATCGGTGCAGTTGGTCATTCTTTATAAAAAAGTGTTAATCTATCTATATTGAAAAATTAGTAGTTCAGAAGATATTTCGATTGATATAGTTCCAAGACGCCATTACTGTCGCATGAAGGCGTTCGCTTTTATTCCATACAGAAAAGGTTCAACATAACGACCATTTGTATCACGGCATTTTTGAAGTCGATGGAATAAAGATTGTCCTACAGTTTTTAACGTATCGGTTGATATTTTGCAACATACAGCAACAATTCTTTGTTTCGTATCAGCCACTGTAGGCGGAGCTTCAGCGTAAACTTTATTTTTCAAATGAACCCACAAAAAAAGTCGAGGGGCGTAAAATAGGGTGGTCGTGCTGAAAAATGAATGGGACCTCCTCTTCCAATCCAACGATTTGGAAATATTCGATTTAATGCGTTTCTTGCAATTAAAGCACAATGTGCGGGACATCCATTTTGTTGCATCCACATTGTTAGACGAATATGTAGTGGCACATCCTCCAGTACGACAGTAATGACATCTTAGAATTATTTAAATCGAAATATTTCCTAAACGACTAATTTGTCAACATAAGTAGATTAATACTTTTTTATAAAGAATGTCCTGTTGCGTCAAGTTGACCTTCATATGACCTTAACTCGTTCACCCACGGGTAAACTAATAACATCAAATTATTCCCCACTCAGCACCATTTAATTCTTTTCTGAAACATTTTTTGGTACGACTAACAATAGCAAAGAAATCAAGATATCAAAATCGGGTGAGACACCCTGTACACTCAAAGAAATTACTTTGTTAAATAATTCCTCATGGATGCATCTTTACGATCTCAATATTCGTAAATTAAAAATATTAGAATCCGTCATTTTGACGGCTCCTGTAAATCTAGTGTTAAAGAAGAGACATACAGGGTGTCCCAGAAATTTTTTTATTTCCTTGGAAGGGATGATTCCTGTCGCGATTCGAAGTAACTTTTTCCTTTGACGGGTCCCGCAAATCTAATGTTAAAAATGAGACATACAGGGTGTCCCAGAAATTTTTTTATTTCCTTGGAAGGGATGATTCCTGTCGCGATTCGAAGTAACTTTTTCCTTTGACGGGTCCCCTAAATCCAATGTTAAAAATGAGATATACAGGGTGTCCCAGAAATTTTTTAATTTCCTTGGAAGGGATGATTTCTGACGCAATTCGCAGTAACTTTTTCCTTTGACGGTTCCCGTAAATCTACTGTTAAAAATGAGATATACTGGGTGTCCCAGAAATGCTGTATTTCCTTAGAAGAGATGATTCCTGTCGCAATTCGAAGTAACTTTTTCCTTTGACGGGACCCTAAAATCTAGCGTTAAAAAAGAGACATACAGGGTGTCCCATAAATTTTGTATTTCCTTGGAAGGGATGATTCCTGACGCAATTCGAAATAACTTTTTCCTTTGACAGGTCCCATGAGTTGATTGTTAATTGCTGTTCAACGATTTGATCGAGTGTCAACCAATACGTTTCACTAACCATAATGTTTCTTGATTGTTACAGAGGTGCCTTCTCGGTGGTGCGACGATGCGTTCAAAAGAGCACCGGCCACGAGTTCGCGGCGAAAATCATAAATACGAAAAAGCTCACGGCCAGAGGTAAGCTTTCGACATTTTTTCCTCCCACCTCGAATCGGGAATAGCGAGCGCGAGTTAACGCGGGGCATTAGTATTCGAAATGTCTCGGCATCGTCGTTCGAAACGACTTTACGCGAGCTGGATGCAACTGCAGCATCCGCTGCATATTTCATTAACAGACGACGACGACGACGACGGGAACGAGGAAAGTCGTGTAACGCGGCCGTGTGATCATTTCTTTTTGACTCTGTTGAGTCGCGCTTAACGAGCGCCCAGATGCGCGCCGGGGTCGATCCTTCTTTCCCGACTTCTCGATTCGCGGGCTGCTTTAATCGCGCTTAATTGACTAATTAACCCGCGAATCCGTTCCCGGAGAAGTTGCTGGTGTAACGCGAACGCCGACTATATCTGCTCGAAAGAGAATTAATTATCCGACTCCGGAAGACGCTCGTTGCGTCCCCTGAATCCTAATCAACTTACCTTGATTCGTGGACTCGAAACATCGATAATTTCTTGGGTCTTTCGATTGGCTGCTGTGTACAGTGTTTCCTCGATATATGTCAACAACACGGGTCTTGCCAGCGACATATATCGTGCAGGAGATACCACTCTTTGATTCACGCTACCCAACCTGTATTATGTTTACACTCAGACCTGGGCAAAATTTCGAGAAAAATATTTAAAATGCTATTTTAAATAGTATAATTTAATGTGGTTCAAGTAAAATACTACTTTAAATAGAACGAAACATTTCGGCAAATAAAATATGTTTATTTTGATAACCAGATACATAAAACAAAATATTGTACTGTTACATTTCAAATATGTATTTCAAATATTTCCTTGCAATGAAAATAAGTTGAGCAAATAGTTAATATGATAAATTAACATAAAAAGCTGTAATGGTTACCAAAGTATTATTTGTAGCTTAATTACGAATACTTGCAGGTAACATGTTGATAAACGGACGACAATGTCGTAATAACATTACAAGCAACAAAGTGTCAGAA
The DNA here is from genome assembly GCF_050948215.1 of Halictus rubicundus. Taxonomy (NCBI): domain Eukaryota; kingdom Metazoa; phylum Arthropoda; class Insecta; order Hymenoptera; family Halictidae; genus Halictus; species Halictus rubicundus. Next base: position 5,651,399 of record NC_135161.1, on the reverse strand, counting down.
AAGTATAAGTTCCCATCAACTATTTGAAATACTATTTTACACAGTCCAACAAAATAAGTCTCATTATTTTCAATACTTTCCAAATAAAATACTATTTTTAAGTAGTATTTAAAAAAATTATTCTTCTAAATAGAATAATTGATTTGCACGATTATAGGTATGCTTTAAAAATATAATGTACTATTTACTATTTTCTATTACAAATATTATTTTGCCCATCACTGTTTACAAATATATGCGACATTTATCGAAAAAAGACTGTGTCCCGCTGCAGTGTTCGCTCGATATTTGTCTAAAACACTTGTCTGGTCAGGGACATATATCGGCCAGGAGATACTATTTTGATCTACGCCGAACGTAGAAAAGTATAGCGAAGCTCTATAGGCCTCGGTCCCCCGCGGCAGTGGGGATAGATCTGGGACATTTATCGGCTAGGCATTTGTGACATATATAGAGTAATCACTGTACTCTTCAGGTCGGGGCCGGTCCAAGAGAAGATCTAAGAGCCGAGAGTCTAATTTTCCGTGGTCGCGAGGCGATGGAGCACTTCCTAATTATTTCTGTCCCGAGGCATTGTTCAGTTTCCCGCGATTGGACGCGGAATCGGAGAAAGAGCCGGGCCTCCATCGCGCGCGCACACACAGGCTCCGACGACTTAGCGTCTAAAAACAACGAGCGACGCCGTTGTCAGCATGCCAACATTCCATCCCGACCAAACAGTTGCCAGTGCGCGCGGGGCAGGACCGTCGTCGCGTTGGTCTCGGTGGTTTCCTCGTTTATTATCGATTCCTCGTATCACAGACGATTTTACTTCGTTCTGCCGAAACCCGACGCAGCGCCGACCACCGAGGTGCAGCATGGGTTTCGAGCTAGAAACCGTCGGCGATAGCGTCGGATTGATCGGTTAGGTCGATGGCGATTCTCGCGAACCAACCCTGTCCACGTCTAATCGATTGTTATTCACTAGCCTGCGATAATAGTCGCGAAATCTCGTCTGCATATCAACCCCTTCGTTACCATGGACGAGATATCTCGCGACCCTCTACTGGATTATTAAAGCTTTCGACGAGATATCTCGCGACCCTCTACTGGATTATTAAAGCTTTTGACGAGATATCTCGCGACCCTATACTGGATTATTCAAACTTTTCACGAGATATCTCGCGACCCTCTACTGGATTATTAAAACTTTTGACGAAATATCTCGCGACTCAATACTAACCGACTGTGGCTTTTGTCGAGATATCTCGCGACCCTCTACTGGATTATTAAAGCTTTTGACGAGATATTTCGCGACCCTCTACTGGATTATTAAAACTTTTGACGAGATATCTCGCGACCCGATACTAGCCAATTAACGCTTTTCACGAGATATCTCGCGACCCGATACTAGCCAATTTACGCTTTTCACGAGATATCTCGCGACCCTCTACTGGATTATTAAAGCTTTTGACGAGATATTTCGCGATCCTCTACTAGACTAGTAAAGCTTTTGACGAGATATCTCGCGACCCTCTACTGGATTATTAAAGCTTTTGACGAGATATCTCGCGACCCGATACTACCAAATTAACGCTTTTGACGAGATATCTCGCGACCCGATACTAGCCAATTAACGCTTTTGACGAGATATCTCGCGACCCTCTACTGGATTATTAAAGCTTTTGACGAGATATTTCGCGATCCTCTACTAGACTAGTAAAGCTTTTGACGAGATATCTCGCGACCCTCTACTGGATTATTAAAGCTTTTGACGAGATATCTCGCGATCCTCTACTAGACTAGTAAAGCTTTTGACGAGATATCTCGCGACCCTCTACTGGATTATTAAAGCTTTTGACGAGATATCTCGCGACCCGATACTACCAAATTAACGCTTTTGACGAGATATCTCGCGACCCGATACTAGCCAATTAACGCTTTTGACGAGATATCTCGCGACCCTCTACTGGAATTATTAAAGATTTTGACGAGATATCTCGCGACCCTATACTGGATTATTCAAACTTTTGACGAGATATCTCGCGACCGTCTACTGGATTATTAAAACTTTTGACGAAATATCTCGCGACTCAATACTAGCCGACTGTGGCTTTTGTCGAGATATCTCGCGACCCTCTACTGGATTATTAAAGCTTTTGACAAGATATTTCGCGATCCTCTATTAGATTATGAAAGCTTTTGACGAGATATCTCGCGACCCTCTACTGGATTATTAAAACTTTTGACGAGATATCTCGCGACCCGATACTAGCCAATTAACGCTTTTGACGAGATATCTCGCGACCCTCTACTGGAATTATTAAAGCTTTTGACGAGATATCTCGCGACCCTCTACTGGATTAGTAAAGCTTTTGACGAGATATTTCGCGATCCTCTACTAGACTAGTAAAGCTTTTGACGAGATATCTCGCGACCCTCTACTGGATTATTAAAGCTTTTGACGAGATATCTCGCGACCCGATACTACCAAATTAACGCTTTTGACGAGATATCTCGCGACCCGATACTAGCCAATTAACGCTTTTGACGAGATATCTCGCGACCCTCTACTGGAATTATTAAAGATTTTGACGAGATATCTCGCGACCCTATACTGGATTATTCAAACTTTTGACGAGATATCTCGCGACCGTCTACTGGATTATTAAAACTTTTGACGAAATATCTCGCGACTCAATACTAGCCGACTGTGGCTTTTGTCGAGATATCTCGCGACCCTCTACTGGATTATTAAAGCTTTTGACAAGATATTTCGCGATCCTCTATTAGATTATGAAAGCTTTTGACGAGATATCTCGCGACCCTCTACTGGATTATTAAAACTTTTGACGAGATATCTCGCGACCCGATACTAGCCAATTAACGCTTTTGACGAGATATCTCGCGACCCTCTACTGGAATTATTAAAGCTTTTGACGAGATATCTCGCGACCCTCTACTGGATTAGTAAAGCTTTTGACGAGATATTTCGCGATCCTCTACTAGACTAGTAAAGCTTTTGACGAGATATCTCGCGACCCTCTACTGGATTATTAAAGCTTTTGACGAGATATCTCGCGACCCGATACTACCAAATTAACGCTTTTGACGAGATATCTCGCGACCCGATACTAGCCAATTAACGCTTTTGACGAGATATCTCGCGACCCTCTACTGGAATTATTAAAGATTTTGACGAGATATCTCGCGACCCTATACTGGATTATTCAAACTTTTGACGAGATATCTCGCGACCGTCTACTGGATTATTAAAACTTTTGACGAAATATCTCGCGACTCAATACTAGCCGACTGTGGCTTTTGTCGAGATATCTCGCGACCCTCTACTGGATTATGAAAGCTTTTGACGAGATATTTCGCGATCCTCTACTAGACTAGTAAAGCTTTTGACGAGATATCTCGCGACCCTCTACTGGATTATTAAAGCTTTTCACGAGATATCTCGCGACCCAATACTAGCCGACTGTGGCTTTTGTCGAGATATCTCGCGACCCTCTACTGGATTAGTAAAGCTTTCGACGAGATATCTCGCGACCCTCTACTGGATTATTAAAGCTTTTGACGAGACATCTCGCGGCCCTCTACTGGATTATTAAAACTTTTGACGAGATATCTCGCGACCCTGTACTAGTCGATTAGCGCTTTGACGAGATATCTCGCGACCCTATACTAGCCGACTGTTGCTTTTGACGAGATATCTCATTATAGACGAAATATTTTGTGTTCTGTCTCATTTTACACGGGACGCGTGTGTTTCCAATGTTCTTCTATATTTTCTTATGCCGCTTATAGTATGTTGTGAGCAGGAAGAAAGTATAGTGAAAAACGTCCACTTCTATTGAAATCTCGATGTTTCCCTGCAAAAATTGGCGTCATATGCAAAGAAAATGGAGAACGTAAGGGAAGACGGTATTTCGGTCAGAAGAGTAATGTTGCTTTACGCATAACAACATGTTTTGAGTTATATCATGTTGGAAGTAAATGAAATTAATTTCAAGAAATTATTAAAAATTTCATTTATTTCTTTCGCTTAGCCATAAGAATAGAATTAGTTACAAAATATGTTCGACTATAGTGTCAAAATATTGGCGCGGGGTGGTGAGATTTATTGTCAAAAGCGTTAATCGGCCAGTCCCGGGTCGCGAGATATCTCGTCAAAAGCATTAATCGGCCAGTATCAGGTCGCGAGATATCTCGTCAAAAGCGTTACTCGGCCAGAACCGGGTCGCGAAATATCTCGTCGAAAGTGTTACTCGGTCAGTCCCGGGTCGCGAGATATCTCGTCAAATGCGTTAATCGGTCACTATCGGGCCGCGAGATATCTCGTCAAAAGCATTACTCCGCCAGTATCAGGTCGCGAGATATTTCGACAAAAGTGTTACTCGGTCAGTATCGGGTCGCGAGATATCTCGTCAAAAGCATTAAAAGCATTAATCGGCCAGTATCAGGTCGCGAGATATCTCGTCAAAAGTGTTACTCGGTGATTACCGGGTCGTGAGAAATCTCGTCCGTGGTAACGAAGGGTTTAATTACCAGTTCTATAGATAACTGGTATCATCGTTGTTCTTTGGCAGAGTTTTCTTTTCGACTCTGCGGCGCGACGTTTGCCAGTGAATCTGGTCTTTGGCTTTGATAGTACGGCTTCGGATTCGGATGCGCCAGTGATCGATAAATTTAGTATCGGCCGCGAGGGTCCGTCACCCGAGCAGCTGTACCACAAGTTTTATTATCGCTATCAATCGATTCGTTGGCGTCGGTCCTAATGCCTCGCCGTGACTCATCCAAGTCTCTCGGATGCTGCAGGGGACGCCAAGTGTATACAACCGGTCTGATTCAGCTGGAATATTAAGACGGATGAGCGTGGACGGGGTGGGTACCGGGGATTGCCCTCAGGGGCACTGTTTTGGGTCCGCGCGGAGCACCAAAGCCACGCCCACCCGAGGCGATTTTCACAGGAGTCAGAATTGTTGGACTGATAACTTTAAGCAAAATAGACATTAAACATATTAAGAAAGACATTTTTATTTGGCACAAAGATATCAGTTATCAAAGTTGAAAATAATGTGAGAATATTTTAAAATTTCTTTAATGTTTTAACGTCTACCCATTTTTGTCATAAATGCATAAAATGAGCACTCTAATTATCAGCGAAGATTATTGCGCGGAGATCGTCACTATAAAGGACACTATTCCAGCTCTGTTGATAGTCGAGAGCGTCGAAGCCACGCCCACGCGGGTTATCAGCCTATTTTGCATTATGTTATCAAACATAAACTTTTCGCACAAACTTATTAAAAATATCAAGAAAGAAATTTTTATTTTGCATGAAGATATCAGTTATCAAAGTTGAAAATAATATCAGAATATTTAAAAATTTCTCTAATGTTTATAATGTTTTAACGCCTACCCATTTTTGTCATAAACGCATAAATGCGAACTCTAATTATCAGCGAAGATTATTGCGCGAGGATCGTCACTATAAAGGACACTACTCCAGCTCTGTTGATAGTCGAGAGCGTCGAAGCCACGCCCACGCGGGTTATCAGCCTATTTTGCATAAAGTTATCAAACATAAACTTTTCGCACACACTTATCAAACATATTAAGAAAGACATTTTTATTTTGCATGAAGATATCAGTTATCAAAGTTGAAAATAATGTCAGAATATTTTCAAATTTCTCTAATGTTTTTAATGTTTTAACGCCAACCCATTTCTGTCATAAACGCATAAAATCCGCAGTCTAATGAATCAGTGAAGATCATTGCGCGAAGATCGTCACTATAAAGGACACTCTTGTCCTCTCTGACTATTGACATTGCGTAGATAGTCGAGAGCGTCGAAGCCACGCCCACGCGGGATAAGCCACACCTATGGTTCGTCAAAGATCGAATTTCGTTGTCGATAGACAGGAGAAAGGTCAGAAGAAGGATCCACGGTATGCCCAGGATCGTTGGAAATTGCCAGCCTCGCGGACAGAAGGCAACGATCAACTCCGACGGGTTTTTCAGCCCACGCGAGGAATAGCATCATGGCGGATCCGGTGAAATGTCAAAGCGTGCATCTCGCGGCGAGGGAAACTTTGACCTATCGGGCTGGCGCGCTCGGTAAAACTGATTGTTAATCGTGCGGATGACAGGGGATGATTGTGTACGCGTTTTCTATTACTTGCTATAGTTAAACTCGCACTTCTATACTTCTGTGAGTGGACTGTATTAAATGATGATGAACCGGAGGATCAACTGTATTATAGTTTATTACAAGAAACTGTAGGATCGAACCGACAAGATATTTACAAGGGTGACCTTTGCTTAGTGTCAATGTTTCACTAGTTCAGAATCAAGAATAAAATGCTCTCGTCCCGCCGCTCCGTCTTGGTATTTATGCCATACGCTGGGCGTTCACAAAACTGAGCTATGGAATTTGATTCGTTGGAAGAAGAGGGTGGAGTTGACAAATCGTTAACCAGAATTTTTAGAGTGGGAGCAGTGGTCGTAAAATAAATGGGAAATCCCGAATTTTCCTAACGGTCGTCCGAAGCGCATCTTCGAATGACCAACGCAGTTATGACTGTAATTTTTATGGTTCGGTCCTAAGACCCTGTGCTACAGGCTAATAAAAAACTACATCCTCGGCCGGCAACGGTTCCTCGGACACTATCGATTGTAACCGAAAGGGTCTAGGTGGATAAGACAGGTCTAGCGGCCCCGGCGGGAATTTGATTGGTATTGTGTGGAAAACCATCATTTTAGGTTGAAAAACAATCCCCTAAAATTTTAAGTCGCTAACCCTTCATTTAAGGGTGATATGAGGGTAAACACCCTCAACTTTAACATTTTTTTTCTCGGTTGTTAATTAAGATATTGAGATGAAATAAAATCGAAAATATTCGAACTTACTTCCTTCATATCATATATTTTTTTCATAATTGTAATTAAATTATTAAGACTAGAAAAAAATTATTTAATTTTTAATTTTTTTTATGCGTGGGGGTGGCAAGCAACCCTTCGAGTGACCACTTCCAAAAAATTCAAGAACAATGTTCTGTTACCTATCTAATACGTACAAAAGTTTCAAGATCGTCGGATTGGTGGAACATAGTTAAATATTGAAAAACAAATGAAATTACGGTATTATAAAGTAGGGATAGTACTATTGGTGGTAGATTTGATTAATGATAATATGTATTTATTATTGATTCTAAGATACTCTGGCTACGATTCTCAGCGTGGCACTCTTAGGCTCATTCGGTTTCTCTGCGACTTCCACTTAAAAGTCCCCAACACTCGCCCGGTCTTGAACCCAAAATCACAAACACCCGCTGTATCGCGCTCGGCTGTGAAACAAGCATTAATTATATTTTTATTTAAACTTAGAAGTGGCAGTTCTAAAGTAATTATTAAAAATATATTCGGTCTGCAACATGAACAACAAGTGTCAGGATATTTCCATCAAATAATTAACGCATTTGAAAAGGATGTTTTGGGAAATCACTTCGGAATAAATGCAAAATCCAGAGCCGACCTCATTTTAAATGAAACAGCGTACGCACCAAGGAAACTTTTTGAAATAAAAGATTCTGAATTAGTGGTCATTTTTGATGGAACATATGTTAGACACGAGAAAAGTAAAAATAATGTATATCAAAGGAAATCATATTCTGGACAGAAGAAAACATCATTATGTAAACCGTTTACAATTTGCACAACAAATGGATATATTATTGACACGGCAGGACCATTTAATGGTACCATGAATGATGCGTCAATCATGAAAATCTTATTAGTAGATCCTAACGGAATAAGTTCACTTTTACAATCCAATGATTTTTGCGTTGTGGACCGTGGTTTTCGAGATGTTGTCGAGCATATAAAAATAGAGGATATAATGTTTTAATGCCAGCTTGTAAAGGAAATCGAGCACAACTGACAACAGCAGAAGCAAATTCATCACGCTTCGTAACAAAAATAAGATGGATTGTTGAAGCTGTCCATGGCGATATTGCACAGAAATATCGTTTATTACACCACAAAATGGACAATAAACTTCTACCATGTCTTAAATCATTGTGTCGAATAGCATCCTTTCTACACAATGAATTTGGTAAAAGATTAGATACAGATCCAGAAATAGATTTAATTATTGATTATATGAAGAATCAACGGATAAAAACAAACACGCTTCAGAAACTAGTAGAAGGAAAAAAATTAAATCGCCGTAGAAAACCATTTACACGAATGACTGCCAACGTTGTAATGGATTTTCCAGAAATGACTGAGAAAGATTTGAAGATCTTATTCACAGGTAACATACTTTCTTGTATATGTATAACATTATCACATATAAAACTATATGCTACTTATGTAATATTATGTACAGGTACCTCAATTAACCCAGGCAGTATGCTAACTAGCGGAGTTAATGAGGAATGATGATATTTTAAATATGGAATATTTAAAGGAAACTAAAAATATTATAAGGGTGAAAGTTCATTCGAGGCATATTAATCGCAAAAGTTATCAATGCTACATTGAATATGTACCACATGCGATTAGTTATACCGGAATTACACGATATACATGCGACTGTGCTAATGGCAACAGAACAGTAGGTTGCTGCTCCCATGTCGCTACCATTATTTACTATTTATCTCATGGGCGATTTAAACCGAAAATTGTAAAACCAGCGGAGATATTAACCAATATATTTGATACGACACATACTGTACCAGTAATTGAGGAAAATAGTGACGAAGATTGAATAAATCTATATTATGATTCCTAAACTTTTCTTTAACACCTACATAATGTCTATTTATATTGCAAATTCGGGAAGACAGGAATAGAATATAATACGATGCGAATAATTGATCAAGGAGGGACATAATCTCCTGATAAGAATTATTAATTAATAATTAGTCGTAAGAAACACTGCACTACACATTATACTATTATAATGGCGTAATTTCATTTGTTTTTCAATATTTAACTATGTTCCACCAATCCGACGATCTTGAAACTTTTGTACGTATTAGATAGGTAACAGAACATTGTTCTTGAATTTTTTGGAAGTGGTCACTCGAAGGGTTGCTTGCCACCCCCACGCATAAAAAAAAATTAAAAATTAAATAATTTTTTTCTAGTCTTAATAATTTAATTACAATTATGAAAAAAATATATGATATGAAGGAAGTAAGTTCGAATATTTTCGATTTTATTTCATCTCAATATCTTAATTAACAACCGAGAAAAAAAATGTTAAAGTTGAGGGTGTTTACCCTCATATCACCCTTAAATGAAGGGTTAGCGACTTAAAATTTTAGGGGATTGTTTTTCAACCTAAAATGATGGTTTTCCACACAATACCAATCAAATTCCCGCCGGGGCCGCTAGACCTGTCTTATCCACCTAGACCCTTTCGCTACGCGACAGGGGAATCATCGTCGGTAATAATTCATCGGCCGTGTCGTGCACAACGAATGCACGGCCGTCCGATTAAATTAACCGTTCGTCGAGCAGCAATTTTACACGGCCGAGGAAACGAGCCCGAAATTCGGAGTGTGTCGCGGGAAATTGGTCGAAGACGCCGACAAACGGAGGGTGAAGGATCGATGGGCCACTCCCCCTCGGCTCGTTTGATTTCTGCCGCGAATCAGAATTTCAAATGGCCGACGAAACCCCCGGGGGCAGAGTGCTCGATTAATTATTCCGGGCCGGAAGTCGCCGGTGCCCACATTTCTTGCGGACTTCCGGCTCGTCTAACCGCGTCCTCCTCTCCCCGAGTCTGGGAAAATTGTTGCAATAATCGCCGGTACTTCGAGAAGAGACGAACGATCCAAGGATCAATTCGTGCACGCGCCACTCGATCGCGAATCGGAAACTGATCCCTCCCCAAGGAAACCGTGAGTCACCCGTTGTTGATCGTTCCGATTAGCAGAGAAAGCGGCGCGGATACACTCTCGCTCGGCTCACGCCGCCGGCAAGAAGAGAAACGATCGCCACCCTTTCTTTTTCTCCCGCCCTGCCTCCCAGTGGATTCTTGCCCCCGCATTCTGCGCGCGACCCTCGAAAATTCCTCTCGACGCTCGAATTCCCCGGCTCTCGATCCCGATCGAACACGACAGTCGAGGTAAGCAGCTTTCCGCCCCGATGTTTCAGCCTTGTTGACGATGGAAACCGTCTAGCTAACGATACCTCCGATTTTCAACCCCTATCGATGACTATACACACACCTGGCCAGGATACTCCCGTTCCATGCTCGACGATCCGCTGGGATTTCGGACGACTCTCTTCGAAATATTGCGCCGCCCGCCTCGAACGCGCTTTTACGCCTTTGGGAGCCGATGCATTTTGCTCCGGGAACATTCTGCAAGTGCCCTCTGGGGCAATGGTTTTCAACGAATAACGAGGAATCTTCGACAATTCCAAATCGGTACATCGGAGCAACGTCCGGGGCCAAATACAGTGTTTCCTCTATATATGTCACAAATGCCTAGCAGATAAAAGTCCAGGAACCATCCCAACCACCGCGGGGTGTACCCTGTGAGCGGGGCATTTTCTTCCATAGTAGTTTTGTAAAAAAATTTGTGCGGTTCATCCCTTTTTCAATAATATTTGCAATTAGAAAGTTGTTCTAACTGTGATTATTAGAAATGGACTTATTCCACTTAAAGAAAAAATATTTTTGCGATAACATTTTGTAGCTAAAATTCTTTGCATTACTTTATCAAGAAATCGTGCACCATTGAATGTATGATTGTAAATATAGAAGGAGGATATAGTGAATTCTGAATATATGTCGCCGAGCCCTGGACGATAAATGTCGCGGAATTATCCCCACCACCTCCCTACTTTAAACCGAGCATTTTCTTCCATACTAGTTTTGTAAAAAAATTTCTGCGATTCATCCCTTCTTTCAATTATTAGTTGCAATCAGAAAGTTGTTTTAACCACTTTCAAAAAGAATATTTTTGCGATAACATTTTAGACCCAAAATTATTTTGATTACTTCATCAAGAAATCGTGCTGCATTGAATGTATGATTATTAGACTGCGGATTTTATTTATGACAAAAATGGGTAAGCAGAATTTAAAGCAGAGCACATATTAAAAAGATTTAAGAGCACGAACGTATTGGTTTTAGCTTAATAAAATAATTAAAAGCAGAAGGACATTTTGATTTCGCTCCTGGGTCTTGCAATCACTGTAAATATTTTTCATTTGGCATAAAGATCCACAGTCTAATGATTATAAATATAAAAGAGGATACAGTGAATTCTCGATATATGTCACCGGAGCCCTTGATGATAAATGTCGCGGGATTATCCCCACTACCGCAGGGTATACCCCGTGAAGGGCCATAACCGAGGCCCCTCGAGGTACTTTAAACGGAGCATTTTCTTCCATACTAGTTTTATAGAAAATTTCATGCGGTTCATTCCTTTTTCAATAATAATTGCAATTATAAAGTTTCTTCAACTATGATTATTAGAAATGTACCTATTCCACTTTCAAAACAAATATTTTTGCGGCAAATCGTGCTCCATTGAATGCACGACTATAAATATAAAAAGAGGATACAGTGAATTCTCGATATATGTCACCGGAGCCCTTGATGATAAATGTCGCGGAATTATCCCCACTACCGCAGGGTATACCCCGTGAAGGGCAATAACCGAGGCCCCTCGAGGTACTTTAAACGGAGCATTTTCTTCCATACTAGTTTTATAGAAAATTTCGTGCGGTTCATTCCTTTTTCAATAATAATTGCAATTATAAAGTTTCTTCAACTATGATTATTAGAAATGTACCTATTCCACTTTCAAAACAAATATTTTTGCGGCAAATCGTGCTCCATTGAATGCACGACTATAAATATAAAAAGAGGATACAGTGAATTCTCGATATATGTCACCGGAGCCCTTGATGATAAATGTCGCGGAATTATCCCCACTACCGCAGGGTATACCCCGTGAAGGGCCATAACCGAGGCCCCTCGAGGTACTTTAAACGGAGCATTTTCTTCCATACTAGTTTTATAGAAAATTTCATGCGGTTCATTCCTTTTTCAATAATAATTGCAATTATAAAGTTTCTTCAACTATGATTATTAGAAATGGACCTATTCCACTTTCAAAACAAATATTTTTGCGGCAAATCGTGCTCCATTGAATGCATGATTATAAATATAACAAGAGGATACAGTGAATTCTCGATATATGTCACCGGAGCCCTTGATGATAAATGTCGCGGAATTATCCCCACAACCGCAGGGTATACCCAAGAAGCATCGAGAGACCTGGGTCGCCGATGAGTGTAAGGTCGCGAGGATCAAAGAATAGTATCTCCTGGCCCATATATGTCCCTGGCGGCCCGTGTTTCGGACATATATCGACTGAACACTCTACTGTTAGAGAAGCGGACAGAATATCCCGCCCGTTGCGCACTGTTTTCTCAGAGTAGGCGTGGCTTCGATCTCCAAAATTCGAGATTCGAATGACCCCTGGGATCCACACAGGCGCACAGGTGTCGCGTTAAGCTGAAAATGGCGTCGTCCGGTTGTATCGGGACGTTTCACCTGCGTGCGCGTCCCGATTCTGCTGATTCAAGGTGAGCCCCGATGCACACCGACCGGCTCTTCCCTGCGCTTTATTCGTTGCAGAAGCGTGCAGTCGAACGCCGGCCTGGCTGGCTGGTAGGTCAAGAGGTTACTGGAGCAAGGTCGCGGCCGGTGGAAGAGGGTGCAGCCGTGGCATCCCACGCGAAACGCAGAGAGACAGAGATAGATAGACAGATAGAGGAGGCCGGTCATCTTCCCTGCCTACTGCAACACTCTTTTTTTTTCTTCTTCTTCTTCCTCCGCAACCCTCGTTACCACTGCAGCAGAAACTGGAACTGAAGCCAAAGATAGAAGCTGTTCCCCTTCCCCACCCCTCTCAATTAATTCCCTTAACGGCGAAACAATCGTTTCGACGTCGCTGAATCTTTCAGCGCCGCGGCGGAACGCCGAGAGCTCCGCTCGCCGAATTGCTTCCCCTACCGGAACTTTATGGCCACCTTAATTATTACGCTCCGACCCAATGAAACTTCTTTAACGAGCAGAAGCCGCGCGCCGGGGGGAATAAGAAGTCCCGGTTAACTCGCGAAACTCGAATTCCAGGATGCTCCGCGGCGGTCGGGATGGAGTTCGCAATGTTCGTTAGGACCTCCGGCCTAACTGTTACGCGAACAGAACGGCGAACACCCTGTCTTCGTGGTCGGTAGTCGAGTTGCGGAACAATGCACCGTGCTGTACATTCGATGGCGAATAGATGAGACCTCAACTCGGACCTTTCGCCATCGACTTCGTTGGTCGACGAGAACTGTTTAGGTGTCGATCGTTCGAATCGGCGGGACGGTTAACGGTGTTGCGAGTCGCGTGTTGACGTTCGAAGAGTCAAGACGTCTGTCTTGTTCCACGAGGTACGCGTGTTATGATCTGCCATTGGTTACAGTGAGTGTTGTGTTTCCTTGTACCGATGCTCGTCGCGATTGGAATCGCGAGTTTGTATTCCTAAATTCTAATTGTCGAGAGATATATTCCTGTGTACAGGAATCTCTCCCACGGAAATCATGATCACAGAAAATGTACTGCAAGTTAAGAACGCCACAGTAGCTACATACGCCAGTGTAATGCAAAAAGTTTGTTTTCCTTCGAAAGAATATGCCATAGTTCTAGACGCGCATGATGACATCACCATCAAAGAATACATAATTGCAGTGGCAAAGGTCACCGATCCTATCAATATAAGGTTTGGCTCAAGAATCTCTAATAATAGAGTATGTATATACTTATCTGAGAAATCCTTAGTAGCCGAGATCACGTCAAAAAATGACTGTATAAATATTAAAGGCCGTCTAGTATCTGTTAGACCTTGTATCATGAAATCTAAACGCATTACTCTTTCTAATGTGTGCCCTGGCATCCCACATTCTGTGATATTGGACTCTTTTAAACAAATGGGAATTAGAACAGTTTCACCCATGTCCTTCATCAGAGTGGGATTCTCTGAACCAGGATTCTCACATATCCTCAGTTTTCGTCGACAAATCTACATCCATCCAGATGATGTAAGCAAACTTACGGAGAAAATACAAGTTAACTTCGAGGATACTTCATACTGGATTTTCATCTCAACGGATAGTCTAACTTGTTTCCTGTGTAAGAAGGAAGGTCATGTGGCTAAACACTGCCCGACCTCTATCTATAATCCAATTCAACGGTATAACGCTCCTTCCTTATTGACTCGTGTAGAGGATCCTGACGTGGACACGATGAACTGTCCTCAATTAATCAGCCAAAAAGACTTGCAAGAAACCTTTCCTGATCCTGGTGAAGCTAAAAATCTTGGATTAACCAAAGGTTTTAGTAAAAGACCTCTCTCCTCTACCATGTCAAATACTTCACACGGCATCTCGGAGAAACCTAAAAAAGTACACTCTACTGTTTTTTTGAACATTACTTCAGGTAATGACTTAGCTGATGCAAACTTCTCAAATCCTATCTCAGCTAAAAGTTCAGTCGTTCCAGTTAAGAAAAAGAAAAAAATTGAGAACTCTAGTGAAATGGTTAGCTCTAAGACAATGGATGAATTGGACCAAGCTTTGGATCCAATTAGGCATATTCTTAGTCAACATCCTGATACATATATCTTACGATACGATCAATACAAAGAATTTCTATCAAAAGCCAAGGGTAATTCAAACATCGTTCAACTGGCCCACTCCTTCACTGACGACCTATCTCAACTTGTGAAGATGCTTCGGGAAACTTACTCTAGTCTCTCTAGTAGATCTATTAAAAATAGAACCTCTAGAATTATCAAGAAATTGGAACTTAACAACAGCTGGTCCGAAGATAAGGAAAAAGATATCTCCAACACATCTCTAGACCTTGGAACCGACTCCGATGTGACCCTCTCTCTCGAAGATCTTGCTCACACTCCACAGAAAACTTAAGCTTATCTACACTATTCATGAATATTAATATTTCGAGCTATCGCATTAACACTAACCTCAAAGCTGTCTTTGGAATTGCAGAGGCATTTCTACTTGCAATGTTAAACTCCAAAAATATTTCGAGGATGTTGACAAAATTTATTGGCGTGGAAACTATGCTTAATAGTAACAAAAAATTCGATCTTTCTCATACACTCATTTCTTTAGTCTCACTGTTTATATCCTTAGTGTTATTATTGTATTCGAAAACGTTCATTCTATTGTCTCAATCCTAGTTATAAGCCACCTACGTAATGTAAAGTTAGCATGCACAGCCATGTGCATGCTGCTAATAATCCCATGTGGGGTTTTATAGCTTAATAAAAAAAAAAAAAAAAAACGGTGTTGTGAACTCGGTGGTGGGTCAAGAAGCAGTTAGGGATTTCGCCGGTGCGTCCGGTATGTTTGGCGAAATAGCTAAATAAATGGAAAATAAATGAAAACTAGCCGATTAAAGCCGCGCCAGCGAACGTCGAGGGGTTGCAACCGAGTGGTCGTCTGGCGGATGGATCGATGATCACCGATCGCAGGTGGAAGTCTCCGTACTCGTCCTTGACGGTCTCCCGTGGCCGGATAAAAATACGATCTTCCTTGTTCGCACGCGTGTGCATCGTTGACGGACGTCGCCGCTTTGTGAGCCGAGGGATCGGTCCTTTTGCGTTCACAAGGCCGGTTACTTTGCGTCCGACGGAGCACGAATGTCACGAAAGTCGGCGAATATTCTCTTTCGATCACTTTTTCTCTCTCGCTCTCTTGGCCCTTGTTCTTCATCCTTGGCCGGCGTTACACGGGGGACGTGAACGGAGACGGAGAGGGTTGAGAACGATGGGACAACACGAAGGCCGTTCGACCTGCAGCCCTTGATCTCTCGGGCGTGATAAGAATGTCGCGGACTCCCGTGCACCCTGCGTTTTCCGATGCTATCGGCCGGAGGGGGCGATCCTCTTCTTCTACTCTCTTCTCCCACCCCCTTTCTCTCTCTCTCTCTCTCTCTCTCTCTCTCTCTCTCTCTCTCGGTCTCTCTTGACACGACGAGTCCACGTGGCGAGAAAATCCGAGTCGAGTGGGTGTACAGTAGGGTGGACCTTAGTTGCTCTTGTGCAAAATTTTTTTTTAAATTCATTTGATGCGACCCTTGCAATCTGTTCTACTCGGTAAAAAACTAATTCCCTCCAAATTTCAAATCGATCGGACAAAGGGAAGACGTGTCGCAACGAGTTTGTTTATGCAAAAAATTTTAATTTTGCGAAAAATGAAAAAGTACACATTTTTTCAATCCCACTGGTCATTAAACACTATTTTAATGTAATATTCTTATTATATCAAAGCAAAAATTAAATTGTTTAATGAATTTGTTTAAGCAAAATTTTTAATATTTATTTTTTAAATATTAAATTTGATCTCACATTAATATAAGGAAAAGTGGAAAAAGACAGTTAAATACTTATAATTAAATATTTTATTTATAGGCCTAATTATAATAAGAGTATAAATAATTTTTAAAAATCTGTACTTAATGTTGTTTTATCAATTTTTGGGTATTTTTCCCTATAATCGGTTACAATTTGTAATATGAATTGTTTTTCTTCTTCGTTTTTACATAACGTTAAATTATAATCTTTCATTAATTTTACTGCTCTTTCTGCAACGTCATTCACAACTTCTAATTTTGTTATAATACCTATCGCTTCGGTATAATTATTATTAGTTTCCCATAGTGCTGGATCAATTAAAAGAAAATCTGAATTTATATTGAACCGTTTGAAAAAATTATTTGATTCAGATGATACGAAATGTTGTATTTCCAAATTCGCAAGATTTTTAATTTCTATAGTCGTTGTCATGTATCTCTTATAATTATTATTATTGTTTACATTTTGTAGTGCTTGCACCATTGATCTTTTTGTTTCTACTGAAACTTTTTTATCAAATAGCGCCGCATTCTCCGGTGACAAGTACCATAAATGTTTTTATTAAATTAACATTTTTGTAATGAATTATATTTTTGATGAATTCTAGATCTACACGTGGCGCCATAGCAGCCATTGGGGTCAAAATCCACGGCTCAATATAAATGTTAATTAGAAATACACATGTATCTCTAATGCTACTATACTCTTCCTGGTTGAGAGGAAATTCGTTTCGAAAAATAAATATTTTTAAAGTGTATATTATTTTAGCCATCCACCTCGCATGGTGAAATGCGCCAGGCATTTTGAATGAAATGCCACCCAAAGGAATCCCCCCAAGAAAAATTATTGCTAATTCTAAAAGTTCTTTGTAGTCATCTCTTGGGTGACTCATTTTTGTGTAATTTTTAAAAATTTCGATTTTTTTTTGTATATCATTAATATGTTTCAGAACGTAATCGTCGTGCGTTCCCGGGATGTAATTATTTTTATTAATTTCAGGCCAACTATTTTGAAATTTTTTAAAAAGTTGAATATTCGGGCCTGTTGGCGACCGTTTGGCGCGCTCATAGCTCTACTCCGTAATGTAATAAACCAAAATATTGACAATATTGTTGAAACTTTCAAGTAAAATTTCTTATTATACAACCAAAAGATGATATTTTTATGTTATAACAGTAACTCTTATCATTAAAACATAAAATTTGAGTTGCATGTAAAATTAAAGGGAAATTACTGAAATTTTCAAACTTCAAACCGATTGCGACACCCTTTCCTGTTGTCCAATTGAGTTCTTCTTTTGCAGAACTTTTTTTTTTATCTGGAACAGATCTAGGGGGTCGCATAAAAAAAATCAGATGGTCGAAAAATAAGGTCCACCCTAGTGTACAGTGGCCTACAAGAGTCTCCATATAGACCCTTTGCATTCCGAGACGTGTCAAAGATTCCATCTGTTTTTCCGATGGAGTGTCGATATTCTAACAATTATGAAAATGTTGTGAAGAGTGACACAGTGGAAAGATCGAATGTGAATATATTGCTTTAGACTTGGCTTTCGAATTACAGCGACTTCTCTATATATGTCGCCAACGCCTGGACGGTAAACGTCGCGGAACTATCCCCACTACCGCGAGGTATACGCGAGGGGCCGCGAAGATCGAGAGGCTTCATAACACGGCTCGAGTATGTCTCCTGTACGATACATGACGCTGGCAAGACCTCTGTTGTTTATTTTGCAAATGGCCCGAATTTGCCAATTATTTTTCGTTGCCCATAACTACGCGTACAACTTCAAGTTAGCTGTCATAACCAACATTTGCGGTTAAGTATATTCAGAGTATATACGATCATTTTGGACACAAGTTTTCGCAGTTGGTTCAATAATTATAACCATCACTTTGAAAGTGGCCTAAGTCCAGTTCATTATGTCCTTCGGACATTATAAAACAGTGCCGGAAAGGTAATAACTTTGTTCTAAATGAAACGAAGCAAGAGGATTTCATGTCAATAAAATTTTTGGAGGACGCAATTTGTAAAAGGGCAAAGGATTCTAACGGAGAAACAATAAATTGGTTGAAAAGATGCTGGATGCGTTTTTTGAGAGATGAACCATATCAAATTTTCTTTAAGATATCAATGGATGAGGATGCAAAGTTTAAAATCCTGGATTTATTACCACGTCGGGGTAGACCAAGAAAGTTCGAAAATATTGTATTGACAACACTTTAGAAAAATATAAGACGAATTACAACAGCGAAATACAAGGACATGATGGACTTATTACGATACATACCATCGGAGAACCATGACTTCTTCAAATCCCTCCCGCATACACGAAATGTAGATGAGCAGTAAATTGTTATGTAATTTATGTAGTTACAAAATGTCCTGAATTGCATAAATTGTGTTTCTGAAGTGTTGTAAAGATATATAAAGTAAATTGAGTATTGTTTTTTCAATTTGAAGCATTTTAAATTATGTCGAATGGACTTGGGCTCTATCAAATTTTATAACGAATCTGGTTGTTAACTTTGAAAGTAGCTTAACTCCATTTTTTGTAAGAAAACACATATTATTCACTTAATAATTGCTATTATTTTAATAGGAACTGTAAATTGAACTCTTTCAGATACACTTAAGCAGTATGACACATTGGTATCCTACACGTATATTTTTAATTTTATTGAAACACAAACCCCTAAATATTTCAATCTTCTTTCAATCTTTTTATAAGTGGACTTAGGCCATTTTCGAAATAAACGGCTCAATATCGAGAATTCACTGTACAGTGAATTCCCGTTATAAGTCAGTGTAAGCTTCGCGACTGAAAGTCATTGGAACTACCCACACCACCGCGGAGTATACATTGTGTCAGAGAAAGACATTTTCTCAGCCTTCTTGTCACTATCCGTCTCTATGTCATAAACCTATGACAACCTATGACCTATGTCCTCACGTGAGGTCATAGGTTTATGACATAGAGACGGATAGTGACATTTGCATTTTCAGCGTGCACTGTGTATTTCAAATGCAACGTTCGGCGAGAACCTCGTCTAAATGTCTCTCGCCAGAACCGCGCAACTGACTTATAGCGAGAATTCACTGTACTTCGTGCTTCGGACGTTAAGAGATTAGGAAGAAAAGGGACCAGAAACGCGTTGATATAAAATTATAAAAAAGTATTTGCACCAAGTTTGTGATGCATACGGACAAACTCAAATGTCTATTGATTATTTTATGTTAGGTCGGTAGTCACCGACTACAGTGTTTTCTCGATGTATGTCTACAACATGGGCCTTGCCAGTGACATATATCGTCCAGGAGATAATATTCTTTGATCCACGACCCATATTATCGAGCTTCGAATCCTCTCACAGAGTAAACACTCGCGGCAGTGGGGATAGTTCTGCGACTTTTATCATCCAAGTATTTGCGACATGAATCGAGAAAAGACTGCACCTGGGACGCAAGGTAAAACAAGAATGTTCCGATCTTAAGGACATTTAAAACTAGAACTGCCGACAGCTGAGACATAACGATCTCTACCAAAACTAGTCAAAATGACTGGTCTTTAAAAACTACGTAATAGTAGAATATTTTTATATTTATTGATTTATTATTATCTTACAAAAGGAATTGCATGTTTTGAGATCATAAAAACTATATAATCACAACTATAATAATAACAATAAGTACAATAATGAAGAATATTTAGTACCAAAATCTTTGGTAACAAGAATATTAAAATAAATGTCCATTGGTAAATATAAGAAGTATAATATAATAATAATAAACGTAATGGAATAAATAAAATACAAATATAACTTAAATTATTAGATACAAAAGTTATCATTCGTCACAGTTCTTACAAACGTAAAGTTTCTTCTGCGTGCATTTTCCGCATACATATTGTTTACAAAGATTGCAAATGGTGGTAGTCTTATTATTATTACAGTACCCTATCCGACACCATTTGCGCGAATAAGGTGAGTTCTTTAACGTACTTTGGATCTCAGATGCTCTTTGTTCTATCCGTGATTTTTCATAGTCAGCGGCAAGTTCATCTGCTAATTGAAACATAAAATCTTTTCTGGATGTCTGCTCACCTGTGGTTTCCTTATATAAAATCCAGGCATTTATGCCAGCTAAATCTAAAATATTAAGAAATACTTGAAGTGGCCATCTTCTTGATCCCGACCTCACGCTATATTTTTTTGCCATGTGGTCTGCTATATCTACCCCAAATTTTGTTTTATTATAAAATTCGACCGTTTCAGGTAGGCCCTTTCCGCTTTTTCCAATTTTGACGGTTTCATGTTTTGACCTCAGGATAAAAACTTTCTTCTTCGGCTTACTTTTATAAATTGCGAGTGTAATCTCATTCGATCGATAACAGCCGCGACGAAAAGCGAGCCATGGTGTCCTCCTTCGTTTTACAAATTTTTGTGAGTTCTCTTCTGTTTCCGCGTATTGTGCCAACCAGTGTGGTTCTTTTAGCTAACAATTTATATGCCAGCGACAAGCTTGTAAAAAAATTGTCGGTCGTTATGGTTCTTCCCTTCATACTATACGGTTCAATAAGTTCACACCAGTCAAATTGACTGGCACTGGTACAAGTAGCCATGATAAAAAATTGCTTTTATCTTAAATGAACAAAACAAAATTAAAGTTTATTATATTATTCCTTCAGCTGTCCTTGCACAAGTCATTACGTCATCGCGGAGAAAAAATATAACACGAAGTAGGAATTTTAAAATAAAGTTGTCAAACCAGTCGTTTTGACTGGTGTGGTAGGTCTAGTGTTAATTTTTGCGTTATTCCTCGCTAGAATTTGTCGTTTCGGCCACTGTGCGTCGTCGCGTATATAATAATTAAATCAGGTTGTATCTCGACGATCTTGGCCCCCGCCCGTCCGCCGCATTAAACAACCAGAATTAACGAGCACCTACGACGAGACGAGGGTCCGCGAAGAACACTGGAACCCGACGAGGAGAAGCAAATTGGAGGACGGGGCCACTC
Source organism: Halictus rubicundus (assembly GCF_050948215.1). NCBI lineage: Eukaryota > Metazoa > Arthropoda > Insecta > Hymenoptera > Halictidae > Halictus > Halictus rubicundus. The sequence goes on along the minus strand of NC_135161.1, from coordinate 5,629,934 downwards.
GAAAAGGAAAAGGAAGAAGAAAGACAGCCGGGAAAAGAGGGAGAGGAAACTGGGTTACCCCCGACGAGACGGGACTCTACGGGAGAGACGATTCGAATCGCAACCGAGCGAAATTATCGGCGAAAAATCGCTCGGGAACACGTAGCATCTCTCGCGCCGAGAGAACTTTGTCCCGTAATTTTTGCTTAATGGATACTCGCTCGGGCTGCATTCTAATCGATCATCCCCCTTAAAGTCTCGTTATCGTGCTCTTCGCTTCCTTAAGACTCTTGCCCAGGTTCCTCGTACCGCGCGACGATACGGGGGTGTACCCCGTGTAATATGCGTATATGGGCTTGGCCAACGCAATTCTATTCGATATTCTTCTTTGTTCGTTAACAAACCGCGAAATTACCTTCGATCGATTCGACTGCAAGTGGCTTTCTTGTTAGTCACAGTTATGCGCATTTGTTATAACTAGAACAAGCGGATTTGATGCGTTCGCACGACAGGATCGGAGTGTCTCGGTGCATTGTTTTCCATCCATTCGAATTGGCGAAGGAAGAACAACAAATGACGACGGGGCGAAAATTGCACAGATGACTGGCGCACTCCAGTTTCTCGCGACACGCGCGCAACAAGTTTCGATTTTGCGGAAGGATCGCAATGAAGATTGCTGGTCCGAGATTGGTCGACGGGGGAGCCAGTTTCCACGGAATGAATGATCGTTCAGGGGAGCGAGGGGACGGTCCCCGTCGGGACCGGGGACAGATTATCGATCTCGCGATTCTCGAAGGAGTATCGGCGTGTTCCGTGGCTTGTGTACAGAAAGGAAACAGGAAATCGTCCTCGAAATGACTCGGCCATCGGCAAATCCAATTTTATCGTGGCCCTTGCTGGATTACCCACGGGGAAACTGGTCGGGGTAGCTCGTTGGGAAATTCGATTTCGCGGTAATGATTATACCCGGCATTGGCTGTCCTTGCCGCGGAACTTTTGCGATAAAGCTCGCGCGAGGATCCACGGGAACGAGCCCCGCAACGATCCAGAGAGAGGGAGAGAGAGAGAGAGAGAGAGAACGATCCCGAATCGATTGCGATCGCAACGGTTCGCGTCGCCGCACAGTGCGGACAAGTCGGCACATCTCACTGCATATTTATTTGACGATGTATGAAAATTTCCTTTGGCAGAACTGCATATTAGCAGGAAATTCATATTATTATTCATTTAAAAATCATTGAACAATTTGTTTTATGCATAAACATTGTTTTTTTTTTCAATCTTTTCATTTTATTGTTAAATTTAATTTTTTGTGACTAATTACCATTATACAGGGTGGCCCACATAACTCTGAACAGCTCAATATCTCGAAAACTATGCCATCGATTTTAAAGTTCTTAGTCTTAAATTGCATGGAACTGAAGGGACTTTCTGACTACATAAACGTGAAGTGGCCTCCCTTCCCCTTTAACGGGGGAGGGGAGGTACCTTTGTCATTTTAAATGGAACCCCCTATAAAATGTTACATATTTAGATTCTACCGGAAAAAACAAGTCAATTTTGTCTGAAACATTTTTTTGTCAGATACTTCCATGATGAGATATAACGGTTTGAAGTTTCGAGTTGTGGGTACTTGAAGCGCTCGGAAATAGCGTTATGGAATTATACGCGCTTGAGTCCTTTGCTTATTCATGAAGAAACACAAACAATAATATTTACAATTCTTGAGTTTGACTCACTTATCTATGAAAACGTTTTCAGTTTGGAGCTGTTATTCAAGCAGTAACATTGTGATTATGGCTACTTTTGACACAGAAGTGAATATGTTGTTAACGATAGGTGAATGCCAAAAAAATTATCGGCGTGCAGCAGTGATGTTTTTTGAACGTTATGAGATCAAACAATGTCATGCAACATTTCATAATTTAGAAAAGCCGCTTCGCGAGCACGGTGAATTGTATAAAAAAACTCGCAATAAACCTAAAGCTGTCACTAATGAAAATAATAGTGCCAGTATTCTTGCTGCAATTACACTAAATCCTCATATTAGTCAACGTACACTTGCACAAACATCGCATATTAGTCGTTCATCAATTCAACGAATTTTGAAACGGCAAAAGTATCATCCATATCACATGGTTTTATCACAAGAGCTTTCGATAGCAGATTACGATTACCGCGTAAGATTTTGTGAGTGGCTGCAGGGTGTTGTGGAAAATGACTTTTTGTGCAAAATACTTTTTTCCGATGAGGCCACTTTTATGAATTCAGGGCATGTAAATAGACATAATCTGCATTATTGGGCCGTGGAAAACCCAAATTGGATGCGATGTGTTCCCTTTCAACATCGATGGTCTTTAAACGTTTGGTGTGGCCTAATAGGAGATTTTGTGATTGGACCTTATTTTTTTCAAGAAACTGTAACATCTGCAAGTTATTGTGATTTCTTAAAAAATCATTTGCCTGCGCTTTTGGAAGATGTGCCACTGCACGTTAGAAGAGAAATGTGGTTCCAACAAGACGGCGCTCCTCCACATTTTGCAATCATCACCAGGCAATTTTTGAACGAAAAATTTGGGAACAAATGGATAGGTCGTGGGGGACCTCTTCAATGGCCTCCTCGATCCCCCGATCTAACACCATTAGATTTTTTCTTATGAGGATATGTAAAGGACAAAGTTATGTTTGAACCACCGACGACAAAAGAGGATGTGAAACAAAGAATACGTGACGCTTGCGCTTCAGTGACTCCCGAAATGTTAAAAAATGTTAGAACAACTTTGATGTTTCGAGTAAATAAATGTTTACAAGCCCGTGGTGGACATTTTGAACATTTAATTTAAAGTACATTTTATTTCTTCACGAATAAGCAAAGGACTCAAGCGCGTATAATTCCATAACGCTATTTCCGAGCGCTTCAAGTACCTACAACTCGAAACTTCAAACTGTTATCCTAATAATTCTGACAAAAAAATGTTTCAGACAAAATTGACTTGTTTTTTCCTGTAGAATCTAAATATGTAACATTTTATAGATGGTTCCATTTAAAATTATAAAGGTACCTCCCCTGCCCCGTTAAAAAGGAAGGGAGGCCACTTCACGTTTATGTAGTCAGAAAGGCCCTTCAGTTCCATGCAATTTAAGACTAAGAACTTTAAAATCGATGGCATAGTTTTCGAGATATTGAGCTGTTCAGAGTTATGTGGGCCACCCTGTATATGCATTAGTAGCCAAATTTAGATATTTGTAAAAAAATTTGCCCATGGAGGCACTCTCTAAAGTGCCAAAAATCGAAAAATATTATATTAACTGTAAATGAGTGTGCAATAATAATTCTCTGTAATGGAAAGTGTTTACCAAGGAATATGCATTCTTTGTACATTTGATAAAGTAGATTTATTTTTTGTACAAATTTTCCACGTCGGTTTTATTTGTTAATTGCATATAAAACTTCAAATTAACATAAAACAAAAACGGTAAAATATGTCCTGAGATTTATACATATTCGGATACATTACTTATTATAGTTTAAGAATTTCATAGTTTTGTCTGCCACTTTTTGCGACTCTCAATTTTATAAACTTTTTAAGAAGTGTCCATACCTTTCCTTTAGGATCTACCGTGGAAAATTTGTTATTTTCTTTTTAAATGTATTAGTTATATTGTTAAATTTCATTTTCTGTGAATAATTAACAATAAGTATACATTTGTAAACAGATTTGGTTGTAAAAAATTTTGCCATTTGTTCGCCACAGTTACAGTGGGGAATTTACTGGGAAAGTTCAATATTCGTGTATATCACGACATGAAATACATTTCTTTTGCAAAACATGCGTATTAGGATGGAAATTGTTAATAATAATCATATAATAATCATTCTTATGCATAATACAATTTTGCAATAATTATATATCAATCATTTTTATGTATTTCTAATTTGTTTTTAATATATGTTTTATAACTATTGAAAAAGTAATAAGAATGTAAGGATAGATCGAGATGTGCAAGATCACGAGAGTCAATGATTTTGGGTCGCAATCAAAGTACTGAGAATGACTCGGATAGCGAATAGCGTTTTGTTAAGTTTATTCATTTTATTCACTAGTATTATAATTTGTTTAAGTTTATTATTGTTAATATTACATATGGTTCATTTATTATTAATTTTGTTCTAAACTTGTTAGTTTGTAAAAATAAATTTGTTAATTTTTAATAATAAATTTGTTTTTTTGTTAAAATTATTAACTATATTGGTAAATATAATTGTCTGTAGAAAATGTCCTCTATATATACATTAATAAGCAAACTACGAGAAGTGCCGAATACAGGCCGTTTGTCCGCACTGTGCGCCGGGGCGAAATTTTAAAGGGCAGCGCGTGCCGCTGGAAAAAGCGATGGTCGATCGATTGAAAAATTGTTAACTCGCTGCCCGGACTGCTCTTATTTTTAAAAGATGCGAATCCCCATGGAAACCCGCGGATCTAATTAGCCGAATCGCTGCAAGGACGAGACGCCGCGCCGCGCCGAGCAGCCGCGTTGAAAATAGAGCAAGAAGGCCAGAAGAGAAACATCATCGGAAAGTTTTGTAAGTTTTATAACGAGGCGGATCGGTCGCGGCGCAAGTAGCTATTAAAAGGGACGCATTCTCCACGCAGAGTATGGAAAACACACTATAAATATTCTATGAGCCTTGATCGATATCTAATTATTCTCGCCCCCTCTCGAACGTCGCGCGATTACTTCGAATGTTTCTGCTTGTGTACGGGAACTTCCCATAATTCGAATTAAGCCCTTGGGATTCTAAGACCTTTCAGCTTCTTGTCTACAGCAGGGACCATAACTGTTATAACCGAGAAGAAATAAAGTAATGGAATAGCAAATATTTTGTCGACTAAAGTCGTACTGGTTACAAATAAAGATTATAAGTAACCGAAGATTATTTCTCTTGTTGGTAAGTGTTATCGTCGAGAGAAATTCATTTCGATCAGTTATAACAGTTATCAGTGTGAAGCATGATATTTCGTATTATCCCTACATTATAATACTGTAATTTAATCTATTTTTCAATATTTAATTATGTTCCACCAATTCAAGCACCTTGAAACTTTTGTATATATTAGATAGGTAACAGAGCATTGTTCTTGAATTTTTTGGAAGTGGTCACTCGAAGGGTTGCTTGCAACCCCCACCCCTAAAAAATTAAATAATTTTTTGCTACCCTTACTAATTTGATCACAATTCTGAAAAAAATATATGACATGAAGGAGGTAAATTCGAATATTTTCGTTTTTCTTCCATATGAATATCTTAATTAACAACCGAGAAACAAAATGACACAGTTAAGGGTGTTTACCCTTATATTATCCTTAAATGAAGGGTTAGCGACTTAAAATTTTGTGGGATTATCTTTCAACCTAAATCCATTGTTTTCCACACAATACCAATAAAAATTATGGCCGTGGCCGCTGGACCATTCTTATCCTGTTAGGCCCTTTCTCTCATTGATAATTATTATGTGCGATCAAAATGAACGTCTCTCATCGATAACTGCTTCGAGCAATCGAAACCGTTTTTCTTCATCGATAACAGTTATCGAGGAGGATCCAATTTTTCGGACACTAATAACTGTTACTTGTAACCGAAAAGTATAAAAATCGATATTTTTTAATCATTTCGTTCTTGGAATTTGTTTCTTTATGTTTCGTGTAGATTATCTTAAAATTCAATAATAATCTACTTTTTACTAATAATTTTTCTCGTAGAAAATTTTAGAATAACTGTTATTTTTGGTTCCTGGTCTACAGCAATCAAACATGTTACTGACGCCCACGCTATTTTTCTGTTGCAGACTTTCAGAAACTCGAACGTGAGGCGCGGATATGCAGGAAGTTGCAGCACACAAATATCGGTGAGTGGTCGTCGACTAATTAACGAATGCAAACGACATTAACAGTCCTCTACGAACGTAGATGCGTTCTACTAGAACCGAACAAATGGCACACGTGTTGCACCGGGGCGAACCCCGAAGCCAGTAGATACGGTCGATTTTGGTCAGACACGCAGGCGCGCGGTAATCGCGCGAGGCCTCGCTTTGCGATTTTCTCGGCGACGAACCAAGCAAGCTTTTCTCGCGAGACCTCCGCGAATTTGTTCCGTGGATTGTCGATCGTGTTCAGGAATTTTGACGCGGCGGTAGCCTAATCTCCGTCGCTACGAGAACTCTTTCGACGCGGTCTCGCGAAAATGTCGAGAGTGCATCATCCTTGCGCGATGAAAACGCATTCGGTCCAGTCTTCCGATTCGCGACCAAATGGAGGCGAATAGGTAGACGCAGGAGGTAATTAGAGGGAAATAGAAAGGAATAGAGGGAGGGTAAGGAGGGAAGACGGAGGGGAGGGCTGGAAGCTGGACAAGTGTAAAGGCGAATTCGCCGGCCGTGGCTGCCAGCCTATTTCCATTCGCGCGTTTATTCACTTTCCTTGGTTTATTGGATTCCAATATCGCCCACTGGTTATTTCCTCGCTTATAATTTCCATCGTTAGCTCGGCGCGGCGCGGCGCGGCGCGGCGCGGAGCGGCGACATCGGATCGATAAAGAGCTTCCACGTGCCCTTTGCCACGCTTCGCGGAATATATTTCCACGACCCGCAACCCACAAAAGCGCCCTTTTAACTACATGCATCGGTGGAGGGCAATTTCATAGTCGGCCAAGGGAACAAGGGCTCGGACTCATCGTTCACCGAGCAAACGCGCGGAAACCGACTACAGCGATCTCTCTATATATGTCGCCGAGGCCTGGATGATAAATGTCGCGGAACTATCCCCACTACCGCGGGGCATAGTGAGGGACCGCGGAGCTCGAGAGGCCTCAGTCGCCGAGGAGTGTAAACATAACTAGAGTATGTCTCCTGGACGATACAAGTCGCTGGCAATACCTGTGTTGTGGACATGCAGTGGCTCACGAAAGTATTCGAACGCTTACGTTTACAAATTTTAATGAATAAAATAAGATGTATTAAACTGATCTGTATAGAAGAATTTGGTATCTGTAGTAAGGGGGAAGTCTCAAGATTATGTCAGTAAAATTTGAAATGGATTCAACAGCGTAGGCAGAAGTTATGATATATTTATTAGAAACACGCGTAATAAGTGAGTCACAAAAGTATTCGAACGCTGTAACGCTGTTGATATGTTTTCATCTTTCTTAGAAAGGAATGTACACATTACTACTAAATGAAAACGTTGGTACGTTCAGTTGATGTTAAGGCATCGTTTCCGTAACAGCAACGTAGAACTGTGCACAGTAGTAGTGAAAATGAAGACTAAAAAGTCAGAAACACAAAAGCGTGAAAGAGAAATGGTACTTCGATTGCATAAGGATGGGAAATCATATAACGAGATTGCAGAAATTATAAACAGAAGTAAGTCTGCAATACATTATATTATTAAAAAATCAAAAAATGAAGGAACAATTGCGAACAACGCTCGATCAGGTCGACGAAAGAAATTAACTGAAAGAGAACAGAAAATTATCATCCGCGAAATAAAAAAAGATCCTACTATATCCGCTCCTAAACTCAGAAATATAGTAGCTGATATGTTTCATAAAGAAGTTCATCCCGAATTATGTCGACGAATCTTACGAAATAATGATTTTCATGGCAGAGTACCACGAAAGAAGCCGTATATTAATGCGGTAAATCGAAAAAAAGACTGGCTTTTGCAAAAGCATATCTCAATAAAGATCATTTTTTCTGGGATAAAGTCATCTTTTCGGATGAGTCTAAATTTAACATCTTTGCCTCGGATGGTCGAAATTATGTTTGGAGAAAACCAAATACGGAATTGGAAATTAAAAAATTTACACCAAACAGTGAAACACGGAGGTTGATCGGTTATGGTGTGGGGGTGCATGACAGCAAGTGGCACCGGAAATTTGGTATTCATTGATGGAATACTCGATAAATATAAGTATTTAAATATTTTAACGAACAACCTTAAAGAAAGTGCCCGTAAATTAGGATTATTGGAAGACTTCCACTTCCAACAAGATAACAATCCCAAGCATACTGCAGGAATTGTGAAAGAATGGATCATATATAACACACCACATATGTTAACTACTCCACCGCAAAGTCCAGACATAAATCCAATTGAAAATTTATGGGCTGAAATCGGAAAAAGATTAAATAAATATCAAATTACTTCAAAGGAGGTATTGAAACAAAAAATCATAGAAGTATGGAATTCCATTGAGTGCACTTTTACAAAATCATTGGTTTATAGTATGGAACGTCGGTTGAGACACATCGTTACTGCTAAAGGTGGTCCAACAAAATATTAACATTAAATAATGCAATAATATATGTAGCGTTCGAATACTTTCGTGAGTCACTTATTACGCGTGTTTCTAATAAATATATCATAACTTCTGCCTACATTGTTGAATCCTTTTCAAATTTTACTGACATAATCTTGAGACTTCCCCCTTACTATAGATACCAAATTGTTCTATACAGATTAGTTTAGTAGATCCTATTTTATTCATTAAAATTTGTAAACGCAAGCGTTCGAATACTTTCGTGAGCCACTGTATATCGAGAATTCACTGTATTCTCGACGATTCTCGATCTTTCGAAAAGCAGGCTAATCCATGCGAATAAAAATGATTTCATCATCATCAGAACGAGCTTTTCGCTTCCCAGGAAGCTTTCCACGACCCTCACTATTCTTTCAAAAAGGTACTTCCGATTTTTCCTCGGGTCTCCCGCGGTCCCGCGGTCGGGCCAAAGTGACCCAACGGGAAATTAGCATAGCTAGGGGAACGCCGTATATTCTCGGTTTACTTGTTCACGCCGCGTCGCGACGCGGAAACTATAGCCAGCTGCCGGCTGGGAAGTTCGTTTCGCGAACGCGAAAGTTTCCGCGCGCGACACACGTCGCGTCGGCCCAGCCTCGTTTACGACTACTATAAATCTGACATATGCACGCCGCCGCCTTTCCCGCTTGCCGACGATATTTTTGCAAGCCTCTTGAAACCCCCTGCCGCCGGGCTCCCTGAAAAATACGACGCGGTGCTCGTGCATTGTCCTTATTGTCGGATAGGGACGCGGTGGAACGTTCTCGGCCTGTGCTGCCTGTGTGCACAAAGAAACGTTCCTGCCGCGGTACTACGAGGCCCATCAAAGCGGAATGTTGCTGTAAAAAAATCGAGCGAGCTCTGTAAATTATAATACATATCCGCGACGGGGACTTTAGTTGCTCCCGAGTTTCCCCTCCCAGATGGAACAGATAAAACGCGCGATAACTGTTTTAGCATATTCGACTGGCGACTCTGAAGCGCCACTAAAAATTGCTGGGACATTATTCCAAATATTTTTGACGTTATTACACTCGTTTCTTATTTAATCAATTTCTAAGCGTTCAAGTATGAGTAAATTGCGTCGGTTTGATAAAATTAAAAATATTACATGGAGACATTCTAAGTCGATAGAGGTGAGCTGTTATTTTTGGAAATGGTATAAGTTCATCTTTTCATACCTTGAGATATTTAAGGGTTTGTGTTTGAATTAATTTAAAAATATTGGCCAACGTTGATCAATTCGGGTGATGTTTTTAACACTATAAACCTATTAAATTTTATTATGGAATAATAATTGTTAAAATTGTTAAAGAAAATAAACGATTTGTTAGCTCCAAATGGATTTATACCACTTTCAGTAATAGGATATTATAAGAGATAAAAACAAGAGGAAATTTAAGTCCATATTTTTATAGAGGTTGGCTTCACTGAAATGGATTTTTTAATGTGAAAAATAATAATTAAACTGAAGACATGTAAATACACGAATAATTAAGTTGATTAAGAATTAATTTCAGTTATATTAAAAAAGAAGATATACATAAACAAGCTTAAAATGTAATTATTTCGTTGAATTGAAATTTACATTTTAAACTTATTTCTCCTTTGCAGTTGGCATAATAAAATATTCAGGCAGTAAACTCATTTCTCTGTATTTCTCCCTTGCTATAGGTCTCGACGTTTTATACAGTGGCAACATAGTTATTTTGCTGAGATGTTTGAGTTTTCCTCGTTTTCCACATAAAAAATTACTTTACATGGAAAATTTCTTTAAATTTTCTTGCATACTAGTTTTGTAAAAACTGTTGTGCGGTTCATCCCCTTTTCAATAATAATTGCAATTAGAAAGTTTTTTCAACTATGATCATTAGAAATGGACTTATTCCACTTAAAAAAAGTATTTTTGCGATAACATTTTATAGCTAAAATTCTTTTGATTACTTTATCACAAAATCGTGCTTCATTGAATGTATGATTATAAATATAAAAAGATGATACAGTGAATTCTCGATATGTGTCGCCGAGCCCTGGATTATAAATGTCGCGGATTTATCCCCACTACCGCAGGGTATACCCCGTGAAGGGCCATAACCGAGGCCCCTCGAGTTACTTTAAACGGAGCATTTTCTTCCATACCAGTTTTGTAACCGTGCGGTTCATCCCTTTTTCAATAATAATTGCAATTATAAAGTTTTTTCAATTATGATTATTACAAATGGACTTATTCCACTTTCAAAACAAATATTTTTGCGCCAACATTTTATAGCTAAAATCCTTTCGATTACTTTATCAAGAAATCGTGCTCCATACAATGTATGATTATAAATATAAAAAGAAGATACAGTAAATTCTCGATATATGTCGCCGAGCCCTTGATGATAAATGTCGCGGAATTATTCCTACTACCGCAGGGTATACCCAAGAAGCTCGGGAGACCTGGGTCGCCGAGGAGTCTAAGGTCGCAAGGATCAAAGAATAGGATTCTGACCGATATATGTCCATGACTAGACCCGTGTTTTGGACAGATATCGAGTAATCACTGTATCTAATATTTTATGTTACAAGATTGAATTAATGAAGTAAATATACTTTAACATGCAAATCAAATATTCGAACGTGCAAGAAAATTAAAAAAGTGGACTTTTACCACTTTCAAAAAAAGAAAAAAAAACGGTCCAAATGTTTGGTTTCCGAGTGCAAATAAGAAGGAAATGTTTATCGATAAACAAGAAACGAGTCAGCGCACGGATCTGTTCAGAATGCGGTTAAGAGAATCGTTTCGCTTTTCAGAAGGTTCTCGCAGGACAAAGTTTGGGAATTTTTTTCCGACAAGAATCAGATGACGCAGCTTCGCGAAACTTTGCAGATCGATTCGCGCATCCCTGCCGCCTGTTCGCGAATTTTTCTGCACCGTCGCTCGGCGGAGGAGCGACGTTAGCGGTCGGCCAACAATATTACGGGCGCCGGTCGTGTTTGCTAATTTCTCAAAGGCGCGCCGTCGGCCACTTAAGCAGTCCGGCAGCCGTGAGCAACCTATTAAATCACCGTTCGGATGATTCCAATTAATCCGAGGCTGGAAGGGAACAGAGAATCCCTCCCCGGGGATCGGTCGATCCGGGATCCACGGAGCGATCGTTGCCGAGGGTGGATCGCGTGCGCAACCATACCCGCCAGTGAATTAGCTCGACACGCGAGCAATCTTCCTCGTCCGGAAAACACGTAAATAGACCAGCGGATCCTCGACGGGACATATATCCCACGAAACCGTTTAATAATTACCGTTACTCTCCGATTGGTTTATTTACGGTGGAGATCGTGAGCCACAAGAAGTGCTATTTCTTCACAGAAATTCGTTCCTCGTACAGACTTTTCGAACACTATGAAATCGACCCACCATGTTGCAATTCGATACTACTACTTGTGCTCATAAAAATTTCGGAGTCGCTCCTAGATGAACCTCAACGCGATTTATCAAAAAAATTTATCTCTCCCCATGTGATGTCTGGAAGTTGAACAACATTTTTTGTAACTGTCAAAGTCTCCTTTATAACGGTATAAATATGTTAAAAAGCAACGTAGCTGAAAATTTTAAAAAAAGCATCTGAAAGTAGAGATTTCAAGCTTTCAAACGGGTTTTTAACGTTATCAATACAACAATTTTTGCCGGAGTTATGATCAATTGAAATTGACCCAATTTCTCGGGTTCGTAGAGGTGATCTTTTGATTTTTTCGGTATATAACTACCAACAATATTTGTGTATGCTCCTCAATGATTGCCGAACAAACTCGCAAAATTGCAATTCTCGCGACAGTTTTACTCTCAAGTGGACACGCACCCTAATACTATCGCGAGTTACTCACAAGAGTCAAATTCAACTGAGTTTTATTTTGCACGAAAGGAATAGCACCCTCCGATAGTACTCTAGATAGCGTGTACACTGAGGAATTTAACTCTCGAGTGTGACTCGCGACAATTTTAGGGTGCGTGTCCACTTGAGAGGAAAACGGTCGCGAGTTACTGTCGAGAGTCATATTCGTCAGTGTTTTATTTTGCACGAAAGGAATAGTAGTCTTAGATAGCACTCCCGATAGCGTGTACACTGACGAATTTGACTCTCGAGTGTGACTCGCGACAATTTTAGGGTGCGTGTCCACTTGAGAATAAAACTGTCGCGAGTTATTCTCGAGAGTCAAATTTGGCAGTGTTTTATTTTGCACGAAAGGAATAGCACTCTTCGATAGTACTCTCAATAGCGTGTACACTGACGAATTAGACTATCGAGAGTAACTCGCGACAGTTTTAGGGTGCGTGTCCACTTGCGAATAAAACTGTCGCGAGTTATTCTCGAGAGTCAAATTTGGCAGTGTTTTATTTTGCACGGAAGGAATAGCAGTCTTTGATAGCATTCCCGATAGCGTGTACATTGACGAATTAGACTCTCCGGAGTAACTCGCGACAGTTTTAGGGTGCGCGTCCACTTGAGAATAAAACTGTCGCGAGTTACTTTCGAGAGTCAAATTCATCAGCGTTTTATTTTGCACGAAAGGAATAGTAGTCTTCGATAGCACTCACGATAGCGTGTACACTGACGAATTTGACTCTCCAGAATAACTCGCGACAGTTTTAGGGTGCGTGTCCACTTGCGAATAAAACTGTCGCGAGTTATTCTCGAGAGTCAAATTTGGCAGTGTTTTATTTTGCACGAAAGGAATAGCAGTCTTTGATAGCACTCCCGATAGCGTGTACACTGACGAATTAGACTCTCCGGAGTAACTCGCGACAGTTTTAGGGTGCGCGTCCACTTGAGAATAAAACTGTCGCGAGTTACTTTCGAGAGTCAAATTTGGCAGTGTTTTATTTTGCACGAAAGGAATAGCACTATCAATAGCCTGTACACTGAGGAATTTGACTCTCCGGAGTAACTCGCGACAGTTTTAGGGTGCGTGTACACTTGAGAATAAAACTGGTGCGAGTTACTCTCGAGCGTCAAATTCGTCAGTGTTTCACTTTGCACGGAAGGAATAGTAGTCTTCGATAGCACTCCCGATAGCGTGTACACTGACGAATTTGACTCTCCAGAGTAACTCGCGACAGTTTTAGGGTGCGCGTCCACTTGCGAATAAAACTGTCGCGAGTTATTCTCGAGAGTCAAATTTGGCAGTGTTTTATTTTGCACGAAAAGAATAGCACTCTCCGATAGTACTCTATATAGCGTGTACATTGACGAATTAGACTCTCCGGAGTAACTCGCGACAGTTTTAGGGTGCGTGTCCACTTGAGAGTAAAACTGGCGCGAGTTTCTCTCTAGAGTCATATTCGTCAGTGTTTTATTTTGCACGAATGGAATAGCACTCTCAATAGCGTGTATACTTTCAAATTTGTCTCTTAAGAGTAACTCGCGACAGTTTTACTCTCAAATGGACACGCACCCTTACTCTCAAATGGACACAGGCCATTATAATTCTATGTTAATTCCGGGAGAGACGCTCCACAGGCTGAGATGCACCAGTTTTTATTGTGGCAATACTGTACGATTCTCAACTATTTTTCTGTTATCATTAATTAACATTTTAACATTTGTAAATAATCTCAAAACGAAGAACACGTACATTATATTATTTCCGTGTAACAGAAGTATAAAAACTACTTAGTGCTCCAAACTTCTGATGAAATATTTTTGCATGTGGTCAGTACAAATGTTATTACCTTCTTATGGTATGGTTTTAACTATCAGTATCGACTTAAATAGTAACAATGGTTTCTCTTTTAGCTTTTTTCATCGTGTTTTGACAAAATTTATTGTACTGGTTCTTGTTTTTGTATAGGTGCGTCTCTCCCTCAATTTAAGGACAGGCGCACCATTAATGTAGGTAAGTGTACTAGGCAGCAGTTTCTATAAAAAATGAAGCATCCTCTTTTTAATTAATTAAAAAGCGATAAATTAAAACTGGAATTTGTTCTTTGCCACACTGTTTGCTAACATCTTCCAGTTTAATTAATTAAAATTAATTAATTTATATTTATTGCTCTGTAATCAGCTAATTAAAATGGGGATGCTTCATTTTTGACAAAAACGACTGCCTAGTGATTCTAATAATTATTGTATTGAATGTTTAGAAGATTATTATTCAACCACACCTACACTAGATCGGATTTCTTGTTTATAATGCCACAAATTTCTCCACGAAACATGTACTTTGTACTCTCCTTTGTGTAATATTTGATAGAGAAAAAAAAAGAGTACAACCCAGGCCCTAGGGAGATCTTTTTTAAACATCATATTAATATAAGACAAAGGATAATATTGAGGACTTTCCAGGAAAATAACCAAAATGTGTTGCTCTAAAAGAAAGAGGTTATAATTTACATGTGATGTATATACAATATTTACAAATATGCAAAATGGTTTATTAATTACCTAAAAGAAAGAGAAACGACCATTAAAGTCTATTCTCCTCAATTACTCTTAGATCTATTATTTTATTTATCGCTAATTATTTATCACTTTAATCTTTGCACATGAGCTCTCTTACATCATCTCTCTATATTTTGATCTCCCTCGTTGAGCATCGATATATATCGACTAGAGGGCGCGCTGAGCTAGTAAAGCGCGGCTAATTTGAATTAAAGAAAGTATCCTTTCTTTACGTTAACATATCAAAATAAAAGTTTTACTCACTTAACGTCACATATTATTAAAGAAATTCAAATAAACAATTAAACTATGCCTGCCTATACTTTCCATTATCTTCAATAAGATTCTTATAAACAGAAAACAAAATGTGGTGCGTCTCTCCCGAAATTACCGTAATTTCAGTAACTGTAAAATACAAAATCTGGAACTGGTCATTTAGACGGGCGGTAATAGGTTCAGTGTTAAAGAAATTATCTCTTCCCGAGCTTTGGTAAGGAATTCCAGAAGAGCCAGAACGCTACGAACCTTCATTAGGTTAACAACATTTTATTAACATTTGTACGGACTTAAACCTTATAACCTTTGCCTAGAACTTGGCATTGAACTTTGTACGTTCTCAGTTGTTTCTATTAAATTTATTGCTACGCACTTTTAGAACGTTTTTCATAGAAACCATTAGTTAACGTTCGAAACAAATTCGTTCCCGGTTCCGGATTCGGTGCGGCGCACAGTGGGCAATTTGGACAAAATCGGATTCAAAATCAAGGAACTTTCGATAGAAATGAGGTAGAGCGATGAAAATTTTTTAAAAATTAAAGCTGAAACTTTGTTGAATATGGGAAAAATAGGGAGATTATTACCATCCAATCATTTCAACGAAAAACTGACTTCATTAGTTTTTGTCACAAAAATCTATTTTTTGCAAAATCCTGAGGTCGTAGACAAATTTTGAGACCAGATTTGAAATCAGCGTGAAAAAATCTATGGGAAATGATGTATAGCATGTTAAAAAAAAATTTTCCGCGCGTGGTATTGGAAAAACTAAAATTTTCTTGAATTTGTGCGCGTTTAACGAATTTTCTCGAGGTTAAAAAACGTTCGTACCACAATCTCTCTATTTTTCTCATATTCTACAAAGTTGCAGCTTTCATTAAAAAAAGACTTCATCGCTCTACCTCATTCCGATCGAAAGTTCCTTGATTTTGAATCCGATTTTGTCCAAATTGCCCACTGTGCGGCGTTTTCGCGAATGGGGCGTACGCGGAACAGGCGAAATTTGGCGGAACCGCACGTGCGCTTTGATTAGCGGAACGACAACCTTGAACCGGTGTTCACCGCGAGGCAATACTGCGCCGAAACCTGCGCTGGACCCGAGCCAATCGTCCGAGTCTTCGTCGTCGTCAGGGCTAGAGAAATTTCTCGGCCGTGCCAAGTAAGGCTAGACAGGATTTTTCTCTTTTCCCTCGGCTTTCACGAGCTCTCTTCTTTCCTTTTTTCTTCTTTTTTTTTCCGCCGAATCCGCGAATCTCCAAGGAGAGAGAAACGTCGATCGTGCATTGATTCGCGGGGAGATAACAGGTGCCCTACCTCGTGTTCGAAATAGAATCGATCACCGCGGAGATAGAGTTTGAAGAGAGACTTCAGATTCCGCAGACCTTTCTCGATCGGTCTCGCGAGTCTTGAATCCCGTCGATAAGAATCGTCGCGCGAACCAATTCGAACGTGTTCGCTTAGAGAGCGATATTCAATTGCTGTAATTACAGTGATTTCTCGATATATGTCAACAACACGGGTCTTGCCAGCGACATATATAGTCCAGGAGACATATCCGAGCTTTGTTACGTTTACACTCGGCGTCCGAGGCCTCTTGAGCTTCGCGACCCCTCAAAGGGTATACCCCGCGGTAGTGGGGATGGTTCTGCGACGTTTATCGTCCAGGTGTTGGCGACATATATAGAGGAATCACTGTATGGACGAAAACGGTACCCGGAGATTTGAACTGAACGATATGAAGAACATTGAGTGGACAATATTGAAACAATTGCCGATATTCAGTTGTTGTTTTACATAGAACAATAAATTCCATGTTGAAACAATTGGTGAGACAGCAAGAAAAATGTAGATGGCGTATATTTACGTCTTCCGTATATATTGGTAGATTTGTGAGAGCGGTAGTGGGGATAATTCCGCGACGTTTATCACCCAGGTCTTGGCGACATATATAGAGAAATCACTGTATGGACGAAAACGGTACCCGGAGATTTGAACTGAACGATATGAAGAACATTGAGTGGACAATATTGAAACAATTGCCGATATTCAGTTGTTGTTTTACATAGAACAATAAATTCCATGTTGAAACAATTGGTGAGACAGCAAGAAAAATGTAGATGGCGTATATTTACGTCTTCCGTATATATTGGTAGATTTGTGAGAGCGGTAGTGGGGATAATTCCGCGACGTTTATCACCCAGGTCTTGGCGACATATATAGAGAAATCACTGTATGGACGAAAACGGTACCCGGAGATTTGAACTGAACGATATGAAGAACATTGAGTGGACAATATTGAAACAATTGCCGATATTCAGTTGTTGTTTTACATAGAACAATAAATTCCATGTTGAAACAATTGGTGAGACAGCAAGAAAAATGTAGATGGCGTATATTTACGTCTTCCGTATATATTGGTAGATTTGTGAGAGCGGTAGTGGGGATAATTCCGCGACGTTTATCACCCAGGTCTTGGCGACATATATAGAGAAATCACTGTATGGACGAAAACGGTACCCGGAGATTTGAACTGAACGATATGAAGAACATTGACTGGACAATATTGAAACAATTGCCGATATTCAGTTACTGTTTTACATAGAACAATAAATTCCATGTTGAAACAATTGGTAAAACCGTAAAGGTGTTATAGCAAGAAAAATGTAGATGGCGTATATTTACGTCTTCCGTATATATTGGTAGATTTGTGAGAGCGGTAGTGGGGATAATTCCGCGACGTTTATCACCCAGGTCTTGGCGACATATATAGAGAAATCACTGTATGGACGAAAACGGTACCCGGAGATTTGAACTGAACGATATGAAGAACATTGAGTGGACAATATTGAAACAATTGCCGATATTCAGTTGTTGTTTTACATAGAACAATAAATTCCATGTTGAAACAATTGGTGAGACAGCAAGAAAAATGTAGATGGCGTATATTTACGTCTTCCGTATATATTGGTAGATTTGTGAGAGCGGTAGTGGGGATAATTCCGCGACGTTTATCACCCAGGTCTTGGCGACATATATAGAGAAATCACTGTATGGACGAAAACGGTACCCGGAGATTTGAACTGAACGATATGAAGAACATTGAGTGGACAATATTGAAACAATTGCCGATATTCAGTTGTTGTTTTACATAGAACAATAAATTCCATGTTGAAACAATTGGTGAGACAGCAAGAAAAATGTAGATGGCGTATATTTACGTCTTCCGTATATATTGGTAGATTTGTGAGAGCGGTAGTGGGGATAATTCCGCGACGTTTATCACCCAGGTCTTGGCGACATATATAGAGAAATCACTGTATGGACGAAAACGGTACCCGGAGATTTGAACTGAACGATATGAAGAACATTGACTGGACAATATTGAAACAATTGCCGATATTCAGTTACTGTTTTACATAGAACAATAAATTCCATGTTGAAACAATTGGTAAAACCGTAAAGGTGTTATAGCAAGAAAAATGTAGATGGCGTATATTTACGTCTTCCGTATATATTGGTAGATTTGTGAGAGCGGTAGTGGGGATAATTCCGCGACGTTTATCACCCAGGTCTTGGCGACATATATAGAGAAATCACTGTATGGACGAAAACGGTACCCGGAGATTTGAACTGAACGATATGAAGAACATTGAGTGGACAATATTGAAACAATTGCCGATATTCAGTTGTTGTTTTACATAGAACAATAAATTCCATGTTGAAACAATTGGTGAGACAGCAAGAAAAATGTAGATGGCGTATATTTACGTCTTCCGTATATATTGGTAGATTTGTGAGAGCGGTAGTGGGGATAATTCCGCGACGTTTATCACCCAGGTCTTGGCGACATATATAGAGAAATCACTGTATGGACGAAAACGGTACCCGGAGATTTGAACTGAACGATATGAAGAACATTGAGTGGACAATATTGAAACAATTGCCGATATTCAGTTGTTGTTTTACATAGAACAATAAATTCCATGTTGAAACAATTGGTGAGACAGCAAGAAAAATGTAGATGGCGTATATTTACGTCTTCCGTATATATTGGTAGATTTGTGAGAGCGGTAGTGGGGATAATTCCGCGACGTTTATCACCCAGGTCTTGGCGACATATATAGAGAAATCACTGTATGGACGAAAACGGTACCCGGAGATTTGAACTGAACGATATGAAGAACATTGACTGGACAATATTGAAACAATTGCCGATATTCAGTTACTGTTTTACATAGAACAATAAATTCCATGTTGAAACAATTGGTAAAACCGTAAAGGTGTTATAGCAAGAAAAATGTAGATGGCGTATATTTACGTCTTCCGTATATATTGGTAGATTTGTGAGAGCGGTAGTGGGGATAATTCCGCGACGTTTATCACCCAGGTCTTGGCGACATATATAGAGAAATCACTGTATGGACGAAAACGGTACCCGGAGATTTGAACTGAACGATATGAAGAACATTGACTGGACAATATTGAAACAATTGCCGATATTCAGTTACTGTTTTACATAGAACAATAAATTCCATGTTGAAACAATTGGTAAAACCGTAAAGGTGTTATAGCAAGAAAAATGTAGATGGCGTATATTTACGTCTTCCGTATATATTGGTAGATTTGTGAGAGCGGTAGTGGGCATAATTCCGCGTCGTTTATCATCCAGGTCTTGGCGACATATATAGAGAAATCACTGTATGGACGAAAACGGTACCCGGAGATTTGAACTGAACGATATGAAGAACATTGAGTGGACAATATTGAAACAATTGCCGATATGCAGTTGCTGTTTTAAATAGAGCGATAAATTCCATGTTGAAACAATTGGTAAAACCGTAAAGGTGTTATAGCAAGAAAAATGTAGATGGCGTATATTTACGTCTTCCGTATATATTGGTAGATTTGTGAGAGCGGTAGTGGGGATAATTCCGCGTCGTTTATCATCCAGGTCTTGGCGACATATATAGAGAAATCACTGTACTGACAAAAACGGTACCCGGAGATTTGAACTGAACAATATGAAGAACATTGACTGGACAATATTGAAACAATTGCCGATATTCAGTTGCTGCTTTACATAGAGCGATAAATTCCATGTTGAAACAATTGGTAAAACCGTAAAGGTGTTACAGCAAGAAAAATGTAGATGGCGTATATTTACGTCTTCCGTATATATTGGTAGATTTGTGAGAGCGGTAGTGGGGATAATTCCGCGTCGTTTATCATCCAGGTCTTGGCGACATATATAGAGAAATCACTGTACTGACAAAAACGGTACCCGGAGATTTGAACTGAACAATATGAAGAACATTGACTGGACAATATTGAAACAATTGCCGATATTCAGTTGCTGCTTTACATAGAGCGATAAATTCCATGTTGAAACAATTGGTAAAACCGTAAAGGTGTTACAGCAAGAAAAATGTAGATGGCGTATATTTACGTCTTCCGTATATATTGGTAGATTTGTGAGAGCGGTAGTGGGGATAATTCCGCGTCGTTTATCATCCAGGTCTTGGCGACATATATAGAGAAATCACTGTACTGACAAAAACGGTACCCGGAGATTTGAACTGAACAATATGAAGAACATTGACTGGACAATATTGAAACAATTGCCGATATTCAGTTGCTGCTTTACATAGAGCGATAAATTCCATGTTGAAACAATTGGTAAAACCGTAAAGGTGTTACAGCAAGAAAAATGTAGATGGCGTATATTTACGTCTTTCGTATATATTGGTAGATTTGTGAGAGCGGTAGTGGGGATAATTCCGCGACGTTTGTTATCAAGGCCTCGGCGACATATATAGAGAAATCACTGTACTGACAAAAACGGTACCCGGAGATTTGAACTGAACAATATGAAGAACATTGACTGGACAATATTGAAACAATTGCCGATATTCAGTTGCTGCTTTACATAGAGCGATAAATTCCATGTTGAAACAATTGGTAAAACCGTAAAGGTGTTACAGCAAGAAAAATGTAGATGGCGTATATTTACGTCTTTCGTATATATTGGTAGATTTGTGAGAGCGGTAGTGGGGATAATTCCGCGACGTTTGTTATCAAGGCCTCGGCGACATATATAGATAAATCACCGTATTCCGCGGAATTCTGCCGGTAGAAAACGCCGGTTATAATCGGCTTTGTTCTACCGCGTTTACGAGAATCGTTTCATCGTTGGCAGTGGTCGTCGAGTAAACAATCATCGAGTAAACAATCGTTCTCGGTTACTGGCACGCGACACGACGTCGACTGCGGATTATC
This sequence comes from Halictus rubicundus, assembly GCF_050948215.1. Lineage (NCBI taxonomy): Eukaryota > Metazoa > Arthropoda > Insecta > Hymenoptera > Halictidae > Halictus > Halictus rubicundus. Next base: position 5,608,629 of record NC_135161.1, on the reverse strand, counting down.
TGCGTCTCGATACGAATGAGACTTAGTTAACCCCTAGGCTACTGTAGGCGCCTATAGGCGCTTAGAAATTTTGCGTTTGTGACACTGATGACTATGGCGCTTATCTCATTGTTTGTCGCCTGAGACTGAGGACGCCTAAACGCGCTCGATGCATCCCTACCCAAAATTTCGTCGTTCTCAGTGTACGTCGGAACTGAATTCCTACCGTATGGTACGACTGCACAGTGCGGACAAATTGCCTATTTTGGGCCCCTTCTCTAAATTTGCTTAACAATGCGTATACAGGCTGTCCCACGTAACGCTTTTCACGATTTTTCAAGTACTTGCGATAACATGACAGAAAATATTTTCAACAAAAGTTGATCAGTTTTCCATTGACTATACATTCCAATAAAAGAAAGTTCGAAAAAGATTTTTTTTTAGTATTGTCAAGGTCACCATTATTTTGTCAAATGACACTTTGTATTTATGACTCAACAGTATTATAGTCCGTATCGAGACGAATTCGACGACCTAGTATACCATGACCTTCGGATGACCTTGAAGGCAAAGAAATGAAACTGTCAACAAAACATGACCGTCTGCTTGAATGGGTATTCCCCGCGATAGTGGGGATAGTTCTGCGACTCTTATCAGCCAGGTATTTGCGACATATATCGTCCAGGAGATACTATCCTTTGATCCACGCTGCACTCTCGAGCTTCGCGGCCCCTCACGGGGTACACCCCGCGGTAGCGGGGATGGTTCTGCGACATTTATGAGCCAAGTATTTGCGACATATATCGAAGAAAGACTGTACACATGTACTGAGACTTGTCCGCACCGTGAGCCGGTGCGTCTCAAAGTCTGCCATAATCAAGACGGTAAACTGACTTGGCCAACATCGTTTCGATCTCATCGAGTCTTTCAACTCCTGCGGGCTATCTAGGCGAATGGTTCCTCCGGGAATCGGTGACGCTGCTTCTGTGTTCTCCGGATCGCGAGCGAGATCGGTGACCGGATATGGGAAAGCGAAAAGCGGCGTCCACGGGCGGTTCGCGTTCGATTGACAGAGATCGAAAGTGTTCGATCGTTTTCCGGGCTCGAAACTCGACCGCCTGGAGTGTTAAAAACATTTCGAATCGTTCCGCGCGCCGCGGGATGAAAGCGTTCCAGCACGGGAATGAAATTTCCCGAGCTCGGGAGAAAGAGAGAGATTCCGCGGCACGGCAATTAATGTTTTTATTAATCGATTGAATGGAACGGAAATCGGCGGACGAGCATTCGGCGGAACGCGTCCGTGAAAAGACACGCTCGGCCGAGTATCTGCCGTCCCGGCTGGTCTTTTATTCGTTTGTAAACGAATTTCATTGAACCGGCGACCTGTCACGAATCCTTTCTCGCGGATAGCACCGAGCCAATCGAAACTGTCACGCTGCCCAACATTCTCTCTCTCTCTCTCTCTCTCTCTCTCTCTCTCTCTCCTTCGCTCCCTCTTCCCTATTTAGAGGCCATTCATTTGGCTCCTCGGTGACTTTTGTCCCGTAGAAACGGCCGGCCTCCTGGAGGCAATCGCCCAGCTTCAATTTGCAATTCCGCTTTGTCCGATGACATATGTTACTATGTGGGGGGGGGGGGGCTACATCTTTGACTCCCCCCACTCCCGTTACCCTTGGTTTACACTTTGCGTCGAACCAGCTGCCCTGCTTCCCTAGATGCTCGCGGACCCCTCCACCGGTGACGAGCGTCACGTCCCGTGGGTTGGTCATTAATGAAAATTAACCCTTTGCACTCGAGCGGCGCCGATACGGCGCCCGCCAGATTTGAATCGGATTCAAAATCAAAGAACTTTCGATAGAAATGAGGTAGAGTGATGAAATTTTTTTTAAATTAAACCTGAAACTTTGTAGAATAAGGGAAAAATAAGGAGATTATGGTACGAACGTTTTCTAACCTTGAGAAAATTCGTTAAACTTGAACAATTTCAAGAAAATTGTGGTTTTTCCAATACAACGCGCGGAAACATTTTTTTAACATGTTATACACCATTTCCCATAGATTTTTTCACGCTGACTTCAAATTTGGTTTCAAAATTTGTCTACGACGTCAGGATTTTGTAAAAAATAGATTTTTGTGACAAAAACTAATGAAATCATTTCTATCGAAAGTTCTTTGATTTTGAATCCGTTTTCGTCCAAATTGTCCACTGTGTGACGCTGCTGCGGCGTTACAGTCTTTTTTTTTTGGGGTCATGGAAATTTGCCTCATCAATTCTTACCTTCTCTACAAACAAGAGAAGACTAAAAAAGGGAAAAAGCCACTGAGCTATTTGAAATTTTTAAAAACACTTGTTTAGCAATTGAGAGGAACATATCGCCAGCATCGTGAACAAGCGTCTACGTCGCATTCTGATGACATTAGACTCAATGGAAAGCTGCACATAGTACTTAAAGGGCCGAAAAGGGACTGTAAGGTTTGCTCTGACCGTAATACGCCTGGAGGTAGGCGGGAAGTAACATATTATTGTGATACGTGTCCTGATAAACCTAGGTTGCATCTTAGGCATTGTTTTACGCAATATCATACAAAAACTAATTACAGAGTATAATATTTCTCAAATTTTGTTGTTTTTGATATAAAAATAAATAAATTGGTGAAATTTTATTATTTGTATACGTTTGTTTGTTGATAAATGATTTTAAAGTACTTGTAAAATGTTTCCCAAAATTTGGCCGAAATCGTCTCGAGTTGCTGGTTTGCGCAAGCGAAAAAGGCCTCGAGTGCAAAGGGTTAATCGTCAATTGAAATTTTTCAATGATGTTACGCGGGAAACATCAACAAACGAAAATGTAACCACTATCTTAAGGGGGCCGGCAGACATTTGGTCTCGATTGTCACGCTATGTTACGCTGTGCCTTTTTTCCTAGACATTTTACGTCTTAAATAAGTATGTAATTAATTAAAAATGCATACCACCGTGTCTGTACATGTCTTTGCTACGTCTGTCCAGAGCCTTTTTTTCGATACGAACACTAAATCTCTCGAAATTAAGAGAATCTCTCTGCGGCAGCCATCTTGTGACGTTATACTTGATTCAGAAAGCGAGCAAAACAATGTTTCTTCTAATAAGTGTCGTTTGTAGTTTCAACACTAAACCTACCAAGCATTACCGGTATCTGGTAAATATCGCCTTATGAAAACAGTAACCTGAAACTTATTAAGATTGTCTGTAATTTTCAATATAATAAATGCTTGGATAAGGAAATTTATTCCACTATTTTCCATAAATGAATTTTCATAGTTTCAAAAATTGTAATATAGAAAACCGGTCATTATGACCGTGGTAGGTTTAGTGTTAATATCAAAAGATATTATTTATATAAAAATGGCGACTATAGATGGCGCTCGTGCATACAGGCTGTCATATGAATGTCGGATCATAGGGAATTCTCGATATAGAGTGACTCCCACTCATGTGCGCTTTTAAAAATCGCATAAATTTGTTAATATTGGACCATACGACATGGGTTTTTTTTAAGAACTTAGCACAATTGGTTTGCTACATAAAGTGAAAAAATCTTTTTACAAAAATTGCAATTGGTCGAAATTGCATAGAAAATACTAAAAGATGTATTTTGTAACATTTTATGTGGACTTACATTGAAAATATAGAAAGGACGGTTTGTAGATCTGTATAAATTATACATATTCTAAGAATTTCATCACAATCGGTCAACGTTGCAATGAGCTACAGATGTTTCCAAATGACCTAATTTGGAACAAATAATTAATTCCCTAACAAGGCCAAAATTCTGCGATTTTCACCCTTAAGCTTTCATCGTTAAACGTATGCAGCTCATTGCAACGTTCACCGATTTAGATTAAATATTCAGAATATGTATGATTGATACAGATATACAAAACGTACTTTTAAAATTTTTAATATAAGCCCTCAAAAAATAGTTACAAAATACAACTGTTAGCACTTTGTCTACAATTTCGACCAGTTGCAATTTTAATCAAACGTTTCTTTCACGTTATGTAGCGAACCAATTGTTCTAACTTCTCAAAAAAAAAAATCAAGTAGTATAGTCCACCATTGACAAAGTTATGCAATTTTTAAGAGCGTCCGAATATCAGTGGGAGTCACTCTAATTTTCCAATGCGGGAATCGATGGGATTTTGCAGGCCACCAAAATTCGTTTTGTTTTCTACAGTGCCGGACAAAATGACAGGACATTTGATGAACAGTGAATTCTCGATATATGTCAACAACACCGGCGTCGTGTATCGTATAGGAGACATGCCTGAGTCGTGTGATGTTTACACTTCTCGTGGCCTCTCGAGCTTCGTAGCTCCTCACGGGGTATACCCCGCGATAGTGGGGATAATTCCGCGACGATTATCGTCCAGGCCTTGGCGTCATATGTAAAGGAAAATCATTGTACTGACAAAAACTGAATATGAAGACAATCAGCTGAACTATTGGTAGACTTGTGAGAGCGGTAGTGGGGATAATTCCGCGACGTTTATCGTCCAGGCCTTGGCGTCATATATAAAGAAATCACTGTACTGACAAAAACTGAATATGAAGACAATCGACTGAACTATTGGTAGACTTGTGAGAGCGGTAGTGGGGATAATTCCGCGACGTTTATCGTCCAGGCCTTGGCGACATATACAGAGAAATCACTGTACTGACAAAAACTGAATATGAAGACAATCGACTGAACTATTGGTAGACTTGTGAGAGCGGTAGTGGGGATAATTCCGCGACGTTTATCATCCAGGCCTTGGCGTCATATACAGAGAAATCACAGTAAATCTCGTACACTCAGACCATCAGATGGATACCGGATATATCCGGTGCCGAAAGGGTTAATTACTTGTAACGTCTCTCCAAGAGAAACCGAAGATTGTTCAGACCTTTGAACCAATTGGAACGGCTTCGTTTCGGTGCATGACCTCTGTACAAGCTCACGGCCGCCGGTCCCAAGGTGGCGATCGATCGGAAGGACACCGTAAAAATCAAGCTCGATCGTGGACATTTATTCGAACCACTTTGCTCGTCGATCTAGCACCGACAGATGGATCGCTAGAGGCGGTACGGGCTCGAAACGTTCGAGCGGAGGCTCTGGAAATAGAGAAGAAGCACCGTCGTCGATCTTTCGTCCATCGTTTTATCGCGGCGCGTTCCTCTCGCCAGCGATCGTCGTCATCTCGTCTAGCATCTTGGAATCTGGCGAGGGTCGAGAGCACGGCGTGCAGGAAAGACGGTAGATCAATACTCGGGCATCCACTTTCCGCGTTCCTCCGTCGTATCCAGGATCCCTTTCGCGGCTCGTATTTTCATTCCGTGACGGATCAGCCGTCCTCCCATCCCCCCCCTCTCTCACTCTTTTCTCTCTGTTTCCCTCCCCTTCACACGCCCCCCCTTGTCAAAATATAACGAGGATCGATGCACGCGGCGCGGAGCTTCATCCCTCTTCTTGTTCCCCGGACTCGCAAACTTGCGGGGAGATTGATCGATGTCGATCGTTTCGCTTTCTTCCACGAGAATCATCTGTTCCCGACGCTGCCAGACCCCTGCGGCCAATCGATTGACGGATGACGGAGGGTTCGATGAACCTGCGAACCTACTGACCCCGCGAACCCACGTTTTTTCTCTCTCCCGGTTTATTCTAGCCGCGCTTCCAAAATCGCTCCACTTCGATCCCTTCGATTGCATTTATCAGGTTGTTGCAATTGAAACGACCGTTTTTCACGTTTGAAACTTTCCGTCTTTGTAGTTTCGTTTTTTCCACGACAGATAGCGTTGAGGTTGTGCAATATGAAAAATACATATTTCGTACTGTGCGTGCCGCACGAGAAGTCTCGTGACAAGAATGCGGGGCTGATTGGTCAGAGCGGAAAGGACACGCCTCTAGCTGCTCTATTGGCTGCAGCGGTTGCACATACTGTAGCGTGTGACGTCAAAGCTTAGGCATTGGCCTACTGGAGCGTCAACGGTGGGGATAGGCGGAGCGAGCGAGTGACCCCTTTGCCCTTGTGCCGTCCTAGACTTCTTGCGAGGCACGGACAGTACATGAATTTGCGTGTATAAGTTTTTTGAGGGTAAAACTATACAATACGCCCCATTTTTAAAGAAAAATCAATAAAAAAAATATTTTTCAGTAGTTTTTTATTTTATCTGTCAAATCACATAAATTGCTCATTTCTCTTCACAGCTATTCCTTGATCATGAACAAAACGTAATAAAACGTAGCAGAAAATAATTATTTTTGTTAACCTTACATCGGGCATATTGTAACAGAGTAGACGGGTAAAATGCCTCATCCATGCGACAATACGCCTCTACATAAATTATTCACTACTTTGGGAATATTATGCTTAATAAAGTATTATAAAAGTTTAAACAAAAGCAACAAATACTATAGTTACGAACAAAAATAGAGTAATATCTAATGAAATTATATTATTTCTTATTAAGGGCTGCTCTTTTGCCTTTCCAACCACAACGATTGCAAAAAGGATTGTACATCGTACAGAACTCATGTAACCAAGCTAAACATGATGTACATTGTATCCAGTCTTCTGTTGATTTAGTACAATAATAGCATTCAGTACACACTACGCACTTATTAGTGTCTTCATCGGAAATTTCTTCTTCTGAAGTATGCTTATTCACTGCTATCTCATTGCTACTTTCAGAAGAAGATGTTCTGTTCTTACTTCTTTTTGTCTTTGGTTTAGTATTTCCATACCTTTTTTCGTCTTTGGTTTCTTTTCAGGATGCTTATTCTTGGCTAAATCTTTAGCATGTTCTAAAGAACAGTGTTCTGTTTAGCATGTTCTTTGCTAAGAACCGTTGAACGACCTAAAGGAACTTTAGATTTTCCTATACTAATATGCTTTCTTAGAGTCCTTGCAGGTATACTGAAAACTCTAGAAGCTTCGTTAACTCCCATTTGTTTGATTTTTACCTTCTCCATTGCCTCGTTGAGATCTTTCTCAGACCATGATGCCCTTAATGTAGTCTTTACATATTTACGCGGCATTTCTATTAACAATTTTAAAAAATGTGTCATAATACATAAATAATTTGATTTTGAAGGTGGGGCGTATTATACAAGAACGATTGGGGCGTTTTGTAAATTCTTGGATACAAAACGCCTCGGCGTAAATTTGACAATAAAGCAAGAGGCGTGGGTAATATCTAGTTTTTCTACTTTTGAAACATATACGTTAATTTATCATACAAGAAATGGCGACGTAGGAAGCTGAATTTGTTTAGTACTCACCGCAAATTGTTCAGAAGCGGAAATTCGAAAGTTTTGAATATTTTTCGATGAAATGTAATAATTACGCATATACCTTAGCAGCGTCTGTGGGCGACTGAGGTACTTACTTATACGCGTAATACAATGGTGAGGCGTTTTGTCAAGCGGGGCGTATTGTATAGTTTTGCCCAACAGTGTGCGTGGCTCGAAATCGATTTTCGTTCACCATGGAAAAAAAGGAAATTCGTATAATTTACTTGGACGAGTTCAAGCTTGGACATACTGCGTCTGAAGTGGCGAAAAACGCAAATGCAGTTTATCAACCATGCCTTGGCGACATATATAGAGAAATCACTGTAGAATGCTGCGATGCGCTCAGGCTAACCGCTGTTCCCAAACCCTTATACCTAAGACGCCATGTTATCGTCGAATTCCAACAATTCGACTTGGATCTTGAAGACCAGTTAAGACCAGCTTCTGGTCGAACTTGAAGAATCCACGGGTTTCCGTTTTCTCGTAGATCGTGTCTCGCGATTAAAGATTAATTCCTCGCTAAGACGAAGCGTTTCGACTGGCCAATTCTCGGTTTGGAACTCTAGGATCGATTAGGCTAGCGGGATACCGGGAGACGCAGACTCGAAGTCGGATGACGGAATCAAGAACCGATATCTGGCGGCACGGCGACAAAAGTCGACCGGTTTGTTAAACCGTCCCTGCCGGCTCCATAATTCATAAGAAGGGGAGGTTTCTTTTATTCATCGTAGAGTTCCATCGCGTCGTCGGCGGCTGGACGTGACCGATGAGATACCCTAAGGGTGTCCTCTTCCCATGACCCGTTTTCCATCATGCCGTGCACCGGCTTACGTCCGTACCAGTCAACAAGTGATACCTATCGATCCTTCTCGACCGTTTCTCAACGGTAACCCCCGCACCACGGCCTCGTCAGCTTCTTCTCCCTCTGGATCCTTCCATTTATATTTCCCTGTTGTCCTTCGAAGATTTCCTCGAAAAACCTGCCCCCCGAGATCTCGAGGATCTCGACGAACAATTAATATTCCGTCTCGTCGCCCCGGAACTCGCACTACCCATGCCGTACATCTCGCTTAACACGTTAAGTGTCCAGTATAAACGGATGATTTTTAAAAAATCCACACCGTTGTTTACGTTGTTTCAATAAATTGCATTGATTTTTTTTTATATAACAGTGATTTCTCTATATACGTCGCCAAGACCTGGACGATAAACGTCGCGGAACTGTCCCCACTGCCGTATTCGATTGGCGTATTCTGAGTAGAAAAGTACTAAAGTGTTAACCCCTTAACTTGTACGCTCGAGTTAATTCGAGCGCGCTAAACAGGCCAAACTGTGCACACTCGAGATAATTCGGGCGGCGTTGTATTTTATGCTGCTATAATTTTTCACACTCGAATATAATCGAGAATTGAAACTAACAATGTGAAAGCAAAGAAAAAAAATCGTTTTATTGATATTTATCATTTACATGGGATCGTAAGCTATAACACTTATTTATTCAAGAATAAAATATAGCCTTTTTCCATGGAACAAAAGCGCAGTATATCAAAAATTGATTTTTTGACCGGTTTTTTTTTAAAAAAACTGTGCGTTAAGGGGTTAATTATCAGATTTTATGTTGTGCCTTCGAAACTGACAGAATTCGGTTTCTTTTAGGTCACAGCTCGATCACAATTCCTGGAAAAGCTCCCTGGGAGTGTTTACAGTGAATTCTCGATATATGTCACCAACACGGGTCTTATCAGCGACGTGTATCGTCCAGGAGACATACCCGAGCCGTGTTATGTCTACACTTCTCAGCGTCCGAGGCCTCTCACGGGGTACACCCCGCGGTAGTGGGGATATTTCCGCGACGTTTATCCTCTAAGCCTTGGCGACATACGGAGCTCTGTCCACTTGAATATCTTGGTTATTTCAAACAATACGAGACAATGTTACTTACGGAAGTTGTAGGGTTTAAGAAATTATATAATCTGGTATTAATGATATTCTTGCAAGGCGTAGAGAAGATATAGAGGTCACCTTTGTTTCTTTAATCGGAATGTCCAATTTTTTATGCTCGATTTCGATAGATTATTCTGAGTATAAAAGTACTAAAGTGTATTTGTTCCTAAAACTTACCGTTGCTGAAATGTTTCACTGTTTTCATGAAGAATGTTCGAGATGTCGGCCATCTGCAGCGATGCAACGTTGCAGTCTTTGAACTGTTGCGTCTCTTACACGTCTTATTGTTGGAGCGTCTATTGTAGCTGCGATAATTCGTTGCTTCGTATCTTCCGGAGTTGTTGGTGCATCTCGATACACAATGTTTTTCAATGTTCCCCACAAGAAAAAATCTAGGGCTGTCAAATCTGGACTTCGTGCTGGCCAGCAAATAGTGCCACCGCGTCCTATCCATCGATTTCGGAATATTTCATTAAGCCCTTCTCATCCTTCGAGCTTAGTGTGTTGGACATCCATCGTGCTGATAGCACATTGTCTGACGAACGCTTAATGGCACGTTTTCTAATAAATTTGGCAATGCATTTCTTAAGAACGTATCATATTTTTGACCAGTAAAAGTGCCGTCAATGAAATAAGGCCAAATTATTTGTTGCCCTATGATTCCACACCACACATTAATGGACCAGCGTCTTTGATGATCAATTTCTCGTAGCCAGTGAGGATTTTCTACTGACCAATAATGCGTGTTATGTAAATTAACAGTGCTGGTAAAAGTAGCCTCATCGGTGAATAGTATTAAAGAGACAAAAAGTGGATTGATTCGTAGCTGCTCTTGAGCCCATCCACAAAATCTAACACGATTTACATGATCCATGTCATGTAATTTCTGGTGAATGTGGTACAGATGGTATTTGTCACGAGTGAGAATTCGTAATGCACTACTTTTGCTGACTTCAGATTCGCGCTAAATCTGACGTACACTGATACGAGGATTATGATGTACCATTGCAAAAACGTTAATTTCATTATCTTCATCACTACATACAGACTTTTCACGATTCATCTTACGAACAGCGAGACTTCCCGTTTCTTTTAAGTTTTTACACAATCTTTCAAAAATCTTGTGCGAAGGGCATATGCGGTTTGGATATCTTTCAACGTACAAATTTCGAAACACAATTGCGTTTCTCTTATTTTTCTCTGATTGTTCTTCGAGTGAAAATTTCATATTGACTATCTTATGTTCACTAACTGAGAAACGGACTGACACTAATCTAATTTTTCTTGAAACTAGTTGTGCTATCCGAAATCTGATTGGAAGTAAACAATAATAATAAGTTAACTGTCATTAGTAATGACAAATGAAATGAATATTAATTACAAAGACAAATTTCAATTTGAAATGTACATTAATTACAAAAACAAATTTCAATTTGAAATGTATATTAATTACAAAAACTTAAGGTTGTATAAAATTAGATGAATAAAAATTGGCTTTAAAATTTGAATGCTATGGCAATCACGTCATTTTGCATCACTATGAAAATGAATGCTATAGCATTTGCGTCCGCGAACGTGTTAAATGCCAATCCTCGGCTTTTCCTAGTAGCATACCGATCTTCGCGAGCTTCTGTTATCCCGATCGAGAAATCGGACGATTTAATCGTGCTCGAGAGTCGATCGAAGTGGAAAACGTAGGAGGTCATTATCCGCAATCCGCCAGATTAAAAGGAAAAAATTATCCGCAAGAGGTAATTATCCGCAATCTTCCCGTTCGATCGACCTCGCAAATCACTCGAAAAAGGACGACAAGAGTCCTTCCGGACAGGATTCTCATGGTGTTTCTCGAAGTCGTTCGACTGCGAGAGCTCCTGCGAGCGATCGATTCGAACTTTGCAAATGGGATCGTTGGTGTTCGATAATTGTGGGGTTTGATAAGCGTGACTCGGTGGTGTTGGCTGGCGAGAGAGGGGGAGAGAGAGAGAGAGAGAGAGAGAGAGGGAGAGAGAGAGAGAGAGAGGCGAGAGTAACCGGCGTAAGTATCGATCCTGGAAGCCACACCTCGACGCAGCGCGACCCCGGAGTTACGCGTTTCCACGATTACGCTCGCAGCCGTGTTCCTCGTGGCCCGTGTTCTCTTTGACGGGCCCCACGCCGACAATCCGCTCCCATAACTCGTTTTCCTGTAGGAATCACCGAGAGCTATCTATCCACCTCCCACACGAATTATCCTGGATCCTTGCGCAACCGGAGCTACGCAACGATTTCGTTCCTCGTGTACCGAAATTGCGAAGGAGGGATCTTCAGAACCGCTTTGTTGTTTGCTGTCGTTCCTCGAGGCTCTAAAAAAGAAAAAAAGGATTGTTTCAATCGTAAAGTGTAGGTTCTCTATCGTCCGGAGAGAACAGCATCGCTAGAACGACGACGCTCGGCGATTTTCGCGTAGATTCGGCCCGCGGCTCCACTTGACATTAATTAAGCCGGGATCGTTGAATTGTATCGCGCTAGATGTCTCTTCGTTGACCTTAATGAACGATCGGGAGTACCGTCGCCGATCGCGAAACGTCCACTCCGCAACGGCGCAATGTGGTCAATTTGGAGCGATGAAATTTTTTTTAAATTAAAGCTGAAACTTTGTTGAATATGGGAAAAATAGGGAGATTATTACCATCCAATCGTTTCAACGAAAAAATGACTTCATTAGTTTTTGTCACAAAAATCTATTTTTTGCAAAATCCTGAGGTCGTAGACAAATTTTGAGACCAGATTTGAAATCAGCGTGAAAAAGTCTATGCGAAATGTTGTATAGCATGTTAAAAAAAAATTTTCCGCGCGTGGTATTGGAAAAACTAAAATTTTCTTGAATTTATCCGCGTTTAACGAATTTTCTCGAGGTCAAAAAACGTTCGTACCACAATCTCTCTATTTTTCCCATATTCTACAAAGTTGCAGCTTTCATTTACAAAAAATTTCATCGGTCTACCTCATTCCTATCGAAAGTTCCTTGATTTTGAATCCGATTTTGTCCAAATTTCCCACTGTGTGGCGCACTGTGGTCCAGATCGAGGAATTAGCTGTTCACAAAGATTTTAGCATTGTTTCAAGCCTTAAAGCCATAGCAAAGTAGGTCGTTGGATTAGTCTTGACGTTAACTGTAACATTATTAAGTAAAAAATATATGGCGAGAATTTGAAAATCAAGGTGATATTGATTTTTATTTAACGAACAAAATTTGTTTAATTTTCTGTATTGAACTTTATAGAAGAGTGATTACTGATTAATTTTTGTTTGAAACATTTTCTTGTCGGAGTACCGGAAATGCCCGAAAAATTGTGTTAACGTGTGAATAATGAATGGTATTTAGTATATTATTGAAACAAATGGTGATATTTGAAATCTGTTTTCGCAGGTGTATTTCTTATAAAAAGACACACAATTTTGCCATGTACACCATTTTCCTGTCTGCAGTAGTTTCCAAGATATTCGTGGAAAATGTTTTTTACCCTCGAGTTTCAGGTTTTGACCTTGGCTGTTACCAGGTTTTCAAATAATAGAATAGTCTTTCATTCTGGAGATAATGTGATTTTTATCTTAAATTGATTATTTGGCCATTTGATCTTAAAAGAATCCTATGACAACCTTAAGAACCTCTTAACTCTCCGCGAGGTTCCGGTCACAGAGGCAATTTAAACAATAATAACTTTTGTACCGGGACCGAATGGGATGTGAATCTTGCATGATTTTATAGAGAAAAGTGTACTGAAAATAATGCACTTTGATACAATGCGGAACTATATGGAACTCGAAAGATATACTTTACCAATGATAGAAAACCTTGAAGATTCTCTTCAGCTTACTAAGCATTGTTATTTCAATAAATTATAAATATTAAATCTTAGTACACAAGATGTACTCTCAATATAGAGAAATACTATTAATCTGAAACAAAAATGGACACATAATATTAAATAGATTCTCCGTTTCGTTCTCGAAAGAAATCGAATTCGAAGAGGTTGCGCCGTGTCTGACCACGTACCGCCTATTCTACTTCGGACAAACTTACGGGAACCTGATGAATTTTCGAAGACGAATCCAGTTAACAATTGTACCTTATATTTTCAGTTATCACTAGAACTACCGGATGAGTCAAAATGACTTGCTGCTAATTTTTTCTGTTAGAAATATTAGAATTATACATATGAGAAAATTTTTTAACGAACTTCTCTATCGAAGTAGATATTTAAACAAAACTGGTACCAAATCTAAACAAGTGCAATTTTGTTGTTATCATAAGGCAATGTATGCCAAGTGCATTTAGTGTTTGGTTGTTCCAGTGTTATCTTCTTTCTGTGGAATCTATTTAAACAAAACTGGTACGAGATCTAAACAAATGCAACTTTGTTGTTATCATATGGCAATGTATGCCAGTTTTATTTAGCGCTTGGTTGTTCTAGTGTTATCTTCTTTCTGTGGAATCTATTTAAACAAAACTGGTACGAGATCTAAACAAATGCAATTTTGTTGTTATCATAAGGCAATGTATGCCAGTTTTATTTAGCGCTTGGTTGTTCTAGTGTTATCTTCTTTCTGTGGAATCTATTTAAACAAAACTGGTATGAAATCTAAACAAATGCAATTTTGCTGTTATTGTAAGGCTATAGTTATCTTCTTTCTTGACAGTACGTTCGAATCGAAAATTCCCTGTGTCCTTGAGGCCCGCCATGTTTCTTTCGCTCCCTACGGGGATGTTACCTCCGCGTACGTTGGTTAATGAAGAAATTAAAACAAAAGAAAAAAAGAAGAGTGAAACTAACAAAGGAGACCGGCCCTTCGGAAGGGTAATTGGTCCGCCGCTCGGAGCATTCGGACAAAAATCCGCGTCCCTAATGGCGTCGTTCGTATGCGCCGCGTCGGGGCACGGCTCCGCGCAATTTGTTCAACGACCGTGAAGATCGTTTGCAGGATACCGCGACAATTTTCCATCACCGTCTTCACATTCTAGCCGTTCTGCCGTTCTACTCGGTGTGTGCCGCTTTGCTCCTTCCGCGGACCAGGTTTTTCGCGAATGAAAAACGTGGAGGGAGCCCCGAGGTCGTTAGGTCGACGTTCGTGCCGTAACACTCGATGCTGTGCCACGGGACCGCTAAAAATATAATGTGGCGATATCAGGCGGCCGATTGTTTATGCAAAGATACAGCGGAACGGTGAAACGGCACTTTCTCGTGCGAGGCTCTGTTTTCGGGAAACTCGGGTTCAAAGACTCTAGGCTGGAGTCTGCGCGTGACCGGTAATTTGAGCCTGTAATGAAAATTTAAAATATGCATTTTGTAGATGTATGTTAATTGTACATATGCAGAAAATTTCATCGAAATCAGTTTACGCAAATAGAAACGGCACGCATCGGAAGATGTTAGAATCTGTAGAATTATAAGAGCAAATAAGAGTCACTTTCCAAAAACTTTTTTATTTGAGCCTGTAATGAAAATTTAAAATATGCGTTTTGTAGATGTATGTTAATTGTACATATGCAGAAAATTTCGTCGAAATCAGTTGACGCAAATACAAACGGCACGCAACGAAAGATCTTAGAATCTGTAGAATTATAAGAGCAAATATGAAAGTCACTTTCCAAAATTTTTTTATTTGAACCTGTAATGAAAATTTAAAATGTGCGTTTTGTAGATCTATGTTGGTCATACAGATACTGAAAATTTCATTGAAATCGGTTGACGTAAATACAAACGGCACGCATCGAAAGATGGTAGAATTTGTAGAATTATAAGAGCAAATAAGAGTCACTTTCCAAAACTTTTTATTTGAGCCTGTAATGAAAATTTAACGCATACAGAAAATTTCATCGAAATCGGTTGACGCAGATACAAACGGCACGCATCGAAAGATGTTAGAATCTATGGATTTTAAGCAGAGACTGACCAGAAGTCATTTTCACCACTTTTAACTATTTGTAGCTCGTGTGTATATTAATCGACTTCGATGAATTTTTCAGTATATGTATAACTAACATAGATCTATAAAACGCATATTTTAAATTTTCATTACAGGCTCGAAGAAAAAAGTTGTGAAAAGTGCCATTATTATTTTCTCATGTAATTCTTGCCAATTGCAATTTTTCAAAATCTTTTCTGCACATCCGTTGGAAAAACAATTCTTTTAATTTCTCAAGAAAGATCAGGTCGTTTGATCCAATTTAAAGGAAGTTATGCTGTTTTAAAGGGCGTTCAATCAATTTTGAAACTCGATGTGTCCAAAAACGGAGCCTCTGCTGCGAAAATTCTACGATTTTTATCCGCCATTCGTAAAAATGACCGTACGACAATCCTGAAGAAGCAGAATGGACGAAACGCAGAAATTCTGTGTTTGATACTGTATCGATTGATCCGACGCGTTCGGAGACAGTGTGATCCACGATGCAAGGGTATCAATTTCGGTCATTTTTGCGAAGGGTTAATTAGCAAAGTTAAGATCGATCGATCGGATGGTTCGACTAACAGTTTCTTGTTCCCGGTTTCTGTTCCAGTGAGATTACACGACAGCATTCAGGAGGAGAACTGCCATTACCTCGTGTTTGACCTGTAAGTAGAGTCGACGCGTAACATTAATCATCGATCGGATCGAAAGTTTCTAATCGAGTCGACCGAGAGAGTTTCCACCCCCTCCCTTCCCCGCAAGGCCCGATACGAATCATCCACGGAGTCAGTAGCGGTCGAGGGCAACTTTAATCTAATTTCTATCAGAGTTGCACACCCCTCCTTCCCCTCGTCCTCCGCCATGTTCCGATTCGATTCGATGCGATTCGATTCTCCCGTGGCCGGTTAAAATTCGCGTTGGCTCGAATGATCGAAGCCCCCGGGCGACACAGGTTTGCCAAAAGCCCGAGCCATCCACGTGGAAATCTCGAAGCCCTTCGATCTTCCTTTTGTCCGCTCCCCGGAGATCAACTTGCCACTCCCATTGCCAATTTTCGCGATTTTCGAAGCAACAGCCCGCTTGCCAAATTCGGAAGCCCAACGATCCGCCGATTTATCAATAGAAAACTGTCTACGTCTATTGCGAACAACCAAGCAGAAATTTCTTTCCTTTTTTAACAACCTCAAAAGGCTGGAAACAATACGTCGATACTTCTCTCAATCTTTCGAATCGCACCTCTTAATTTTTCCCCATAAATGCATGAAATTCCCTACTAATTACCTCCCCTTAACCTAAACCACAGTAGTTTGCAATATAACGTTTTGTATAATATAGCTGGTTTCAAAAACCAACGCGAATATTGACTATAATAACTTTGATAAATTGTATCGTAAGGAGCGATCAACTAACAAACCTCAAATACAGTGTTTACTCGATATATGTCCAAAAGAAGGGTCTAGCCAGTGACATATATCGAATATATCGAACCTAGGAAAAGTCAGCGAAGCTCTAGTGCAGTGTTTCCCAACCTTTTTATGTGCCATACCCCGCCCAAGCTTTTCTAAAATTCTTGTGCCCCTATGTAACATATACATAATTTTTAATATTCAAAAATTGAATCGTTCACTGAAGAAACTTAAATGATAAGTTTCAGGAAGAAATCACTAGGAAATTGTTGAGGAAACACAAAAATTAAATCTTCAAAAAGGAGAACTGAAATTCAAGAATTCCCCCCCCCCCCCTTAACAATAATATTTTCCCCCTGTGGGCGTGGACCCCACGTTGGGAAACACTGCTAGAGGCCTCGGTTCGTGGATAGTTATGGGACTTTTATCGGCTAGACATTTGCGACATATATAGAGTAAACACTGTGCCCAGCCATAACCGTGCTACATACGCACAGTGTTCAGGTAATTGAATTGTACCTACCTGTGTCAACTTTCCTCGGTCTCTCTCGTACGTCTGACCGTACGCTTGCTCGTTCCACTTAGTTTCGAAGCAAATCGACCGTCCCCTTTTCGACTTTTTCGGATTCCGTTTCGATGTTTAACCAGCGTGTACAGAGGAACGTTTCCCGGCCCGTGTTTGCAGAGTTACCGGCGGAGAATTGTTCGAGGACATTGTCGCGCGAGAGTTCTACAGCGAAGCGGACGCCTCGCACTGTATTCAACAAATCCTGGAGAGCGTACAACACTGCCACCATAACGGAGTCGTGCACAGAGACCTGAAAGTACGTAGAAACACGAGAACAGTTGCATTTCGATACCAGAAAATATGCACTCCCCCCTCTCTCTCTGCCACTCTTTTTCTACCGCGCCCTCTGTGGACAGGTTGCCCCCAGTGGGCGTGGTCTCGTGGCACCCGCGAGTGGCCCACGGAGCAATCCCTGCAAATTACAGTGGGTGATGGATAGACTTCGGATTTTTATGCAAAATAAAATTATTTCTTTGTTAATATTTAATACGTACAAAGTATATCGTTATTCTTCAAGTGTTTACATTTTTCTCCTGTTTCAAATTGCACCGACCCATTTTTGCTATAAGTAAATCAAATCCGCAGTCTAGTGATGGAATTATTGGGGGCACAGTTAATGTTTAGTCACGACAGTGTAAGAATTCAGTGTCAACTAGATTCTCGCCGAGAAATTGATTGTTCCAAGTGGCCCTAACGAGCTAATCACCACCCACTAAGCACTTCTCTTTGGACCCGGAACTTTGGAACGTCCGGTACTCGTTCCGGCGGATTTAAATTGCTGGAAATTCAGTCGAGAGGCCACGTCGTCAAGAAAACGTGGGCGGGAGTCGAAACGAGGGGAAAATTAATCCGTCCAAAGACGAAGGAAAAAGGAGAAAGTAGGAGAGAGGGGGATGGAGAAGTGGGGAGGGAGGGGAGGGGAGGGGACAGAAAAAGGGTAGGAAAAGTGGCGTTTCATGAAAAACTGAAAAAGTCGCGCTGTTGGACCAACGATGTGTGTCAAGCATCTCGCGCGTACAGGCTGGTCCGAAAGACTTGTCCCGGCGAGTGTACAGGGTGGTCCGAAAGTTTCTGTTTCCATTGAACCAGACTCGTACAAGCCCGCGCCAGAATCATTCGACAAAGAGTTTCGGATCTCTGGCAAAAAATCTCGGTTCTCCTCGGAAAAGCTACGCGACGCTTTTGAACCGGCCTGTACACAATTCCAGCCCGGATTGATCCGCAGCAGGGTCGCGTAAATCCGTGGATGTAAGGCAGGTTGCCACGTATTTTCCGCTTCGAGATATTGTAGCTTACAGTTCCCAGCGTCGATATCTGCCGGGGAAATTGTGTGGCATCCCGCGCTCCCGCATTTTACACGGGAAAAAAGATTCTTTTCCCGTTCGTTTTTCGATTATAATCGACGCCCCTTCCATCGAGCGCGCAATATGTTTCCTCGAGTCGAACTCCTGTCGAGTTCGTTGACCTTGCTCGTCGAGCTCCTCGGTACGCAATCTTGTTTCGCGAATCTGAGGAATACGTTGAACACGATAGAATTCGAAAATAGCTCGAGTAAACATGAAAAATTCTGAATCGCCGAGAGATCATTGGTGACACCCGTATAAGGTCATACAGAGGTAAACTCACGATCCATTCCCGAAGGATTAACGTCCCCGAAGGGTTAACGTGCGGAAAATATGCGGTGAAAACTGTTTCCATTCGCGCGGCGCTCGGTGGAAGGTAGTACAGTCAATTCTCGATATATGTCAAGAACACGGGTCTTGACAGCGACATATATTGTCCAGGAGGCATACCCGATTATGTTTACGCTCCTCGAAGCCCCTCGAGCTTCGTGGCCCCTCGCTGGGTGTACCCCGCAGTAGTGGGGATAATTCCGCGACGTTTAGCATCCAGGCCTTGGCGACATATACAGAGTGTTCACGCTATTACTAGCCAGCATTTTTCTTTTAAATAGTAAATATTAGAAAGAAACGAAAGAGGAAAAAGTATTACTGTGTTTTATACGCAACACAATGGCGTATGTAATGTTTTTGTGTTTATACTATCTTGTTAGATATCAAGGTGACCTTCGATTTTCCATTTCTGACCTTGCGTGATCTCGAAGGTCATTGTACAGTATACGGATGAATTCGTCTGGACACACGCTCTCGTGTGATATGAAAAAATATACAGCGTTCCATTTAAAAAGTTGAAGGTCACCTTCATATCTAACAAAATAGTGTAAACACAAACAAATTACAAACGCCATTGTGTTTCGTACAAAAAAAAACTACTTTTTCCTCTTTCATTTTTTTCTAATATTTAATATTTGCAAGAACAACGCTGGCTATTAATAGTATTATTAATTATTAACTGTATTATTTCCCTGAACTCGTCTCTGTTCTTTGTGATCGATTTTCGCAGACAAAATCCAGAGTTCGGTTATCGTTGCGTGGGGGAGTAGGCAGTTTATGCAGTGAGTTAAACAATTTTGTCGCGATTTACAGTGATTTCTCGATATATGTCGCGAGAGCCTGGATGATAAACGTCGCGGAATTACCCCCACTACCGCGGGGTATGCCCCGTGAGTGGCCGCGAAGCTCGAGAGGCCTCGGTTGCTGGGTGTGTAAGGTCGCGTGGATCAAATATTATTATCTCCTGCGCGATATATGTCCTTGGCTAAACCCGTGCTTTGGACATATATCGGGTACAGTGAATTCTCATTACGAGTCAGTGCCAATCTTACAATTTGGAGTCAGTGGAACTAGAGAGCCGTCTTTCGAGCTACGTGCAACATTGTATCGGAGGAAGACATTATCTCAGTCTTCTTGTCACTATCGCTTAGTAGTCATAGGCTTTTATGACTTGTAAATGGACATGACTCTTAGGCTTCCAGCGTGCCCCCGTGTATTTCAAATGCGACCCTCGGCGACAACCTCAGAGTTCGTCTAAGAGTCAGTCACCAGAACGGCCCACAGTGGGCAATTTGGACGAAATCGGATTCAAAATCAAGGAACTTTCGATAGGAATGAGGTAGGGCGATGAAATTTTTTTTAAATGAAAGCTTCAACTTTGTAGAATATGGGAAAATAGACAGATTGTGGTGTGAACGTTTGTTAACCTCGAGAAAATTCGTTAAACGCGCACAAATTCAAGAAAATTTTAGTTT
The DNA here is from genome assembly GCF_050948215.1 of Halictus rubicundus. NCBI lineage: Eukaryota > Metazoa > Arthropoda > Insecta > Hymenoptera > Halictidae > Halictus > Halictus rubicundus. The sequence continues at coordinate 5,588,343 of NC_135161.1, read as the reverse complement.
TTCCAATACCACGCGCGGAAAAATTTTTTTTTAACATACTATACATCATTTCCCATAGATTTTTTCACGCTGATTTCAAATCTGGTGTCAAAATTTGTCTACGATCTCAGGATTTTGCAAAAAATAGATTTTTGTGACAAAAACTAATGAAGTCATTTTTTCGTTGAAATGATTAGATGGTAATAATCTCTCTATTTTTCCCATATTTTGCAAAGGTTAAGCTTTCATTTAAAAAAAATTTCATCGCTCTACCTCATTCCTATCGAAAGTTCCTTCATTTTGAATCCGATTTTGTCCAAAATGCCCACTGTGCGGCGCGGCTGACTCTTAACGAGAATTCACGGTAAACGCTGTATATGTGTCGCGATCGGCTTTCCCATTGAAACGTGGCTTGCCATATTGTGATTGCCACCGGCAGAAGCCACAGAGTTCATGGTCGACGAGTCTGTTTCCTGTTGCAGCCCGAAAACCTGCTGCTCGCGAGTAAGGCGAAAGGCGCGGTTGTGAAATTAGCGGATTTCGGATTGGCGATCGAGGTGCAGGGCGACGCACAGGCATGGTTCGGTAAGTCGACGATGCGAGGCATTCGATCATCGTGTACCGAGCGACCCCCGTTTCTTGAGCTCCGAAACTTATTTAACATAAAGAATAAATTCAAGTCGGACAGAAATTGTTGTTCGGTGTCTTAATCGGGAAAGTAACGCTTTTACGGGATTGTTTATTTTCGGGGCGGAGCTGGAGAAAATTCGCAATGAACGCGCAAAGGGACAGGAGAAAGCACCGCTGGCGGCTCGGCAAATTTGCTCGACAAATTTGCGCGACAAATGAACGGTGCACGGTTTGTTTAGCGCTCGTTGAAAATTTCCGTTCGAAGCGGAAAGGAAAACGGAAAGAAAACGGGACCGACGCGACGCGATGCGACGGGTTTGCGAATTCTTTCTCTATCTCTTTTATTTTTTTGTGTCCCCCCGCTGTAATCTGCTCGTCCGAAGCGACGTTTCCACGCTGTCGCGATTTCAATTTGACCGACGACAAATTTTCATTCGCCCCCGTTGTCCACCCTCGCGCAGTTTTTCCGACCCGTTTAATGCGTCGCGTCGCGTCGCGTCGCGTCGTTTTCGCTCCCTCAGCCCCGTACCGTTGCGCGTCGCGGAAAACTCCGGGATAACTGTCTCTCCTTTCCCTCCGTCTCCCTTGCATCCCCGAACGGATTTGTCCTCGTATTTTTCAACGATGCTACCCGCTCGACGATTCCCGGGTAGAGGTTCCGGGAAACCTCGCAGAAATTTTCCCTCGTCTAATTTTGATCGCTGCCTGCCTTTGAGAAATTTTCTTTTTACCTTCTCTACGTCTTCGGACATACAACGGAAAGCTCTGTACGGAGCCTCTTTGAATTTTTGATTTCCGTTCGACGGTTTTTGTGCGAGACATTCGAAAGACAACGGGGTTAACACTATAACTACCAAACACTAAGTGCAACTGGCACACGTTGCCTTATTAGAACAACAAAATTGCATTTGTTTAGATTTCGTATCAGTTTTGTTTCAATATCTACCTCGATAGAGGAGTTTATTAACACTAGATTGCCGGAGCGAGCCATTTTGGCTAATTTTCGATTTTGTTGCTGTACAGTGTGAGACATTAACTATTGCCACCTACAGTAACTCCGGAAGTATGATAGTAGCAGAACAGTTTTCGAAACAAAAGATTTTAATATTTATGTTCGATTAAAAGATATTAATATTTATATAGATTTTTATTATTGTTGTAAAAGATATTAGTATTAGATAGTAATATTTTTTCTTGGTGGAGTCGCTCCAGAGATGTGAAGGTCACCTTTGTTTTCTTAAACAGAACTTTGTTTTAGTACCTGTTTTCTAATACCGGTTATTGAGACGAATCCAACGAGGTGCAACATTACGCTCTTTGAAGGTCAGCAAAGGTCATTTGACAAAAAAATTTGTCAGGTTTTAACTAATCGGGTTTGGCTACTAATCTTACTATTCTTATATTTATGTCCTGCAATATCGTACAGAAGTGTTTATTTGTCATTACCAGGTTTAGTAAATACGCTGGAAGATGTCCTCAACGTTCTCTCACCCTACATGCCGTACAATTGAACACATTTGTACAATAAATTGTTACAGCATGTGATTCGATCAGTGCCGAAATGATAAGAAGATTGCAGCATTGCATTGATACGAATGGCAATCACTTTGAACACCTTCTGTGAATGCAACTTTATTTCGCCTTTTTTGTCATGAATGACCTTTGCTGACCTTCAAAGACCTTAATGTTGCACCTCGCTGGATTCGTCTCAATAGCCGCTATCAGAAAACAGGACCAAAACATAGCATTCTAATTAAAAAAAAACAAAGGTGACCTTCACATCTCCGAAACGACTCCACCTAGGAAAAAAAGATTTTATTACAGCCCCTGTTATCCATGCATCTTTTGTTTCGAAAACTTTTCTTTTTCTTTTCCCCCCCACTCCTCAGTTCAAAAAATTTACATGTGCTATACCTATTTTGACGGAAGTGAGTCAAATTGACTGATTAAATCATTTTTATAGTTGGTCGTTGTACACACATGTAACTTATTTCTTGTGAGAAAATATAGTACCAAAGTAGGCTCTCGCAGATGGCCTCTTCAGGTATTCTACAATATTTTAAATTTAGCAGCAATCAATGCTTGAGTTACCTATAAGGAGGTCACTCAAGTAAAAATCTCAAAAAAAAAGAATTTATTTTACAATTAGTTGAAGAACTGTCACGCCTCTGTTTAATATACAGAATATTGAAAAACGGTTGAATTGTCAAGTTCAAGTATCATGCAAAAGAAATAGAAGCAAGGGCGTCCGTGCTAAATGTAATAAAAAAGAAATCTGCAGAAAATGTATTTTAAAAACAGAATATATCTGTAAAAATTGCTTCGAATAAAGTTTCTTTAAAATAAAATTTAATTCTTTTCCTTTTTAAACTTCAAGTTTGATGTTTCAGTCAAATCGACTCATTTCAGGCAAAATAGGTGTACACTGAACATCCGGCAATCTAGTGTTAAAACAAATTTTCTCATGGGAACATATTTATAACTTCAATATCTCTAAAAGAAAAACTTAGGAGCAAGTCATTATGACTCATCCGGTAGTTCTAGTGTTAAGAGGAATTTCTATGGGGGAAAAAGAATTTCTGGGCTGAACGGAGGGTCCGTAGATCGATGCAAGGATGGGGGCAGACGATCGCCGGACGAAACGCATAAAAGAATGAATGTGTGAAATGATCTATGACGAAAGGTTTCGCCGGGACACCCGGTTACCTCAGTCCGGAAGTGCTCAAGAAAGAGCCGTACGGCAAACCGGTGGACATCTGGGCGTGCGGCGTCATCCTGTACATCCTTCTGGTCGGTTATCCACCATTTTGGGACGAGGATCAACACCGGTTGTACGCGCAGATCAGAGCTGGATCCTACGACGTAAGGAAAACCCGCGCAACACAGGCCAACTACTTTGAATCTTCGCTTGCTTGATTTTTTCATATTTCCCGCGCGTTTACAAGCTGATTCGCTAATATCGTGTCTTCTCTGTTGAAATTGCCAGTACCCCAGTCCAGAATGGGACACCGTCACGCCGGAAGCGAAGAATCTGATCAATCAGATGCTGACGGTGAACCCCAGCAAAAGGATCACCGCTAGCGAGGCACTCAAGCACCCATGGATCTGCGTAAGTAAAGCTGGATCCACCATTCATTCATTCCTCCCCCTCTTCGAGATCATTTCGTAGCTTTTGCACTTTGACTTTGATCATCCTTGGACCTTAACCTCTCAAGCACGGCGCGCCCGTCCGCAATTCTGTTTCCCAGGTACGGCGCGCTCGTCCGCAACTCTGTATCCCAGGGACGGCGCCCCTGGCCGCGGATGGGATAAAAGCCACTATAGTGGTTCGGACCGAACAAATTGGTGCTTTCCACGGAAAGCCACTATAGTGGCGTACCGTTCGAACTGACGCTTTCCACGGAAAGCCACTATAGTGGTTCGTATCATTTAAACTGATGCTTTCCACGGAAAGCCACTATAGTGGCGTACAGTGCTTAAGAGGTTAACTAGGTCTTTTATTCGACTTTGATTAGAGCCATAGTCTGCAAACACACCTGACATTTTGACTTGGACTTTTCCCTGACTTTAACACATTGTTTACGGGACAATTCGCGCGCGGCCTTGAGCCTGGCGCGGGCGGTGTTTTAACCAAGAAATTAGACACTTTTAGAAATCGCTATAACTTCAAAATAACGCTATAAATAACAAAAGTAGTATGTCTATATAACAAGTACAGTGTTTACTCGATATATGTCCAAAACACGGGCCTACTCACAGACATATATCGGCCAGGAAATATTATTCTTCGAGGTCTCACGAGCTATACCCTGAGGCATCTTTTTGGTCCCTCACGAGGTATACCTCGCGGCAGTGGGGATAGTTCTGGGACTATTATCGGCTAGGCATTTGTGACATATATAGAGAAAACATATATAGTGACACATATAGTGCTGTGGAACTGTCACAAAGACGATGGCAACATAACCCATAAGGACCCGACTTCCACTAGCAGACAATGAAAAACAGATTTTTACGTGTCCCGACAACAATGTGTTAAGGGTTGCAATCTGTAAAATCACTCGTTCAGACTTGGACTGGATATTTCTCTGACTTAGATCAGGATTCAATCATGTTTTCACTTTGACCAGTGCTCCACGCTTTTCTGGATCTGACCGGAGTTGTAAAATCGCCGATTCGGACATGGCTTTTGCAACCCTAACCGGTCCTCCGTGTCGAACTCCGAGTAACGCCAAGTTGTTTTCTCATGTTGCAGCAACGGGAGCGTGTCGCCTCTGTCGTCCACAGGCAAGAGACTGTGGAATGTTTGAAGAAATTCAACGCAAGGCGCAAATTAAAGGTGAGTGCTGCCCCGAAAAGCTGGTCTAATTAAACGATCTTCCGATCGGCCGGACGAGGATCGTAATTAGAGGACGGTCACGGGGCCGCGGGTTTCTCGATTAATGGAATTCACGGGGAACAACCCTTGTGTCACGGTTCCACGGTTCCACGGTTCTGCATAAACTACCGGCGACAACTATACAACTATAATATCAGGGTTACACGCGAGTTTCGATACTCGAGACGCACGGTGGCCCAATTAACACGGAAGGAGTTAACGCGAAAGTGTGTGTTCCGTCAAAGCAACTCGAATTGCGAATTTTTGAAAGCTTCTACTTCCGATTAGGATGCGTTTGAAAAGTATGAAAGAGGTCCTTTACGATGCTGACTAACGGTCCTTGAACTTAACGTCCTTTATGGCCCTTCACTGACAAAATCAACAATGATATATCAATCATTATACAGGGTGTTTGCGATAATTTGTACCAACGTTTTTTCCGTAAAAGGTAAACATTGGAAAAAAAACCGAAGAGGAGATAGTTGTAGTATATTTTATTCGCAATACGATAGCGTATCTCAGTGTTTTGTATTTTTAATATTTTTCTAGAAACAAAGGTGACCTTCATTTTTTTAACCGGAATGCTACATATTTGTTTACATAATATGGAAACGGACATTGAGACGAGTTCAATCATGTAGGATACTATGGTCTTCAGGGTCGTACAAGGGCAGAAATAAAAGTAATAGATTTAACATTTCGTAGTATTGGATTGACTAGTATGTTGTAGTGATAAGACTACGTCTCGTGTTCAATGTGACTTCTGATGACTGTGTGAATGTCTTTGTTTTGAAAAGCAAGCTTATTCCTTTAGTTTCAGTACAGCTGTGCGAAACAACCAGCCATACGTTATCATTATGTATAGCTATTTTACGCAGGAAAAGTGGACATGTTAAATATATTTTACGAGTGTAATAAAAATACGAGACAAGGTAAACCAGTGTACGAAGAAAGATATCCACAGTGAGTACAACCTAGTGAAACTCAGTTTCTCCATCTTAATAAACGTTTCAATGAAACAGGATCTGTAGTAGAGTCAAAACATCAGAGGATCCGTCAAATCACTGTTTTCAAAAAACAAACAATTAGAAATACTTCTTCATTTTCAAGAAGATCCATCTACTTCGATAAAAAAAGTGGTCGGACTATGTGATATTTCAATTGCATCAACAGATAAAGTTCTACAATTGTACGATTACAAACTTATCATATATCATAAAGTACAAAGCCTCCAGGAATCTGTTTATCCACGACGTACTGAATTTTGTAATTGGTTCCCAACAAATAACATGAACAATTTCAATTATTATAGAAAAATATTATGACCAGATGAATCCAGTTTTGATAATAACATCATGCGTAATCGACATAATGCTCACTTTTGGACGAGCGAGAATCCGAAATTGAAAAAACAGACAAATTTCCAGGTACAGTTCAGAACAAATGCTTGGCGTGGAATGATTGATAACATTTTACTAGGTCCATATTTTTACACTGGAATTCTAAATGGAAATAAGTATTTACAATTTCTAAATTGTGAATTTCAAAATTACTGGTAACCACTGCCATTGTTTCTTGCACGAGACATATACTTCCAACAAGACGGGGCTCCTCCTCATAATTGTAGATCGGTAAACCATTTTTTACATAATATGTTTAACGATAAATGGATCGGAACATACGGACCTATAAAATGGCCTGCAAGATCCCCCGATTTGTCATCACTATAATTTCTTTTTTTGTGGGGACTTATTAAAGATATTGTTTACACTACACCACTGAGGGACGACTTGTAAACTAAGATAAAAGAAGCCTGTGCATCCATATCCAGTGCAACATTGGCAGAAACTACCAGGAATGCAGTCAGCAGAACTCAGAAATGCATTCTTGCTAACGGATGTCACATTGAACACGAGATGTAGTCTTATCACTACAACATACTAGTAATAACAATACTACAAAATGTTAAATCCATTTCTTTTACTTCTGCCCTTGTATGACCATGAAGTCCATAGTATACTACATGGTTGAACTCGTCTCAATGTCCGTTTCCATTTGACGGAAATAAATATATAGCACGGACATGGGTCTGCTTATTTTTCCTCTAAATTCACCAGAAAAAGTTCAATAAAAATCAACAACCACTGTGACTTCTCCTCGCAAGAAAAATTCTTCGACTGTTAGAATGATTTGCTACCAATAGCTTTGTTCCAATTCATCAAAGTTTCATCTCGTCACGATGATCCACGATGATCTACTTTCCGATCCAGATGAAAGAACCCACCTCAAAATCGGATTCCACGGTAAATTGTTGTAAAGAGTTGATTGGCGGCAATTCCGTCGGCAACAACGGGCAACTAACAAAGATATGAGCATGGCAAGCGTTTTTCGGCAAATTGACCCATGTCCTCTTGTCGTCGGTGACATTGACCGACGGCAGCGGCGTCGGCGTCGGCGGCGCCGGCTATCGGTTCGTTTGCGTATCGTTTCGATGATGTTTGGCCTTGTTAATCAATTGCAAAGCACAACGGGGGCTCGTCCGTTGCAATAACGAAACCAGGAAGAGAGTCTCCGGCAGATGGACTGATTAACCGTCGAATAAACGGGATCGATTGGAACGGCTCGGCGTTTCGTGTACCCCGTTGTTCCCCGCGCTCGTTTCGGATCGGCAAACTCTAGAAACTCGGCGGCGCTGCGCGCGTTTATAGTGCGCGAAATGTCCCGACAGTGACTCGATTACACCCAGAAGAGTTAAATGAAATTTCCGGCGCTGCTGGGACGTCGATCGATCCGACAAAATGGCCGACAACGACAAAGGGAACTCGATTCCGCGTTTCGAAACAGGGCTTCCCGCGGGGGGGCCTGTCTAGTCGGCTTTACCAGGATCAATCCGATCTCCAGAGAAAGAGAGAGAGAGAGAGAGAGAGAGAGAGAGAGAGAGAGAGAATTCTTAGATCTTTGGGTGTTTTGCACGAGGGAATCTTCTATCCGTTTATTTATTTGTTTACAGTTGATTTGAATGTGGTTACATCAAGGGAGCATTGCATACTCGTTCAAGGGTATTTGAAGCAGATACACTATTTTTGCCATGTAAATATAATCAAAATTACACGAGTTATATATTTCTCTTATAGAGCACGTTTCAACACAGATGCGCGTCGACTGTTACCATAATTCTGGTCTTTCTGCTGATCTTGGGCTTCTGGGATGGAAGGATTGTTGGAGGGTCTAGGGTGACGAGTCTCTGCAGGGCTAAGATTTAAAGGGACTCGATGACTGCAAATGCTGTCGATCAAGGCGACTCGGGATCGAGAGAGAGAGAGAGAGAGAGACACCTCAGAGTCCACTTTCTCCGTGGCAGAGTCAGCGTTCGAGACTCTTTGATCCGGAATTCGTGGACCCCCGCTCTCCCCTGATCTCTCCTCGATCTCCTCGATCTCCTCGACGCCTGTTGCAATTGTGTAGACGAGTAGAGTCGCTTGAATTGCCGACGGAATCGCCCGACACTCGATCGAGTGAGCACGTCGGCGAAACGAGTCGCCGCGAGTTCTTCTTCTTCTTCTTCTTCTTGTTCCTCTTCTTCTGTGTCGACTGTGTGTACGTGCTTGTCTCCAAAGGGCAGAGTGTTGGAAGACAATTGATCGTCTTTGCGGTGAACATGGCCCTCTGGTCCCCCTGTGAGTGTTTAGAAGAAAAATCGTCGGATCGAATAACGTAGTTCACTATAAATGGGTTTCGCAGTCTAATAGGTAAACCGAGCAGGTATGGAAACCATTCGCAATAACGACAGGGACAACTGGGATAAATGAGTATATTATAAATAGACTGCGGATCTTTATGTAAAAGAAAAATCCATTGCATTAATTGCAAGACATAGGAGCCAAGTAGGAATTTATTCCTCTTTCTAATAGTTTTATGAAGTTGTAAGGAATGTGTTGGTACTCTTAAATTCCTGTAATATTTTTATTTTTTTAAGTAACACCTACCCATTTTTGCTATAAATGCATAAAATTCGCAGTCTAATTATAAATATATTATATCGGATCGAATAACGTAGTCAGTTGTTCATTAAAAATGGGTTTTGCAGCCTAGTAGGAAAATGGAGAAAGTATTTAAACCGTTCGCAATAATGACGGGGACAACTGGAATAAATGAATATATTCTAATAAATCTGTAGTTTTCGATGCTGACGACGCACGGTATCAACGGTGTTCCGTGTAACCGAGCAGTTTCCATTTTCCATGACGTTCGCCGTAAAGCGACGGTCGAGAAATTTTTGTCGACGGTGTACACGAATCAGCGTGTACAGAGTTTCGAGTGCCTCAAAGTACGTACCCGCAGAGGCTGTAATGCGATTCATTGGCTTTTAAACGAACAACGGGCCTGCGACTGCGACTATTCGTTTCTCGAGTGTGTCGTTCAGCTTAAGTCGCGGGGCAAAGGATATTGTAGCCGCCGCGCGGCGCGATATGCTTCGGTTCGTTTCATTTTCGAAACGGGTTTGATTTCCAAACGGGAACCCCGGAGAATTTCCACGCAACCCCATCCGAGTCACCGTAATCGAATACCAAATTTTGCGAGTGCGATTCATCGCGCGATTCCTGACAAATAAATTCCATGAAATTCTAAAGCGTTTACTCTCGATACACAGCGACGCCGCGACGCGTTCTACCATGTATCGATCGAGTTTCCAACAGGGACCAAAAATAACAGTTATTCTAAAATTTTCTACGATAAGAATCATGAATAAAAAGTTGATTGTTATTGAAATTTAAGATAATCCACGCAAAATATAAAGAAAAAAATTCGAAGAACAAAATGATTAACAAAATATCGATTTTTATACTTTTTGGTTACAGATAACAGTTATTAGTGTCCAAAAAATTTAATCCTACCCGATAACTGTTATCGATGCAGTTTCAACTGCTCAAAGCAGTTATCGATGAGAGAAGTTCATTTCGATCGCTCATAACAGTTATCAATGAAAAAAGTTCATTTCGATCACTTATAACAGTTACCAATGAGAGAAGAGTTCATTTCGATAACTCATAATAGTTATCAATGCGAGAAATTTATTTCGATCACTTATAACAGTTATCAATGATGGAAGTTCATTTCGATCACTTATAACAGTTATCAATGAGAGAAGCGTTCATTTCGATCACCCGTAACAGTTATCAATGAGAGAAGTTCATTTCGATCGCTCATAACAGTTATCAATGAAAAAAGTTCATTTCGATCACTTATAACAGTTACCAATGAGAGAAGAGTTCATTTCGATAACTCATAATAGTTATCAATGCGAGAAATTTATTTCGATCACTTATAACAGTTATCAATGAGAAAAGTTCATTTCGATCACTCATAATAGTTATCAATGAGAGAAGCGTTCATTTCGATCACTCGTAACAGTTATCAATGAGTGAAGTTCATTTCGATCACTCATAATAGTTATCAATGCGAGAAATTTATTTCGATCACTTATAACAGTTATCAATGAGAAAAGTTCATTTCGATTGCTCATAACAGTTATCAATGAGAGAAGCGTTCATTTCGATCACTCGTAACAGTTATCAATGAGTGAAGTTCATTTCGATCACTCATAATAGTTATCAATGCGAGAAATTTATTTCGATCACTTATAACAGTTATCAATGAGAAAAGTTCATTTCGATCGCTCATAACAGTTATCAATGAGAGAAGCCTTCATTTCGATCACTCGTAACAGTTATCAATGAGTGAAGTTCATTTCGATCACTCATAATAGTTATCAATGCGAGAAATTTATTTCGATCGCTGATAACAGTTATCAATGGGAGAAGTTCATTCCGATCACTTATAACAGTTATCAATGGGAGAAGTTCATTTCGATCACTCATAACAATCATCAATGCGGGAAATTTATTTCGATCACTCCTAACAGTTATCAATGAGAGAAGTTAATTTCGATCGCTGATAACAGTTATCAATGGGAGAAGTTCATTTCGATCACTCATAATAGTTATCAATGCGAGAAATTTATTTCGATCGCTTATAACAGTTATCAATTATAGAAGTTCATTTCGATCACTCATAACAGTTATCAATGACAGAAATTTATTTCGATCACTCATAACAGTTATCAATGATAGAAGTTCATTTCGATCACTCATAACAGTTATCAATAAGAGAAGAGTTCATTTCGATCACTCATAACAGTTATCAATAAGAGAAGAGTTCATTTCGATCACTCGTAACAGTTATCAATGAGTGAAGTTCATTTCGATCACTCATAATAGTTATCAATGCGAGAAATTTATTTCGATCACTTATAACAGTTATCAATGATAGAAGTTCATTTCGATCACTCATAACAGTTATCAATGAGAGAAGTTCATTTCGATCGCTCATAACAGTTATCGATGATCGAATTTCGTTTCACTTGTACATAATAATTATTGATGAGAAAATTCATTTCAGTTGCTTATTCAATTACTAAGATGTTTACTCTTTTTCGGACGAAGCAAGCCTGTGAAATTCATTGAGAAGGTTTCGTACAACAAGACGAATCAACAGACCATAAGAACAACACGAAATCGGAAAAAAAATTTTCAAAATTTTTTCAACTGGGAAAATCAGAAACATAGACTCTCGTATTTATCAAAACTAGCGTGCATGATTCACACTGTGCTCGCAACTCAGGTTAGCGTTGAACGAACCTTTTCTGCTCTAAAATTGACGTTAGATGATTTGTGGTGTAATTCGCCAGGAGAAAATTTGGAAAAACTCATGTTTGTCACATTAAATTTTGATTGCAGCAACTAATTTTATGAATATAAAATTTATTAAGCAATTGATTGCCTACCATTTGAAAGTTGTATTTCATAGTTCAAATATTTTGTAGTTCATCAGTAACTGTTATGAGCGATCGAAATGAACTTCTCTCATTGATAACTGTTATGAGCGATCGAAATAAATTTCTCCCATGGATAACTGTTATTAGCGATTGATATTTTCTCTCATTGCTAACTATTATAAGTTGACTGCGGATTTTATGCATTTATGACAAAAATGGGTAAGCACAATTTAAAGCAGTGGACATATTAAAAAGATTTAAGAACACCAGCGTATTGGTTTTAGCTTAATAAAATAATTAAAAGAAGAAAGAAATTTTTATTTCTCTCGTGGATCTTGCAATCAATCCAAATATTTTTTATTTTTGATAATGATCTGCAGTCTAGTTATAAGTGACCGAAATGAACTTCTCTCATTGATAACTGTTATGAGCGATCGAAATAAATTTCTCTCATTGATCAACTGTTGTAAGTGATCGAAATGAATTTCTCACAACGATAACATATACCAACAAGAGAAAAAATTGTCGGTGACTTATAATATTTATTTGTAACGAATTCGATTTTCATCGATTAAATACTTCTTATTCCATGACTTTTTTTCTTTCTGCCTTTAACAATTATCGTCCTCGGATTCCAACTTTAATTTCGCGAAATTTCATATCGGAAGAACATACCAGTGGGTCTCGCGAAATAAAAACAATGTTTAGGTCACGCAGAAGCGGAACGCGGTATTATTTATAGGGACTTTTCCCATTAATAATAGAGCTGACAATAAGCGACGGTGATTTAGGGGATGAAAGGGATCCATTCGGCCGATAAGACGACACTATCGGCTACCTGCGGAATCATTGGGGTCGTCCATCTTCTACCTGGCAGTGATTAAGCGTGCCACGTAATAGGCATTCGCATAAATAACAACTATCTCTCTCCCCCCTCCCTCTCTGTTCATCTTGTAAACATAGTTTTTCGTGTTTTCGGTCGGATCAATGTACTCTGTCCGCAGTCGAACGGAGGGAGAGAGCTTCCAATCACGCGATCGTTCCATTAGCAACGAATGTGATTAGTATTTGCGGCTAATGGTGGCTTCCTGACGCAGGGGTTGATACAGGGGATGATTGTGGCCCGATGCGCCCGTTTCCGCGTTTCCTTTCGATTAATTTGCACTGGGAATTCGGCTGCGAGTCGTCTTCGACGATATTTATAGACTCGGAGGATCTAGTCGGTACGCTGGGCGAGGCGGTTGAAAAATTGCGAGAAAATTCCAAAACGCGAGTGCTCAGACAAATAAAACGTGTGGCGTCTCTTGCGGCGATGGGTGATCTCGATTCCCTGAAGAAGGGACGATTTAGTGCGTCGATGCGGTGAGAGGCTATCGTTCGTGGAACACTCGTGAGAAGTGAAAAGTGTGAACCCAGGTGGATATTCAGGGGAGCGGCAAGCACAACATGAAGGCGTTGAAGAGCAGATTCTCGTTGCGCAGGCAACACCAGGAACAACCGGCCATTCCCGAGGTATTTCTAGTTTGATCGCGTCCCATTAATAATCAACGAGTCATTGAGCAATTCTCCGCGTGCTCGTTGTCCGGGTACGCGGCCATTAACAAAAATAAATAAATAAATAGAGCGGAAACCGGGGGGAAACGTCACTGATTCGAAAATTCTCTTGCTCCCTCGATCTCTCGACACGAGGATTTTTCTGCCACGCGTCATTGGTTCGCAAATTCTCTTCCATCTAGTTCTCTAGTTCTCTAGTTCTCTCTCTCTCTCTCTCTCTCTCTCTCTCTCTCTCTCTCTCTCTCTCTCTCTCTCTCTCTCTCTCTATCTCCCTCTCTTTCTTGCTCTCTCTCTCTCTCGCCCTCTCTCTCTCTCTCTCTAGTTCTCTCTCTAGTTCTCTCTCTACGTCTCGATTTTTCGATGGCAAAATTGTTCTCAATTTTCGAATTACAGTGAACTCTCGATATATGTCAACAACACGGGTCTTGCAAGCGTCTTGTATCGTCCAGGACATACCCGAGCCATGTTCTGTTTGTAGTGAGGCAATTCCGTGACGTTTACCATACAGGTCTTGGCGCCATATATAAGAAAAATCACTGTATTCTCCATCGCAAATCCACAGATCGTTCAACGACGAGCTGAGATCGATAGATCGACCAGGTTAATTAGCATCGCGAGCGTCTTTTGTCGGGATTGAAGCGATAGACGTTCTCCGCGTGCCGGAACCGTTTCTTTTGCATCCCACAGTCTCAGAGACGAAAGAAACAGGATGTTTTATTCATCCGAACTCTCGTCCGAGGAAAAAACCGAAAGTCTTTTCACCTCTTTGTCCCCTGTTTCCGCGAGGATTCGAAGTCGGATAAACACCGTTTCATTCTAGCCTGAAAATCACTCTCAAAGGGCGGGGGGGGGGGGGTAGAACGTAGTATAGTGCCACTGTTTCCAGTAACAGCAAAACAATCTACAGTGATCGATAATGCCTATCGCGAACAGCAGTCGACTGTCTAGTTTGTATCATCATCAGACAGCGGATCTTTATGCAAAAGAAAAATTTTCTACCTAAATTGCAACAAAATGGAACGAAATAGATATTTATGTTCTTTCCTGACATGTTTAATAGGCTGAATATAATATAACAGTATTTTAAAATTTGTCTAAAGTTCTTACTGTTTAAAAATTTCGAGAAAAATATTTAAAATGCTATTTTAAATAGTATGATTTAATGTGGTTCAAATCAAATACTACTTTAAATAGAACGAAAAATTTAGGTAAATAAAATATTTTTATTTTGAGAACCAGATACATAAAATAAAATATTTTACTGTTGTGTTTCAAATATTTCCTTATAATGAAAATAAGTTGAGCAAATAGCTAATATTATAAATTATCATTTTTAACTTAAGAAACTATAATAGTTAACAAAGTACTATTTGTAGCTTAATTACGAATATTTGCATGTAACATGTTGATAAACAGACGACAATGTCGTAATAACATTACAAGCAACAAAATATCAGAAAAGTACAAGTTACTATCAACCATTTGAAATACTATTTTACAAAGTCCAACAAAATAAGTCTCACTGTTTTCAATATTTTCCAAATAAAATACTATTTTCACATAGTATTTCAAAAACTTTTTCTTACAAATAAAATAATTTATTTGCATGACTATAGGTATGCTTTTTCAAATACTATTTTTCCCAGCACTGTTCAGAAATCCGTTCAATTATTTTCTTAACCAAAAAAAAAAAAAAAAAAACAAAGGTTCTCAAGGGAAGTCCCCCAGAAATCATTCGAGAAAAAACGAGGTCATGCAAAGACAGGTGACCTAATCCGCGCAGGAACAACGATCTAGCAGGTCGGCGTTAGGCTAGATCGGCAGTTGACAGCGTTCGCGCAAGGATTTCGGAGAGAGGGGATTTTTTTCGCGAAAAATGTCGTCTTGGGGAGAATCGCCTCTGGAGCGTCGGGACGCGGGAAATTAAACGTCCCGGAATGCGTAGCGGCTAAACAAAATTCCTGTTAAACGAGTTTGATAGTTTTCAACCCCCCCCCCCCCCCTCTCTCTCTTCTTCTATCTCTGCCAGTGGCCGGAGTTTTCATCACCCGCGATCGAAAGTTGAGTTAATTAGAGCCGCGATACTTAACCTGTTACGCGGCGTTGTTGCACCATTCGCCGACTCGAATGAATAACAAAGCTCGAGTTACCCCCATTTCTCTCTCTCTCTCTCTCTCTCTCTCTCTCTCTCTCTCTCTCTCTCTCTCTCTCTCTCTCTCTCTCTCTCACGCGTTTGGTTTTCGCGAAACCGTTCGCCGCTATTTTTTCCCTTTCTCTCTTTTTTTTTAATTCTGCGCTCTTCTCGTCGCTCGACCGACGCGACGCGCCGCGCCGCGTCTCGTGTTTCTTGATTGATATTTACGGCCTCTGCTCGGGTTTCTGAACGCAGGCTGCTTCTTGTTCCCGGCGCTTTTGATGCATTGCGGCCCGCTGCGGGGTTCCTGCTCGCTCGATGCCTACAGATCGCTCCAAAGTTGGCGGACTCAGTACTCGAGTCCTCGAAACTCCGAAGTCGACGATTAGGGTCCGGTCTTCGTAGATTCGCGATAAGGTAGAGTGACCACATTACCGTCCAAAATTGGTTTTACGTGCCTCAAGTTTTCGTCCTTATATGAGAATATTTTGTCCCTCGTAAAGGGCTCGTTCGAAAGAGGAAGGTTCAATCTAGCGCGCGCTGGTCAGGAGCTGCCGAGATCATGCAGATATTTGGTAATATAAGCGTTCGAAGTAGGCCAAAAATTGACGATGCGCGTGCCGTGGAATCCAAGCATTTTTATGCCGTCGGACGAGTTCTCTGGATGAATATCTCCAGCTACAAATTGAGCTATATTTTGTCTTGACAAAGCGAAAAACTTGAAGCACGTTTCTGACGTCAGAATTCCTGATATCGATGATACAGAGCAAAAAATGTGACAAGTTTAGTCACAGACTTGAGACCCGTAGGATCAAGACCATGATCCTAAAGATCCTTAAGATCCGAGTCGGATCTCAAGTCTGTGTCTGAAGGCTGTGAAAGGAAATTATTAATTAAAAAGTCACGCGACTATCCCGGGCCCTTGAGCGATCGATTTCTTATTAGAACCTTTCAGCGGTTCTGCCGATTCTCAATGTCTACAGGACGCTTCAAAATCGATGCGCGCAACTGCTGCGTCCTTGAAACGCCGGCGCCATTTTGTAAGCGTTCTACAGCCTATTAGAATTAGAGCTGTTAATTATGAGTAGACTGCGAATTTTATACACTTACGACAAAAATTAGTCGGTGTAATTTTAAATAGCAAAAATATTAGAAAAATTTAGACACGCTATCATATTATGTTCAGTTCGCAAAACATAATAAGAAAGAATATAAATGTCTATTTCACTTTAGTTCGCTGCAATTCAGGTAAACAATTTTCATTTTGCATAAAGATCCCGAAAATTACCCGAGTACCCGGGTATCTCATGAACAGACTGCGGATCTTTATGCAAAATAAAAATTGTTTGGATCAATTTGTAAGAAGCAGAAGACATATTACGATTACTTATTTTCCTTAACGATCTTAATCAATTTAGCATAATATATCAACGTTCTCAGATTCTCTGGAGCTTCGCGGCCCCTCACGGTAGTGGGGATAATACCGCGACGTTTATCATCAAGCCCTTGGCGACACATATAGAGAAATCACTGTAGTACGAAAGTGACGTGAATAATGGATCAGACAACCATTTGAGCGCTCGAATTGCAAATGATTTCGACATAACGCACGACCTAATCGCACACAGACGTCCCATAAGATCCGGTAACGAAGCGCCCAGTACACCCAACAAACGATTTCTTCGGTCTTCCCCTAAGTTTGACGAATAAAACAAACGTCGGATGGCTTTCGCCGAAGGTGTTTCGCCAACGTAGAAACAACTATCGGTACACATTAATATCAATAGACTTTCCTGTGGTGGCCACCGTGCATCGAGACAAACGAAACACCGTGTAGATTGATACGAATGAGTTTGTTCACGGTTTAATAGATAACGAAGACGAATGGAACCACGTTGTGTACACACGTGTTTATATATATATATATATATATATTGTGTTCTCCGTTGTTTGTCCTCAGGTCGCTATTCTGACGACCATGCTGGCGACGAGAAACTTCTCCAGTAAGTATGATGCACAGGGTAAGTACCTCCGGCCCTCTTCAGCGCTTCATGGACCACGACAGACAGTACTTTTATCATATATCTTCCATTAAATTTTACGCCCCTGTCACCCACCCTGTCTTTCTATTTCTGTATCTTCTGTCTTCTTCCATCGTTTATCTCTCTCTATCTATCTCTCTCTCTCTCTCTCTCTATCTCTCTATCTAGGTCTCTTTCTCTCTCTTTCTCTGTACACATTCCTGAATTCATAACCCATAAACCAACCACGTTATTCGTCTTGCACAGACACACGAACACTCGCAGAAAACGTGTCCCTTATTCTCTTTCTCGATCTCTTTCTATCATTTTCTTTCTCTTTCTCGACCTCTCTGTGTATACATGTGTGTATGTGTGTAGGGATATATACATAAGTGGATGCATATATACATATATATATATACTGAGAGGATAGTTGTTCGTCAGCCCTTTCGTTGTTTTGAAAAGGTGCTTCAAGACGTGGCCGCGCACGCAGCTTTACTACCCTTATTAAGACGTTAGCGTCCTCCGGCGATAGAGGAGAGGGTGGCTCGCGTGCATCCACCCCCGCGCACGGTTTTGCACACTCCCACGCAGCAGGAGGATTAACTAGAACGAAGATAGCGTTCGCCGACCGAGTAAACGAATTTCCCTCCGAGTTTCCCGAAGAGGAGCCGGTTGACGGGACGCCTCAGGGGCGTCTTTTGCGGTAAATTCGTTTTCCACCCCCTCTTCTTCTCTTCTTTTTCGCTGAGCTCGAACCGAAAAAATTCTGATGGCTAAAAAATCGCGACGGTTCAAAAGAAAAAAGAAAAACGGCGAATGCACTCAGGTCTGGGTGGTGCTTAGAACGGCAACAAGCTTACGTGATTGTAGATGGGGCTGGTAATCGCGCTTTTCAATTTGTGGAAAATTCTGTACGATACTTGAATGCACCGGGTGTCTTTGAGTGTACAAACACGGGGGTGGATATTTTATCGCTAAACCTACCACCGCCGGTCAAAATGATCATTCCAGATTTTTTATTTTACGATTACTAAAATTGTAAAAGTGATTTCGTGGGAAATGATTAATAAATATATTTTGGAGAGCATGTATTATAATCAGGGACCATAACTGTGATAACCAAAAAGAGAAAGTCATGGAATAACGAGTACTTCATCGACTAAAATCGCATTGGTTACAAATAAGCATTATAAGTAAAATTTGTTCTCTTGTTGCTAAATGTTATCGTTGAGAGAAATTCATTTCGATCACTTATAACAGTTATCGATGAGAGAAATTTAGTTCGATCACCAATAACAGTTATCAATGAGGGAAGTTCATTTCGACCACTCATAACAGTTGTCAATGAGAAAAATTTATTTCGATTGCGCATAACATTTATCGACGAAGAAAATTTATTTCGATCGCTAATAACAGTTATCAATGAAAGAAGTTCATTTCGATCGCTCATAACATTTATTGATGAAGGAAATTTATTTCGATCGCTCATAACATTTATCAATGAGAGATGTATATTTCGACCACTCATAACAGTTATCAATGAGGGAAGTTCATTTCGACCACTCATAACAGTTGTCAATGAGAGAAATTTATTTCGATTGCGCATAACATTTATCGATGAAGGAAATTTATTTCGATCGCTCATAACATTTATCAATGAGAGATGTATATTTCGACCACTCATAACAGTTATCAATGAGGGAAGTTCATTTCGACCACTCATAACAGTTGTCAATGAGAGAAATTTATTTCGATTGCGCATAACATTTATCGATGAAGAAAATTTATTTCGATCGCTAATAACAGTTATCAATGAAAGAAGTTCATTTCGATCGCTCATAACATTTATTGATGAAGGAAATTTATTTCGATCGCTCATAACATTTATCAATGAGAGATGTACATTTCGATCACTCATAACAGTTATCGAATGGAGAAGTTTATTGCGGTCACTCCTAACAGTTGTCGATGAGAGAAATTTACCTCGATTGTTCATAACAATTATCGATAAGAGAAATTTATTTTGAACGCTCATAACAGTTATCAATGAACGAAGTTCATTTCGATCGCTCATAAGAGTTACTGATGACGGAAATTTGTAACAGTTATTATTAAATAGTACAACTTTCATATGGTAGGCAATCAATTGCTTAATAAATTTTATGTTCAATAAATTAATTGCTACAATCAAAATTTAGTGTGACAAACATGAGTTTTTCCAAATTTTCTCCTGGCGAATTAAACAAATCATCATCATCATCTAACGTCAATTTTAGAGCAGAAAAGGTTCGTTCAACGCTAACCTGAGTTGCGAGCATAAATTATGCACGCCAGTTTTGATAAATACGGCAGTCTATATTTCTGATTTTCCCAGATGAAAATATTTTGAAAAATTTCTTTCAGATTTTGTGTTGTTCTTATGGTCTGTTGATTTGTCTTGTTGTACGAAACCAGCTCAATGAATTTCACAGACTTGCTCCAGTCGAAACAGAGTAGACAACTCGGTAATTAAATAAGCAACTGAAATGAATTTTCTCATCAATAATTATTATGAACAAGTGACAAGAAATTCGATCATCGTTAACTGTGAGCGATCGAAATAAGTTTCTCTTATTGATAACTGTTATCAGCGATCGAAATGAACTTCTCTCATTCATAACTGTTATGAGTGATCGAAATGAACTTCTCTTATTGATAACTGTTATGAGTGATCGAAATAAATTTCTCTTATTGATAAGTGTTATGAGTTATCGAAATGTACTTCTCTCATTGATAACTGTTATAAGTGATGGAAATGAACCTCTCATTGATAATTGTTATGTGCGATCGAAATGAACTTCTCTCATTGATAACTGCTTCGAGCAATCGAAACAGTTTTTCTTCATCGATAACTGTTATCGAGGGGGGTCCAATTTTTTGGACACTAATAACTGTTATTTGTAACCAAAAAGTATAAAAATTGATATTTTGTTAATCATTTTGTTCTTCGTATTTTTTTCTTTATATTTTGTGTAGATTATCTTAAATTTCAATAATAATCAACTTTTTATCAATGATTTTGGTCGTAGAAAATTTTAGAATAACTGTTATTTTTGGTCCCTGATTATAATACTAACCTCACAAAATCCAAGTAAATTCAATCTCGTTATTTTTATGAAGCATCATGTATTGGTTACTTTGAGGCTCGGTAGGTTTAGTGTTAAGAAGAATAGAAAATTGTTAAACGATAGAAAACAAATTCTACGTATCGTTGGATTCTAGGTAAGAAAATCGTTTACATTGAAAAAGGCGAGCACACGGCTGAATATTCGTAATTAGCGATCGTGGCCACGCGACGAAGCACCGAGATCATTCCTGCTCGTGCCCCCGAAGATCTCGAGCCCCCCCCCCCTAGATCCCATTGATCCAATCGTTCGCGGAGCAGCGAGGTGAAATGTCCTCTGAAATTCGATCGAAATGAAAAGTTCTCTCGATTCTCTTGAATAGCTCCTCGGAATTTCGGCCTCGCTGACTCCGAGCGTCATTCTAGCCGTTCACACGTGCACATTATACATGCATACATACATACATACATACGTATATATATATATATATATATATATATATATATATATATATATACATATCCGGTGTACCTCATAGTCGATGCACTTGGCTCTCGCACACCTCATATCCTGCAAGGACTGTGCTACGTTACCCAGAAAACTTATTCTCAGTTTGTCTTCTCTATGTTTCCGTTCCCTGAATGATTATTCTCTTGGATTTCTTTTTTTTTTTTTGGATCCTCCGAACGATCCTGTTCTCTTGGATTTCTTTGGATCCCGTTGAATGCGCCTGCTGCGTGGACATGTATAGATCACTTGTATGGAACAACCTTTTGAATTCTGGGTAACGCGAATCGTCGTCGCAGTGGACTCAAGCAGTTCCAGATGTCCTCATCACGATCATATCGCGGTCGATGTGTGTGTGTTTATCTTATTATCATGCTTCGTCGCTTTCAAGCATACCGCGCGATCACGAGAAAAAAAATCAAGATCAGAACGCAGAGGGAACATGATGCTCATTTCTCACGATGAGATCGATCCGTGGATCGATCGATACGTTCTATCCGGATCGTAGATCTCTCGATTCAGGGGTGGGGACTATCGGGGATCTATGAATCGCGATCGGAAACACCGAGGTACGATCCGAGGTATCTTGTCTTGAGCACCGAACCGTTTCGGCAACTGTTTCGGTCCACTAGCGAGAATTTCCCAGGAACTGGCGATCTATTTTTTTTTTCCTTTTATCAACCGTGCGCGTTTAGTATCGCTGACCAGTCTGCGACTGTGGGCGAAATGCGAGACGCATGTCCCAGACTTCTTCCGTGGTATTCGTGTCCGCGATCTCGAAGAACGTTTGCGAAGCCCGAAGATTATATTTCCTTGAAAATTGATTCGCATAATTTTATAGCTAATGAAAAGACAAAACATCCATCAGTGCATATTATTAATTGACCATGCAGGATATAAATTAACCGTCAAATAATCCTCGTAGGAATTATCCTTTTCGTGATGTTCTGAAGACAATATCGATTCACGCCATCTCTATTATAATAGCGAGAACTGATACAGTCGTTACTCGATATATGTCCGAAATATCTAGCCGATAAAAGTCCCAGAACTATAAAGGTCGCGTGGAGCAAATAAAAGTATCTCCTGGCCGATATGTGTCCGTGGCCAGGCCCGTATTTTGGACATATAACGAGTAAACACCGTATTCTCTGTTACCACGATTGCCCCAGTGAAGCAACAATTGTTTTCCTTACCCCGATTATCTTGAATCGTTAACAAACAATAAAGAAGATGTTTTCGACGATTCTATTTGATCTTAATTTCGTCGGGGAATAGCAAACGTTCCGAAAGATCGGATATGAATATTGACGAGACCAGTCCACGTCTGTGTTATGTACGTTTGTATATAGATACACACGGAGACACGCACACTCAGAGACACAGAAACCGTAATTTGTATATATCTGCATACGTACACACAAGCCCAGTTGTTAGTTCTCCACACACACACATACCCACACACACGCACACATACACAGCGGTTGCTCGTCCGTCCCCAGTACTAGACATGCTCGAACGAACAGTATTATAATGTATTATTACTCTGTGTATTCGTATGTACCTGACGTGTGCTCGAGCACCTCGTGCACCTGCGTGTAACCTGTTACACCCTCCACCAGGAGTGTACGAGCAGCACGAAACCGTAAAAACCCCATAGAACGCTCTAGACCCGTACGTTTTAGTCGAGTAGAGACGCATCCTGCATCCGTAGACCGGAGTTGGGCTTTGTTCCGGTAAACGACGAACGAATCCGTTCATCCAAATCGCTTCTCGGGAGCTAGACGTTTTTCCAAACTTCTATCGAAAATCGCCCGTAGATCGCTTTTTTTCATACATTCTTTAGAAAAAAAAACTGTACTGTGTGTGCCGCACAAGAAATCCCGCGAAAGGAACGCGGGGCTGATTGGTCAGGGTGGAAGGGGCACGCCTCTAGCTGATCTATTGGCTAAAGCGGTCGCACATACTATACATTGCGTGTGACGTCACAGCCTAAGCATTGGACTACTGGGGCGTCAACGGTGGGGTCCCGCGAAACGTCTTGTGAGTCACGGACGGTACTGTGCGTGACTCACAAGAAGTCCCGTGAGTGGATTGCGGGGCTGATTGGTTAGAATGGAAAGGGCACGCCTCCAGTTGCTCTATTGGCTAAAACGGCCACACCTACTTTGTAGCGTGTGACGTCGAAGCTCAAGCATTGGACTACTGGAGCGTCAAGGGTGGGGATAGGCGGAGCGAGTGACCCCTTTGCCCTTGCGACGTTTCGCGAGACTTCTTGTGAGACAGTACTATGCGTGACTCACAAGAAATCCCGAGGAAGGAATGCAGGGCTGATTGGTTAGAGTGGAAGGGACACGCCTCCAGTTGCTCTATTGGCTAAAACGGCCACACCTACTTTGTAGCGTGTGACGTCAAAGCCCATTGAACTACTGGAGCGTCAAGGGTGGGGATAAGCGGAGCGAGTGACCCCTTTGCCCTTGTGACGTTTCGAGAGATTTCTTGTGAGGCGCAAACAGTAGATAGAAGCCTTGAAAATGGGGCACCAACTGGACGGAAGTGTCCAGACACGAGGCGCAGAAGATCGATCAGAACTAGATCGTCAGACCTAGAGGAGGCAAAGTGAAAGTTAGTTTTTTGATTTAATCGAAAAATTTAAATAAATTTAATGGAAAATCTGTTTAATTGCTGGTTTTTTTTGCGTGGAATTTTGGGAAAGATTCGCTCGAACGAGAACAGGCCCGACTCCGCGTTGTAGACAGCATATTTCCGGTACACAATAGCAAGCTGACACACTGTCAAACCGACGCGACTTGACTGCCGATTAGTCTATGTGTGTAATATATTTTGTTCTATTAGTTCGCCACTTATGTTTGCGACGAGACCTCGATTAATCGCTCGTAATTCCGAACTCTGCGTATATGCTATGTGCATCTCTTGAATATCGTTTTTGATGAACGTTTACGGTTGCCTCGGACCCGAGAGGCGATTAATCGAGGTGTCCTTGTTGCGTCTCTTCTAAACGAGACGCGTCGAGAAAACACTCGGTGCTCGAAGCACGATAGAAGGTAGGCGTCGTCGGAGGGTCGTCGACGAGTATACTCGTCGTCGAACCGGCAACACGGTTCACGGCTAGAGGTAGAAACAGGTCCCGAACGATTTACAATTTTTAGCGGAATCGCCACCGAACAAGAGTCATCGCCCGTCGCTCGTCGATGAAAGGGCACGCGCGATATTTAACTCGAGGAGGCTTATCGATTCCTCGATCGAAACTTCGTGCCCTCTCCGGACCAATTGATCTCGGCTAGCCTAACTCCGCGAAACTCTTGAGGGCAACGTTCTCGCCGCGCGGATAATCGATCTCCTCGGCCACGCAGAAACATCTCTCGGGTCCCTTAAGATCGCGAGATCGCGAGATCGCGAGATCGTGCGTCTTCTAGGGGAAACGGCGAATTTTCTGAATACACTTCTCACGGAAGTGTCGAAAGAAACGTAATTTCCTGGAGGAAATACAACGGGTCGACGATGGTCGCGTGCGCTATCGCGCAGCCCCATCAAATAGTTTCGTTGCCGTGTAACGATTTCCGTGAGAAGTCCGCCGTGCAAACACGAGGCCGGCCTTTCGTCGGCAATTTGTTTCACTTACGCGCTCGAGAACGATCATCGATCCCCCTACGTGTTTCCACACTTTTCTGCTACGCCGACGGTCGCCGGCTCGCGATCGAAAGGCCGCCCGAGAACGTTCCCGGCGTCGATCGTGCGAAATCTCGATCCGCAAATGTTTATGGAAGCGCCGTTTACCTGGGAAAAGAACGACACGACCTGCTCGTCGGACGCTCTTCGAATACGAATTTAACTTCTCTCAAATTGGACCGAGCGAATTTTTTTCCAGGAAGGTACAAGTTTGCTAAATATTTACCGAGAAAATGTAATTTCCTTTGAAAGAGCGTCCGAATACTGTAGCAGGTGTCTCTTTTCTTTATTTTCCGAGAGAACGTTGCCTTCTACAATAGTCTAGAAAAAAAAGGAACTAGAAGGAAGAAGGAACTGGAGCAGTGGTGGGCACGGTAGGGGCCCCTCAGCTGTCTGCTTCCCCCACCAACGTCTCTTTCGTGCAGCGCGCAACTTCGCTGCGCAGCGGTGCCTCGTGGATGTGGATAGACAGCTTAAGCCGCGCGCGGGTCGGTTATGGTGGGACGAACGAGGATAGAGACGGAAGCACGAGGCACACCTATGGATGTGGATAGACAGCATAAGCTGCGCGTGGATTGGTTCTAGCGGGACGAACGAGGATAGAGACGGAAGCACGAGGCACACCTATGGATGTGGATAGACAGCATAAGCCGCGCGTGGGTCGGTTATGGTGGGACGTACTAGGGTAGAGACAGAGGCACGAGGCACAGCTATGTATAGATGTGGATAGACAGCATAAGCCGCACGTGGGTCGGTTATGGTGGGGCGTACGAGTGGAGAGACAGTATAAGGCGTGCGTGGGTTAGTTATGGTGGAACGTACTAGGGTAGAGACAGAGGCACGTGGCACAGTTATATATGGATGTGGATAGACAGCATAAGCCTCACGTGGGTCGATTATGGTGGGACGTACGAGTGGAGAGACAGCATAAGCCGTGCGTGGGTCGGTTATGGTGTGACGTGCGAGGGCAGAGACGGAGGCACGAGGCACAGCTATGAATGTGGATAGACAGCATAAGCCGCGCGTGGGTTAGTTATGGTGGAACGTACTAGGGTAGAGACAGAGGCACGTGGCACAGCTATGTATAGATGTGGATAGACAGCATAAGCCGCACGTGGGTCGGTTATGGTGGGACGTACGAGTGGAGAGACAGTATAAGGCGTGCGTGGGTTAGTTATGGTGGAACGTACTAGGGTAGAGACAGAGGCACGTGGCACAGTTATATATGGATGTGGATAGACAGCATAAGCCTCACGTGGGTCGGTTATGGTGGGGCGTACGAGTGGAGAGACAGCATAAGCCGTGCGTGGTTCGGTTATGGTGGGACATACGTGGGGTGAGACAGCATAAGCCGCGCGTGGGTCGGTTATGGTGGGACGTACTAGGGTAGAGACAGAGGCACGAGGCACAGCTATGTATGAATGTGGATAGACAGCATAAGCCGCACGTGGGTCGGTTATGGTGGGGCGTACGAGTGGAGAGACAGCATAAGGCGTGCGTGGGTTAGTTATGGTGGAACGTACTAGGGTAGAGACAGAGGCACGCGGCACAGTTATGTATGGATGTGGAGAGACAGCATAAGCCGCACGTGGGTCGGATATGGTGGGACGTACGAGTGGAGAGACAGCATAAGCCGTGCGTGGGTCGGTTATGGTGGGACATACGTGTGGTGAGACAGCATAAGCCGTGCGTAGGTCGGTTATGGTGTGACGTGCAAGGGCAGAGACGGAGGCACGAGTCACAGCTATGAATGTGGATAGACAGCATAAGCCGCGCGTGGGTTAGTTATGGTGGAACGTACTAGGGTAGAGACAGAGGCACGAGGTACAGCTATAGATGTGGATAGACAGCATAAGCCTTGCGCGGGTCCGTTATGGTGGGACG
Source organism: Halictus rubicundus (assembly GCF_050948215.1). Lineage (NCBI taxonomy): Eukaryota > Metazoa > Arthropoda > Insecta > Hymenoptera > Halictidae > Halictus > Halictus rubicundus. The sequence continues at coordinate 5,561,624 of NC_135161.1, read as the reverse complement.
TGCGAGGGGAGAGGGAAGCAGAAGGCACAGCTATAGATGTGGATAGACAGCATAAGCCGAGGGGATTGGCTATGGAGGGACGTAGGAGGGGAGAGACGGAGCCACAGCTGCGCAGCGAAGGTGCGCGTTGCACGAAAGAGACGTTGGTGGGGGAAGCGTTTTGCCTGCGGCGGGCATACGTGCCCATCACCAGACTTAGGATACTTGCTCTACAATGTCTCTCGTGTGGAGACGCGGCTTACGAATTTGTTGCAAGTGGGAAAACTCGAGATCGCAGGTCGACGATTTAATTTTGCTTTTCTGAGCCGCGTCTCCGCTCGAAGAACTCGCTAGTGGATACAGACGGACAAGTCTGACTCTCCACAGTGTTCAAAAAAGGGAATGCTCACCTTTTCTACGTAGACACAGACATAGACACAAGACACCGGTCCGACCCGAATAGTAATTGAGAATTCGCACTGGCTACTTTTTACGCGGCCTATTCGACAGAGTCGATTCATAATTCGCTCTCGAGCTTCTCGCACGTCGTTCCGCTTATCAGAATCACTTATCGGATCGTTCCCTCGGTCATCTATGTTAATTGTACCAATTATCCCGCTCTCTGATCCAGGCTCATCTTCAGCGCGACCATATCGCCGGCTAATCTGCTCTTCATTATAGCAAGGATCGTTGCTTATCACCGACTCAGTCTTTCTCTCTCTCTTTCTCTCACCAATTCAAACCTCGAAAATCTCGACTCGACTATCTCTCTTCGAACTCTCTCTCTCTTTCAATCTTCACGTCACAGTCATCGACGATCCACGATCTAGTATCGATCATTCGCGAGCCTCTCGTTGCTCGTGTTCTCTCGCCTCGCAAAGATAACTCGATTTGTTATTAAGAGGAAGTCGAACTTTTCAGAACACCAATGTCCACCGAACGATTTAACAATTACAGTGAATTCTCGATATATGTCAACAACACATAACCATGTGTTGTGTTTACACTTCTCGGTGGCCCCCCACGATAGTGGGGATAATTCCGCGACATTTATCGTACAGGCCTTGGCGACATATATAGAGAAATCACTGTACTCCGTTCCCGATTAACGCTTTGACTGCCAAACTAGAAACCTCAAAAATTCCATAAAATCAAGGTTATTTAATGAAACAAAAATTGAAAAAATTTTTTTGGAGTAGTCCTCCAATTGTCTTGTGTTTTATAGGTCCTAATCAAATTTGGTACCATGAATTAACATAAAAATTCATTTTAAAACCTGAACAAATAATTCCGTCACCCACATATGGGTGACATGACAGTCAAAGTGTTCAAAGGGCAACCGAATTTGTACTATACCGACTTCATCGAGACTGTCGAATTGTTGTTGTTGTTCTGGAATTTTGCAAATTCGCTCGAGTCAAATCGGGTCTTCGAGAACCGTCTGGTATCGGGCACACGGTACTGGAACTGTTCCAGAAAAATCTTGGTGACCGGACAGCGGGGATGTACGATCCAGGATCGTAGATCGAGCTCCCTCGATCGTTCGAGGAGCAAACAAGAGACCCCGGACACCATAAATCTCTGGAAGCGGTCGAGGCGTTGAACGCATTCCGAAATTTATTCTCGAGCCTGGATCTTGTAGACGCGCTCGCGGTGTGTGTGTATATGGATAAATAGAAACGATTCGATCGTATCCATAAATTTTGGAAAGAGGGCGGGGGGTAGGGGTTCGTTGGGTCAAGAAAAGAATTCATGAACCGGATCCCCATGAATCCCGAAGAACGTATTCGGTTTTTCCGGCCGAGAGAACGCGAGCCAACGATCAATCGTTCTCTCTATCTGTACTATTTCTATCTCTCTCTCTCTCTCTCTCTCTCTCTCTCTCTTCTCTTCTCTTCACTTCTCTCCTCTCTCTTCTCTATCTCTCATACACACAAAAACACACACACACACACACACACAAGAAAAGAAAAGAAAACTACACATCCGAGGAAACTCTGAATGACTGATGATTGCTTTTGACGAAGGTACGCAAACTTGTAAGCGAAGTGGGTCGGAGGTGCAGCGAAAACACCCTCCACAACATCTCTCCGAAATCTCTCGACGATCCCGAAACGATTTAGAGGATCCATGTGACCGATAAACGATAAGCCACAACAACGACGACGCACACGATAACCGAAAACCGAAAACCGACTCGCCACACGCTCCCAGACTATTTTCTATTTTCCCGGATCGCTCGTTCCGCAGCGGTTTCCTGTTAATTCGCGACCTTAGCCGTTTGCTGATTGCATGCCACCCTAATCGCGGATCCACCTGGAAAGAACACCTAGTCGACAAGCTTCTCTTGGAGAGTCCAAAAGGGAAGCTCTCGTGCTCCAAGTGCTTTCAATTCTTGGCTAGATGAAAAGACTCGGGACCATTCGCTTAGGTACAGTGAATTCTCGATATATGTCCACAACACTGGTCTTGCGAGCGTCATGTATCGTGCAGGAGACGTGTTATGTTTGCACTCCTCGGCGTCCGAAGCTGCTCGAGCTTCGTGGCCCCTCATACCCCGCGGTAGTGGGGATAATTCCGCGACGTTTATTATCGAGGCCTTGGCGACATATACAGGGTGTCCCACGTAACGCTTTTCACGATTTTTCAAGTACTTGCGATAATCCGGCAAACAAATATTTTAAACAACAGTTGTTCAGTTTTCGATTGGCTATACATTGCAATAAAAGAAGTTTTTTTAGTATTGTCAAGGTCACCTTCGTCTTTTCAAATGGCACTTTGTATTTTTGACTTGACAGTATTGTAGCCCGTATCGAGCCGCATTCAACGACGTAGTATACCATGACCTTCGGATGACCTTGAAGGGAAAGACATGAAAATTTCAACAAGAAATGACAGTCTGCTTGAGTGGCTGATAATAACTTGTGTTTATTATTAAAACTGGAGATTACATTTAATTTAGGAACCTTGACTAAATGAATGCAAACGATTGTTGTAGACACAATTCCGTTCTACGTAGTAAGTTTGCATTGGTTGCTCTTAGGATACTGTCGTAGCGAAGTTCATCGCATGCTGTACGAATTCGTTGCTTTAAATGTTCCTTATTTTGTATTGGAACAGCATGAACTGTCGACTGTAAATGACCCCATAAAAAAAATCAAGTGATGATAAATCTGGGGATCGTGGTGGCCAAGCCAGAGTTATTATCACCCATTCAAGCAGACTGTCATTTGTTGTTGACACTTTCATTTCTTTGCCTTCAAGGGCATCCGAAGGTCATGGTATGCTAGGTCGTTGAATGCGTCTTGATACAGAAGTGCCATTTAAAAAAATGAAGGGTGACCTTGACAATACTAAAAAGTCATTTTTTATTGCAATGTATAGCCAATCGAAAACTGATCAACTTTTGTTGAAAATATTTGTTTGTCAAATTATCGCGAGTACTTGAAAAGTCGTGAAAAGTGTTACGTGGGACACCCTGTATAGAGAAATCACTGTACTAACACTAAACCTACCACGGTCAAAATTGACCAGTTTTCTGTTTCACAGGAAATTTATATAATTACTAGATCGCATGTTTTTCTGCATTTATGACTTCTGAAAATTTTCAACAAACGGTAGAATTTAAAATTCCACAGAATTTAGTAGAATTGTGATTTCTTTCAGATCTACGAAGATCTATTACCACCGAATATAAGATTCTGTTTGATTCTACTTTCCTAAAATTCGTATAGAAAAATTGCAAATTGCATAAACATCCGTCTAATAATTACTTAACAGAAAATAACTGAATTGACTTCTTTATTTGAGCACGTATTATATTAAAAATTGTCGAAAGCTTAAGCAAATTCAATCTTCTCCCTTCTATAAGACGTTTCAGTTTTATATGTTTTGTGCTTGGTAGGTTCAGTGTTAACAATGTAAGTGGCACCGAGAGTCTAGCCCAGTTTCTCAAAATTTTTTCGACAGACGTTCTTCAACCCTTAACGGACCAATGCGGCCATATAAGCGGCATGGCACTTATACTTACTGGATCCAATGCTGCGTACATGGCAGCAGAAATCAAATTTAAATCATCTTGTTATCCCATTACTCTGAATAAACAGGGTGTGGCCGGATGGGTGGTACAACTGGACAGGGGATGATTCTACATGTAAAAATAAGTCGGAAAAAACGAATAACAATTTTTCGTTCGACGCCTCGTTCTCGAGAAAACCGATTTTGAAAATGCAGCAAACACGTATGTTATTAGCTAGGAATCGTCTGGTGCGTCTGACCATGGCCAACCAATTCTACTTCCTGCATATACTAAAGCACGCGAAACCGACAGGATCTTTAAACTCGATTTTCTCGAAAACCGAGGCGTCAAACCAAAAAATGTTATTCCTTTTTTTCGACTTAGTTTTGTGCATAGAATCATCCCCTGGCCGGTTGCACCACCTGTTCGGCCACACCCCGTATATTAGCCCTTTGCACTCGAAGCTATTTGAACTCCAAAACGAAACATTTCTTCCGACCTAGAATATTTCCCTTCTATATATAATTTTTTCATGTTATACATACGAACATGGTGCAATTTACTCGTACAATACTGAAATGTTTAGTAATTTATTAAATACAAACATATTTAATAATGTCAAAAATATTTCGAATACAGTAAGGAGCAAAACTTTTACAACGATTACACACTATTTGAAACAGCATAACTTTTTTCAAATTAGTCCAAATAACTTCAGTGTTTTTGCGAAGTTAGAAGGATTAGTTAATTAGACGAGGTGTAAAAAATTTTTGAGTTATAAACGATTAAAAGTGGGAAAATTGCCATTTTTCACGATTTTCGACTAAAAATCGCACTTTTAATCGTTTATAACTCGTAAACGAAGTAACCAATATCCATAAAATTTTCAGCATGAATATATAATTTATTCGAGTCAATATAACACATTTTTTAAATTTTCAATACAGGCTCAGATAAAAAGGCTGAAAAACCCAACTTTTACTATTTCTTTTGCGATTCCGACCAATTCAAATTCTTCTCAAAAATTTATTACGCCTCGTCTAATAAACTAATCCTTCTAACTTCTCAATAACATTCAAGTCATTTGATCGAATTTTAAAAAAGTTATGTTGTTTCAAATAGTGCGTAATCAGTTTTACTGTAATGATACAGAAATGTTTAGTGGCGCCTTACAGTCGCCATTCGAGTGCTAAGGGTTAGTAAATTTTCACTAAAATATCAATATTTTCCTGTCTGTACTCGATATAAAAATATTGAGTCCACAGTTTCTCTTCGTATGAGAAACAGCTCGGACCTGGTGGGAAGTAAACTTGAAATACTTCCGGACCGTCGTCAAGGGTCAAAATTGTTCGAAGCGGGGGACGATGTGTCCCCGAAACAGAACCGGAAGTTACACGAATTCGAGGTATCGTGTCAGGTGAAACCACGGCGGAACGAGGGGGTCCGTGTTCGGACAGTTGGCATGCGTTCGCTTTTCCCGCCTCGCTTCTTTCTCCGATCCTTGCTGTCCTTGTCGTTGGCATTTCTCGATCAGGCGACCGGCCGGCACACTGGGAATGCAAACGCACACACACACACACACACAGACAAACACACACATGCATACAAACGAGCCGTAGAGACTCGACGTATAACATAGCATGTGCTGCGAGAATGGCCATTGTTCGCGTGTTCCGCGGAACACGTGAAAATTCCCGGAGCGCGCGAGACCGCTTCGCCAATTAATAAACGCTTCCTCGTCTGAACGTGTGTGTGTTTTCCACGAGACAGAAAAGAAAAAAGACACAGCATAAACGAAACACACGTAAAGTATATATTTTATATACATTATTATATATTATATTGCATAGACAGTATACAGAGAGCAGCCTGGCCTAAACTGTCGCGATTCTGTCCCCTAATTCCCGTTTCTATCCTGCGAGAACCTAAATGATTATATCTTGGAAACGAAATTCCTGGAGAACACGAGAGCGCACGAAACTACGACAAACATGCACAAACACATACGCGCGCACACACACACACATCCATTCTCTTTCTCTCTTGTTGACCGATCGGTGACCAACATATATGCATTATGATTACGCATTACGCACACTCTGCACACGCATCGCACGCAGCTGAAGCATGCCGTTTAACAGTGTTTCTCTTTTGCGAACCGTTCACGACGCTTCTGGCACGGATACACGCCAAGCCGAGCTCTCGAGAAGGAGCCATCAGAAAGGTAAACACACCGAGGACCATTTTTCTCCTGGCACCGACGTACGATCTCGTCTTGAGAGCATCGGCCGAACACGCTCGCGGGTTTTCTTCACTGGTTGATTGATTGACTGATTAATCACGGATTGTCTCGCATGCTGAACACATGCACTAGAGTGCTCCCGCCTTGGTTCCAACGGAATCCCCCTGTCCCCGATCCCAAACCGTTCTGTCTTCTGTCTTCTACTCTGTCTTACTCTACGATTTATGTTCCTTTCTCTCTCTCTCTCTCTCTCTCTCTCTCTCTCTCTCTCTCTCTCGCTCTGTCTATCTATCTTTCTCTTCCTTAATGATTTTGTTACACGTTACGACGTGTCCTCGCGCTCCTCCTCGATCTACAACCCTGTCTTTAGATCTTCAATCTCTCTATCTCTTTCTGTGGGAAGACGTCTAGATTTCGTAGATCTTCCCCAAACTCTTTTACAAGACTGTAGTTAGCGGCACGATGTCCGACAGGATCGACGCAATTCGTTTTCACGGTTATCAGACAGCGGATCTTTTGTGCGAAATAAAAGTTTTCCGAGGCGTTTGCGAGGAACGGAATTTCCATGAACAAGTATCTCTGTTTTTAACAATTGAAGCAAGTCCGAAATAATGTAATATTGTTTTTCTTGATTCCTGGAACCTTTTCTTAGTATTGCATGAGCCGCCCACTTGCCAAATCGATTAACTCCATAAATCAGAAAGTGGAGAATTGTGATTAAATAAAAGTTTTCCTAGGCGTTTGCGAGGAACGGAATTTCCATGAACAAGTATCTCTCTTTTTAACAATTGCAATATGGCGGAAATAATGTAATATTGTTTTTCTCGATTCCTGGAACCTTTTCTTAGTATTATATCAGCCGCCCACTTGCCAAATCGATTAACTCCATAAATCAGAAAGTGGAGAATTGTGATTAAATAAAAGTTTTCCTAGGCGTTTGCGAGGAACGGAATTTCCATGAACAAGTATCTCTCTTTTTAACAATTGCAATATGGCGGAAATAATGTAATATTGTTTTTCTCGATTCCTGGAACCTTTTCTTAGTATTATATCAGCCGCACACTTTTCCAATGGATTGATTCCGTGAAACAGAAAGTGGAGAATTGTGATTAAATAATATGCACAGGTTCGCGACTGAATTCGAACGCCCTTTAAAACTGTATAACTTTTTTTTAAGTTGCACCACACGACCTGACTGTTTTTGAGCAATTAGAAGAATTGGTTTGACGAATGACGTGCAAAAAAGATTTTGAAAACATTGCAATTGCTAGGAATTATAACAGCAAATGAAGAAGGCACTCTCCAAAACTTTTTTATTTGAGCCTGTAATGAAAATTTAAAATATGCGTTTTGTAGATGTATGTTAGTTGTACACATACTGAAAATTTCGTCGAAATCGGTCGACGCAGATAAAAACGGCACGCATCGAAACATGTTAGAATCTGTAAAATTATAAGAGCAAATAAGAAAATCACTTTCCAAAACTTTTTTATTTGAGCCTGTAATGAACATTTGACAGACGCGTTTTGTAGATGTATGTTAGTTGTACACATACTGAAAATTTCATCGAAATCGGTCGACGCAGATAAAAACGGCACGCATCGAAACATGTTAGAATCTGTAAAATTATAAGAGCAAATAAGAAAATCACTTTCCAAAACTTTTTTATTTGAGCCTGTAATGAACATTTGACAGACGCGTTTTGTAGATGTATGTTAGTTGTACACATACTGAAAATTTCGTCGAATTCGGTTGACGCAAATAAAAACGGCACGCATCGAAAGATGTTAAAATCTGCAGAATTATAAGAGCAAATAGGAAAGGAACTTTCCAAAACTTTTTTATATGAGCCTGTAATGAAAATTTAAAATATGTGTTTTATAGATCTGTGTTAGTTATACGCATACAAAAAATTTCGTCGAAATCGGTTGACGCAAATAAGAACGGCACACATCGAAAGATGAAATTAGCCAAAAGTCGTGAAAAACTACGACTTTCACCACTTTTAACTGTTTGTAGCTCGTGTGTATATTAATCGATTTCGATGAAATTTTCAGCACATGTATACCTAACATAGATCTACAAAACGTATATTTTAAATTTTCATTACAGGCTCAAATAAAAAAGTTGTGAAAAGTGCCATTATTATTTTCTCATGTAATTCTTACCAATTGCAATTTTTTCAAAATCTTTTTTGCACATCATTTGAAAACCCAATTCTTCTAATTGCTCAAAAAAAGTCAGGTCGTTTGATCAAATTTTAACAAAGTTATACTGTTTCAAAGGGCGTTCGAATACTTTGTGTCTGTGTACGTATGACTGAACCAAGTGCTTCGACACTTAAATTTAAAATATTTCCAAAAGTGGAGTTAATCGATTTTGCCTGTGAACGGCTCATATTTCATTTGGAAATGGCTACCACAGCGTTGCAAGATTTTGTTCTTTGCGAGATTTTGGTATTTGCGAGATTTTGTTATTTGCGAGATTTCGTTATTTACAAAATTTCGTTATTTACAAAATTTCGTTATTTGTGGGATTGTGTTATTTGCGAGATTTTTCTAGCAATTTTCGCTTGGATAAAAATATTCATTCAATTATATCCAACGGAATCTTTTTAATTCCACTCGCTGTCCGCGTCACAGTCTTTCGAGCATTTTCAGTATCGCATCGAATTCCGTCGCGCACGCATAAAATCCGCAGTCCAATGATTAAACAGGCGTGTCGCCTAATTGGAACAAACCTCGTGCTCGTTTAATCACCGCGTTTAACGATCCGTCCTACTGCCTGATACAGCGATTGGGCACGTTTCTGACTTTCACTCGACGTTTTCGGAAACTGGTTGCGTCGATCCCGGTCGATCTATAGTCGAGATCTCTGAAGACTGGAAGCTCAAGGTCTCTGGCAACCCCCCGCTACGATCGTACGTTCGATTCAAACCCTTTGCACTCGAACGACAACACTGAAGTGCCTCAGAAAATTGCCAGGACATAAAACGATTTTCGTGTCGCTGAACTTGTTTGTATTTGTTAACACTAAACCTACCAAGCACAAAACATATAAAAGTGAAAAATCTTATAACAAGAAATTACTTAAACTTTGTACGATTTTCATTATAATATGTGCTTAACACTAGATTTACGCAGCACTAAAAGTGACCAGTTTGGATTATTTTATAAAAATATCAAGCACACATTCAGGCAGATTTTTAGCAGCTTTTACCATAATATATGTTCCAAGGAATAAATGTGTTAAATAAGTTTCCTATAAATGCATTTTTACAATCACAATAATTGTAAATTAAAGAATATAGAAGCCGTCATTTTGACGGGTCCCGTAAATCTAGTGTTAAATAAATATGTCGATTCAGTAATTTCCCATGAAAACGTTTTTATATAGTATTTATGTATAGAGTTTAGTGTTAATAATGCCAGTTTGCTACGATGTCCAATCTAGATTAAGGGACCCAGTTACTGTGGGGGTACCAATTACCGCGCCTATAATAATTATACATTTTTTTGAAGTATAATGAATATTAAAAAAAGAGATATTAAATCTTTTTCATTAAATCAGTTCAATATATTTGTTACATCTCTCTTTTTTAATATTCATTATGCTTTAAAAATAAGTATAATTATAATGGGCACAGTAATTGGTACCCCCACAGTAACTGGGTCCCTTACCCTATCGTTGTTCGATTCCACTTTCTCTGGTTTGCAAACTGTTGCGAATCGCGTGTGTAAAATAGTTTCGAGTGTGAAGGGTCGATCCTCGATCAGCGAGGCGGGTCTCAACCTAGTCTAGTCTGTTCTTCTCAATAGATAGCGGTTCTCAGATTTTCATAGAAACGATGCATCCGATCTAATTAACCTCTTAAGCACTGCACGTCACTATTGTGGCTTTCCGTGGTAAGCATCAGTTCGAACGGTACGCCACTATAGTGGCTTTCCGTGGAAAGCATTAGTTTGATCGGTCCGAACCACTATAGTGGCTTTTATCCCATCCGCGGCCAGGGGCGCCGTCCCTGGAATACAGAGTTGCGGCCAGGCGGCGCCGTACCTGGGAGACAGACTTACGGACGAGCGCACTGTGCTTAAGAGGTTAACAACTAGCCTGCGGATTTTACTACAAACACCGGCTTCGATAAAAATTTGCATCCTGCAAATTTGCATTATTGCAAAATAAGCATTCTGTTCGTAAAAAAGACACACAAAGATATCACACGTTGATGCGTTCGGAAAACTCGTACGCCTAAAATCCGCAGTCTAGGCGACGATAGAACCGAGTAGCATCGCCGACAGTTCACTTGCAACGAACAATAGCCAGATCGTAGTTGGTTTGAAATCGTTCATGCACCTCTGAGAGGTCCCCTACCTCGCCGGTCGAGGGTTAAAAGCGTTCGCGCCGGATCCAGCTCGCAAGGAAACTGCTGTGACTTTTTCACCGATCGCGCACTGTCCATCTATGATAAGAAGACAGCGGACTTTATGCATTTATGAGAAAAATGAGTAGGCATAATTTAACCCTTTGTACTCGAAGCTATTTGAACTTCAAAACGAAACATTTCTTCCGACCTAGAATATTGCCCTTCTATATATACATTTTTCATATTATACATACGAAAATGGTGCAACTTACTCGTACAATACCGAAATGTTTAGTAATTTATTAAATGCAAACAAATTTAATAATGTAAAAAATATTTTGAATAATGCTACAGCAATTTTTAGTGGTGCCTTACAGGCACATTAACCGAAGGGTTAAAACGGTGAAAACATTGGAAGAATTTAAAAAGACTGTTATATTATTCTCGAGCTATTAATCCTTTCGTTCGTTTCCATGCGACAACCTATGTGTACGGGTGCCGACTATAGTCGGCATCCACGCGATGACCTGTGTACAGTGAATTCTCGTTACGAGTCAGTGGCGCCGTTCTGGTGACTGACTCTTAGACGGAGTTGGCACTGTCTTAGGTTGGCACTGACTCGTAATCAGAATTGACTGTATCGAGCGCCGACTATGTGCACACTTTTTGGCGCGGTGTCGCGTTCAGTCTTTGCACTCGAAGCCATTTTAACTCCAAAACGAAACACTTCTTCCGAACTAGAATATTTCCCTTCTATATATTTTTTTCTCAATGTTGTACATACGAAAATGGGGCAATGTACTCGCACAATACCGAAGTGTTTAGTAAATTATTAAATACAAACAAATTTAATAATATAAAAGATATTTTGAATAACGATACAGCAATATTTAGCGGCGCCTTGCAGTCGCCATTCGAGTGCTAAGGGTTAAACATATTATGAAAGAAAATGAATGTCTGTTTCACTCCAGTTTGTTGCAATTCAGATGGAACATTTTTATCTTGCATCAAGATCCGCTATCTGATAATCACAAATACGGAAAGAAATTTCAGCGATTGAGGATCCATTCGATCCGAAAACGCGTGATCCGGTGCTAACGCCTAGTGGGCATACTCGCACTAGGCGAATGCCGCAGTTCGATTCGCAGATCGAGATGCGTCGAGATCGAGATCCAGCTCCCCGGAGGCCTTGGGCCGTGGGATTTCTTCTCTCTTCCTCTGCAAGCTTGTTTTCTGCCGTTTCTAGCACGATCTCGAACCTCGAATCTCGTCCGAAATCCCTCTCGAAAACCTGGAACGAGATTCTCTTTCTCTCTCTTTTTCTCTCTCGAATCCTGGATCCTTTTCGCGGGATTCCAGGCTGCTTCAAGACCGGGACCAAGATCCCCCGGGGATCCCTGTGCAGCGGCTTCTGGAACGCATCTCGATCGCGATAATCCCCGGAGACGATCGATCTCGATCGATCTCGTCTTTTCTCGGTTCTCCGGACTATACTTTTCTCTCTCTCTCTCTCTCTCTCTCTCTCTCTCTCTCTCTCTCTCTATCTCTCTTTCTCTCCGTCTCGACGTCCTTCGATCCTATCCCCTCAATCGGATCGCCGCCTCTGTGTGCTCTAATCTAGCTGTGGAAAACTATGTCGCGTGGAAAAAGCTCTCCCACTCTCTATTAACCGAACCACCCTCCGAATCCCAAGCGATTAAAAATCCTCCCCCTTGCCCCCTTGAGCCCCACAGTTCTCTCTCTCTTTCTCTTTCTCCGTTTGTCTGTCTGAAAATTACACAATTTTGCCAACCATGATTGTCTGCCGATCTCACTGAAAAAACGCTCTGCGTGCTCCAGGTCGGAGCACGAAGAAGGGCGACGGCTCTCAGGTGAAGGAATCGACCGACAGCAGCACAACGATCGAGGACGATGACGTTAAAGGTAGGACACCCAAAACCTCCTCACTCTCTCTCTCTCTCTCTCTCTTTCTTTCTCTTTCTATCTCTCTCTCTTTCTCTCTCTCTCTCAACCTCTGTCTATCTCTCTTAGATCATTCTATAGCATCCCCGCGTTATCCCATTAGGGGAACACCATCCCTGGATCCGCCGGGGACGTCTGCGCGATTTTTGTTTGTTCTTTTCACTCGATAAATCGCGACCATCGAACCACCCAAGAATCACGAACTTTAGGCTCTGGCTGCACCGGGAGAGGTGCCCTTCGTCGAGATCGCGACGATCTCTCCTGGAACCGGGGAGATCGGTGATTGCGTACATACTCGACTTCGCCGGAAAGTAGATCTGCGGATTTTCATGGACCCGGGAGATCTGGCGAGATCGTTCCCCGCGATCTCGTTCGACGGTCCGAGGGTTCGACGCAGAACTCTAATTTTCTCTTCTCTCGACTTTCCCCTATTTTCCTCTGGTCTCTTCTCTGTTTTCTCCGAACGACGACCGGTTGACCTTTTCACCGCTGCGATTTCTAACCTAGAACCTAAATACTACGCGAATTATTGCTGCAAAGTATCGTTCGAATTGTTAACCCCTGGTACTGTAATATCGAGTCAGATAGGTCTTCGAGAAAAGTGTTCAGGTGGTGAAGACTTTGAAGAGAATTTTCGAAATGCGTGCATTATTAACCCGTTTGCATCATCAGCGTGTATATACGCTCAATTTTCCTGGCCAGTATACGTACGCTCTAACACTATATAGTACGCTCAATTTATGTTTTCTTACAATGCTGAAATGTGAAGTTCTTTTACTTGTAGTCATTTTTGTACTTAAATATAATAAAAAAATAGTTTGATGGTAAAGGCCTTCTTTTCTCCTTCTTTTTTCCTTATGATGCAAATGGGTGAATTCCCTTTAAATTGAAATGAAATTCTATTTTATCAATGTTTAGCCATTACAGAACACGTGGTTATACAAGAAACATAAATTTTTTATTTTGATAAGACTTGGAATCCCCCCCATCTTTCGACACGTGACCTACGCCATTCTCTGCGTTTTGACATGCTGAACACGAAACGTAGTTGTCATTTTTGGCGGAAATGAATAGTTTTCGAGATATTCGCGAAAAACTACCGCTACCACTACATGAATCCTGCGTGTACCTACACATCCGTATGCAGTATAGGCCCCCCTCTTTTTGAAACTTTTTGAACTTGTTAGAAATGTGTTTTCTGTATAGAATATAGAGAAGTCTTTATATTGTCAAATCAGTGTTTCTTCCATTTCTGACCTTGCATGACCTTGAAGCTCACTGTGCAGTGTACGGATGAATTCGTCTGGACACACGCTTTCATGTGATATAAAAAAGTATACAGCATTCCGTTTAACCAGTTAAGCGCGTTTGACGTGTATACACGTCAATCCAAAACTCTATCGCGGTGCTGTGCTATGAATAAAAATGTAATTCTTTCTCGTGTTGCTTTACTTTTTTCGTAAAATTTATAATGGCAGCATCTGGCCTGCGTTCGACGTGTATATTCGTCATTGATTGATTCTAATTCTTATTGCTTGATTTAAACTCCGCAGTTGACTGGTTAAAAAATTGAAGGTCACCTTCATATCTAGCAAAATAGTGTAAACACAAAAAAATTACATCCGCCATTGTGTTGCGTATAAAAAACAGTACTACTTTTTCCTCTTTCATTTTTCTCTAATATTTACTATTTACAAGAAAAACACTGGCTAGTAATAGCGTGAACATACTGCATAGAGAAATCACTGTAGTAGCGGTAGTTTTTCGCGAATATCTCGAAAACCATTCATTCGCGCCAAAAATGACAAGTACATTTCGCGTTCGGCATGTCGAAACGAATAGAACGACGTAAATCATGTGTCGAAAGGAGGGGGGGGGGCGTTTTCCAAAATTCAGCCACTATTTTTCCTAGTGGATTACAGGCATCGAAGAAGTTCTAATCACGGTAATCATAAAATAAATTCTAGCACAAGGGGTTAATATTAACGACACATAATTTTCGCAGTGAAAGGGTTAACGATCGAGAACACGTAAGCCTCTGTTATGAAAATCCGCAGTCCACTGTTTCTCGAGAGAAGACGCTAGAAACATAGTCTAGCAATAGTTCCGTCCAGTTCACTCTTTTTGCTTCAGACTTGCAGCATAAGAGGGAGAAAATCGAGAAACAATCGCCATACCATTGTTCGATAATAAATAACGCGGATTTTTGAACGGGTCAAAGACTAAGATTTATGACTGTGAACAGTGTCTCGGCGACGTTCTTTCGAAAAGCTGTTTTGAAAGAAGATACGGAGTCGGAAGAGTTTGTGGAAGGAAGAAGCCCCATTATCTCTGTACATAGAGTGCATTATATTGTACGAACGGGATCAACGAGACCAGCAGGTTCTCGCGTGCTTGTGCCCTGTACTTCCCCCCCACCCCCACCCCCACCCCAGTTTCGGCCTAACTCCCAGGTTAGGGGAACCCTTGTTTTCGGTCCCCCTAGACACTTTAGACGCAACGATATCGCGGGCAGAGAGCATTTGCGCGCGCATATCGGCCTATTATTAGAGAGATAGTACACCCGTGCTCACGTGCAAATCGATCGTTGGACAATAGCTCGAGCAGCTAAGTATCTACCTCGTTGCTTTGCCTCTTGCCTAGCCCCCTCCACTAGACCCTGTCTCGCCTTCTACTTGCCCCTGTCCTGTGAACCCGTGACCCCGTTACCGAGTCCCATTCCCATCCATCAACCCACACTATTGCACAGGTTGCTCCCCCGAAGTTTGTCCAGGACATTTGCAGGAAAATCTGGACAGGTTCGAGGGTGCTGCCTGATCAGTCCAGGCTGGTCCTTGGCTCGAGGGATCGACGATTCGTCTCCGAGCTTCTGATCTTCGACCTTGAGCCCTAAATCCGTGACTCTTGAACTCGCATCGAAGGTTTCGCATCCGGTTAAAACTCTTGCAGCGAGGTACGGTGAATTCTCGATATATGTCAACAACACGGGTCTTGTCAGCGTCATGTATCGTGTAGGAGACATATCCGGGCCGTGTTATGTTCACTCGAGCTTCGGGACCCCTCACAGGATATATCCCGCGGTAGTGGGGATAACTCCACGACAATTATCATACAGAGGCGACAGATACAGAGATATCACTGTACAGTGCATTCTAGACATACAGTGTGTTCGCGATAATTTGTACCAGCGTTTCTTTCGTAAACATTAGGAAAAAACCGAAGAGGAGGTAGTTGTTATTTTACTAACAATATGATAGCGTATCTCAGTTTTTTGTATTTTTAATAGTTTTCTAGAAACAAAGGTGACCTTCACTTTATTTAATGGAATGCTACATATTTGTTTACGTCATATGAAAACGGACATTCAGACGAGTTCAATCATGTAGGATACTATGGTCTTCAGGGTCATACAAGGGCAGAAATAAAAGAAATAGATTTAACATTTCGTAATACTGTATTTACTAGTATGTTGTAGTGATAAGACTACATCTCGTGTTCAATGTGACTTCCGCTGACTGTGTGAATGTTTATGTTTTGAAAAGACATGTTTATTCCTTTAGTTTCAGTACAGTTGTGCGAAACAACTAGCCAAACCATACGTTATCATTATGTATCGTTATTCTACGCAGGAAAAAGTAGATATGTTAAATATTTTTTACGAGTGTAATAAAAATAAGAAACGAAGTGAACTAGTGTACGAAGAAAGATATCCACAGAGAGTAGAACCTAGTGAAACTCAGTTTCTCCATCTTAATAAACGTTTCAATGAAACAGGATCTGTAGTAGTGTCAAAACATCAGGGGATCCGTCGAATCACTGTTTTCAAAAAACAAACAATTAGAAATACTTCTTCATTTTCAAGAAGATCCATCTACTACGATAAGAAAAGTGACCAGGCTATGTGATATTTCAATTGCATCAACACATAAAGTTCTACAATTGTACGATTACAAACTTATCAAATATCATAAAGTACAAAGCCTCCAGGAATCTGTTCATCCACGACGTACTGAATTTTGTAATTGGTTCCCAACAAAAAACATGAACGATTCCAATTTTTATAGAAAAATATTATGAACAGATGAATCCAGTTTTGATAATAACATCATGCGTAATCGACATAATGCTCACTTTTGGACGAGCGAGAATCCGAAATTGAAAAAACAGACAAATTTCCAGGTACAGTTCAGAACAAATGCTTGGCGTGGAATGATTGATAACATTTTACTAGGTCCATATTTTTACACTGGAATTCTAAATGGAAATAAGTATTTACAATTTCTAAATTGTAAATTTCAAAATTACTGGTAACCACTGCCATTGTTTCTTGCACGAGACATATACTTCCAACAAGTCGGGGCTCCTACTCATAATTGTAGATCGGTAAACCATTTTTTACATAATATGTTTAACGATAAATAGATCGGAACATACGGACCTATAAAATGGCCTGCAAGATCCCCCGATTTGTCATCACTAAACTTTCTTTTTTTGTGGGGACATATTAAAGATATTGTTTACACTACACCACTGAGGGACGACTTGCAAACTAAGATAAAAGAAGCCTGTGCATCCATATCCAGTGCAACATTGGCAGAAACTACCAGGAATGCAGTCAGCAGAACTCAGAAATGCATTCTTGCTAACGGAAGTCACATTGAACACGAGATATAGTTTTATCACTACAACATACTAGTAATAACAATATTACAAAATGTTAAATCCATTTCTTTTATTTTTCCCCTTGTATGACCCTGAAGACCATAGTATACTACACGGTTGAACTCGTCTCAATGTCCGTTGTCATTTCACGTAAACAAATATGTAGCACTCCATTTAAAAGAATGAAGGTCACCCTTGTTTCTAGAAAAATATTAAATATACAAAAAATTGAGTTTATTAATTGCTAGTAAAATATACTACCTCCTCTTCGGTTTTTTCCTAATGTTCACCTTTTACGGAAAAATCGCTGCTACAAATTATCGCGAACACCCAGTATGTCAACAACACGGGTCTTGCCAGCGTGTATCGTCCAGTAGTGGGGATAATTCCGCGACGTTTATCATCCAGGCCCTGGCGACATATATAGAGAAACCAGTCTAGCCAAAATTTGTTTGATCAGTTCTGGCAAAGCGTCGCGATTTGGGGTTCAAGGTGAGACGAAGAAGAACCGGAAGAGAGGTGGTTTGAAACGAAGAAGGACCAGCCCCCGTTGTTCGCGTTTGGTGACCGCGCGGAGGTTCGTCGATTCGACGGCGTTTCGCGTTTTTCCTCGCGGCTAAAAATACAATAACCACCACCGAGTCTGCTCGTTTTTATGGCGGACAGGTGCGATGAAACGAACTGGTGATACGAGGACCAATCGATACCGACATAAACATCCAGCCATCGTGACGCGGTAATTCTGTCGCTTTGTGAGGCCTCTCAGGCGAACACCACGGTTTTTCCTTTTTCTATTTTTCCCCTTTTTTTTACCCAGAAAAGACCCTCTGCACTTCGGACACTGATCGAATTACCGCACGGCGAGGCGGCCATCTTGCTGATCGCGAACGGTTCTCCGCGATTTCGACGACGCACAATGGGCAATTTGGACGAAATCGGATTGAAAATCAAAGAACTTTCGATAGTAATGAGGTAGAGCGATGACATTTTTTTTAAATTAAAGCTGAAACTTTGTAGAATATGCGAAAAATAGGGAGATTATTACCATCCAATCATTTCAACGAAAAAATTATTTCATTAGTTTTTGTCACAAAAATCTATTTTTTGCAAAATCCTGAGGTCGTAGACAAATTTTGAGACCAGATTTGGAATCAGCGTGAAAGAATCTATGGAAAATGATGTATAGCATGTTAAAAAAATATTTTTCCGCGCGTGGTATTGGGAAAACTAAAATTTTCTTGAATTTGTGCGCGTTTAACGAATTTTCTCGAGGTTAAAAAACGTTCGTACCACAATCTCTCTATTTTTCCCATATTCCACAAAGTTGCAGCTTTCATTTAAAAAAAATTTCATCGCTCTACCTCATTCCTATCGAAAGTTCCTTGATTTTGAATCCGATTTTGTCCAAATTGCCCACTGTGCGTAGCACAGTGGGCCTTTTCATCGATTTAGCTGGCCAAAATTATTTGTAATGTTTAGTGGTCCCAGAACGTTTCCAAATTGCATATAATACCATCTTTTATTTGTTTAACACTAAACCTACCACCGCCGGTCGAAATGACCGGTTCCAGATTTTTTATTTTACAATTACTGACATTGTAAAGATGCTTTCGTGGGAAATTATTAAATGCATGTATTTAGGAGAGTATAATTTGTATTTAGGACAAATAAATTCAATATCTTCATTTTTATAAGACAATATGTATCAGTTACTCTTAAGAGACTCGGTAGGGTTAGTGTCACGTACTTTGAAAACATTTTTTAATACTTTTTAAATATTTGCAATATTTAAAAAGAAAGTGTACAACCTACTTGAAACATATAAAAACTGTCTCATCGAATTTTAGTAGCAAGACAGCTACTACGTAAATCTCTAACTTTCGATAAAGTACAGCACTTCATGGGCATCTGAGTAATAAAAAAAATATATTACCTCATTAAACCCCATATATTAAACTGTAGCAACCAATAAAAATTTTACACTGTAGGTATCATTTTTGAAATCGACTTTTGGCCTGCTAAATCGATCAAAAGGACCACTGTGCGACGACTCGCGAACGCGTTGCTCAGTATCGCGGAAACAGTTCGGATCTCGAGACGTCGCATAGTGGTTCAGAATCAGAAAATAGGTGGACAAAATTCATATGTCTTTCAACTATGCAATATTTATTATAAAAAAGGCAGATTTGGGGGGTTTTCAATTTGTAGAATCCAAATGTAGCCTTATTGGGGGCTGTTTTATCCGGTGAAATCGAAAATTCTCTGATTGATTTAAAACATAATTTTAGACAAACAATGATAGATAAATATACCCACGAAACTGTATAATTAAAGAGTTATTGTTAACGAAATCAATGAAAGTTTACATTTCAGAATTCTAGGCGAAAGTAATTATAAAGAATGGAGCTCTAAAAATTCATCCCATGAAATTTTGTTTAGTTAGATGTTTTTTACACGTTTATATAGTTTATTAACAATTATTTACTTATTCAATGATACAGCAATTTTTAGTGACGCCTTACAGTCGCCATTCTAGTGTTAAGTGTTAACACAACAAAGTTGACCTTCATATGACCCCTGAGTAAACTAATACCACCAAATTATGCCCCACTCAGCACCATTCTTATGTGAAATATTTTTTGGTAGAACTAACAATAGAAAAGAAATCAAGACGTCAAAATCGGGTGAGACACCCTGTATATACATAAATGCAGCCTAACGACGCCGCTGGTACTCGAAATAGGACCCGACCAAAGGTACCATTATTCGTACCATTAATGATTATAGCTGCGTAGATAATAATACGGCAAGGGTTGATAGCCAGCTCAGATTTAACGAACTCGATCGAGAAGGGGCAGAAAAACCGAACTGTTTCCGGTGGCCGGCAACTGGGATCAATATAGCTGCCGATCGAGAGAACCTCCGCGACCATAATCGCCGTACAGTCTCCGTCTCAGTCTGCAATGTAGAGCTTTGCTCACCGAATTCGCTACGAGAACTCCCGCGGACCTTTGTAGTCGTTGTATGGTGTACTTTCTATCTCTCTCTTTCTCTCTCTCTCTCTCTCTCTCTCTCTCTCTCTCTCTCTCTCTCTTTCTATCTATCTATCTATCTCTCTCTATCTCTGCCTAAACGGATAATCACCATCGGTGAATCTAACTATTTATCGGGGACCAACGATGGGCATACTAAACAAAATAGGCACCTTATTAACACTAGAACAATAAAAGTATCATCACAACAATTGTACGATAAACAATCAGAGATCCGTCATTTTTACGGGTCTCCGATTGTTGGAGTGTTCGCTCCTGTAAAATAACATAATCGGTCTGCGAATTTTTATGCTAGAACCTGTGAAAAACACACAGTGGAATGACTAATTTAATTTATTAGGGTAAGGGAGCCCATTACTGTGAGGGTACCAATTACTCTGCCTATATTAATTACACTTATTTTTACAGCATAATGAATATTGAAAAAGAGATATATAACATCTATATTAACTAATTCTAATGGAAAAATTGAATTTCTCTTTTTTCATATTCATTATGCCTAAATTAATATACGAACAGTAATTAGTACTCCCGCAGTAATTGGGTCCCTAGTCACAGAAATAAAGAATTTTTTTTTGAGTCTTTGCGAGTTCTGGTAAATTTTCGCAGAAAAATTCGTGGTCCGAGATTAAGAAAAAATTGGGTAGAACAAAGATTAGCATAAACGAGGTTCTACTGTTATGTGGGAAACGTGTTTTCCCGCATGAACAATAAATAAATTCGCGACAGACACAGAGACAGACAACACGCAAACACGCGCCACACCCCCAAGCAGAATTGTACGATACAAAAGCCTCGCCAGAGCAGCTGCGCAACCACAACGAGCAACAAAATGTTTGCCGATTCGGCAAAACAACGATGCTCACAAATCCATAACACGTAGCCGTCGTCTAGGAACGCACGCTATCAAATATATCCTCTCGAGACACTCGAAGACCGGTCGAATTTCGAGCAGCATCCGAATCTGGATTCGCAAATTGTAGTGGCAGTTAGTGCAGTCGTCAATTAGTTAAGATAGCTAAGATAGGCTCGGAGCTAGATCTCTAGTCCGTGTTAGTAGCATAATTAACACGCTGCGAGGATTTTTCTTTCCCAGAGTGTAGATACCGGTTGCCGCCGTCGAAATTAGGCGACTCTCTCCTGAATCGATGCAGACTGGCCAGAAAGTCTTTGCTAAATTAATACGAACGCAGTGTATTCTCGATATATGTCAACAACACGGTTCTTAGCAGCGTCGTGTATCGTACAGGAGACATACCCGAGCCGTGTTATGTTTACTCATGCTTCGGGGCCCTTCACAGATACAACCCACGGTAGTGGGGATAATTCCGCGACGTTTATCATCCAGGCCTTGGCGACATATATCGAGAAGTCACTGTAACACGTACTCTGCGTGCCTCGCAAGCAGGAATGCGGCTGTGAGCCGTTCTATTAGGTCATTCCTCACGCATTTTCGGTTCTAGCCGAATTGTTGGTTAAATTGTGTGACGTCAAAACCCCTAACCAGTCTCGACTTGTGAGGCAGGGAGAGTATGTATGTGCCTTAGTGTGCGAATTAATGTGAGCCAACCAATATTTTTAATGTCTTATTAGTTTTTTGAAGTTGGTAACATGACAGTGGTAGCGGCCATTTTGTTGTACGTTTGATGAACTAGTCTGTGCTGACCTATTGAGAGGTATTGACGTGTGGAATTATGTAATTATGTAATAATTTGTAAATTATGTAATTTGACAAAATGATTCATTCATTGATGATTCATTTGATTTTTTTTTTTTTGTAATTTGTTTGTGGACTTATCCACTAAGGACACGCCAATGCCTCTCAACAAATCAGCACAGACTGGTTCATCAAACGCACCACAAAATGGCCGCTACCACCGACATGGTTGCCGACTTTATAAAACTAATAAGACGTTAAAAACGTTGGTGTGTTCACATGAATTCGCATACTACCGTTCGACTCGGACACCTAGCATCATTTCTCAGGCTTTCCGGCTCATCTGATATTGTATCTCGTTGCGAAATATTTAACAGACCCGGTCTCACACGATCATTCCTCCATCCCGACCTCTCCCTCTCTGGCACTTAGGATCGAGAGCGATTAGGATCGCGCGCCGTTTTCGGTCTTTGCGTTTGCGATTATTGTTTCTCCGTGTCACTTGTGGGCAAGGTAGCAGGCGCCGTAGACGCGAGGGAAATCGATGAAACGGTTCAGGGGATGATCGATCAGGGGATTTCGCGCGAGATTTTTCGTCAGATTTTTCGGAGGAGTCTCCACGTGGGCGAAACGTGGGAGCAAGTAGTACGACCTCGAATTGGTCAGACACGCGGTAGGATCGACGTGTGTCGCCAATTCGATGGCCTCTCGAATCGGCGAGAGCCGGAATCGCGGCGACCACCACCGTCTCTCTTTCTGTCACTCTCTTTTGTCTCTTTCTCTCTCTATATACAGGGTGGCCCACATAACTCTGAACAGCTCAATATCTCGAAAACTATGCCATCGATTTTAAAGTTCTTAGTCTTAAATTGCATGGAACTGAAGGGCCTTTCTGACTACATAAACGTGAAGTGGCCTCCCTTCCCTTTTAACGGGGGAGGGGAAGTACCTTTATAATTTTAAATGGAACCCCCTATAAAATGTTACATATTTAGATTCTACAGGAAAAAACAAGTCAATTTTGTCTGAAACATTTTTTTGTCAGATACTTCCATGATGAGATATAACAGTTTGAAGTTTCGAGTTGTAGGTACTTGAAGCGCTCGGAAATAGCGTTATGGAATTATACGCGCTTGAGTCCTTTGCTTATTCGTGAAGAAATAAAATGTACTTTAAATTAAATGTTCAAAATGTCCACCACGGGCTTGTAAACATTTATTTACTCGAAACATCAAAGTTGTTCTAACATTTTTTAACATTTCGGGAGTCACTGAAGCGCAAGCGTCACGTATTCTTTGTTTCATATCCTCTTTTGTCGTCGGTGGTTCAAACATTACTTTGTCCTTTACATATCCCCATAAGAAAAAATCTAATGGTGTTAGATCGGGGGATCGAGGAGGCCATTGAAGAGGTCCCCCACGACCTATCCATTTGTTCCCAAATTTTTCGTTCAAAAATTGCCTGGTGATGATTGCAAAATGTGGAGGAGCGCCGTCTTGTTGGAACCACATTTCTCTTCTAACGTGCAGTGGCACATCTTCCAAAAGCGCAGGCAAATGATTTTTTAAGAAATCACAATAACTTGCAGATGTTACAGTTTCTTGAAAAAAATAAGGTCCAATCACAAAATCTCCTATTAGGCCACACCAAACGTTTAAAGACCATCGATGTTGAAAGGGAACACATCGCATCCAATTTGGGTTTTCCACGGCCCAATAATGCAGATTATGTCTATTTACATGCCCTGAATTCATAAAAGTGGCCTCATCGGAAAAAAGTATTTTGCACAAAAAGTCGTTTTCCACAACACCCTGCAGCCACTCACAAAATCTTACGCGGTGATCGTAATCTGCTATCGAAAGCTCTTGTGATAAAACCATGTGATATGGATCATACTTTTGCCGTTTCAAAATTCGTTGAATTGATGAACGACTAATATGCGATGTTTGTGCAAGTGTACGTTGACTAATATGAGGATTTAGTGTAATTGCAGCAAGAATACTGGCACTATTATTTTCATTAGTGACGCTTTTCTAAATTATGAAATGTTGCATGACATTTTTTGATCCCATAACGTTCAAAAAACATCACTGCTGCACGCCGATAATTTTTTTGGCATTCACCTAACGTTAATAACATAATTCACTTCTGTGTCAAAAGTAGCCATAATCACAATGTTACTGCTTGAATAACAGCTCTAAACTGAAAACGTTTTCATAGATAAGTGAGTCAAACTCAAGAATTGTAAATATTATTGTTTGTGTTTCTTCATGAATAAGCAAAGGACTCAAGCGCGTATAATTCCATAACGCTATTTCCGAGCGCTTCAAGTACCCACAACTCGAAACTTCAAACTGTTATATCTCATCATGGAAGTATCTGACAAAAAAATGTTTCAGACAAAATTGACTTGTTTTTTCCGGTAGAATCTAAATATGTAACATTTTGTAGGGGGTTCCATTTAAAATTACAAAGGTACCTCCCCTCCCACGTTAAAGGCGAAGGGAGGCCACTTCACGTTTATGTAGTCAGAAAGGCCCTTCAGTTCCATGCAATTTAAGACTAAGAACTTTAAAATCGATGGCATAGTTTTCGAGATATTGAGCTGTTCAGAGTTATGTGGGCCACCCTGTATATTTATATATGTATATAGTCCCGTGTGCACCTTCGTTCGATTATCGTGGCACAAAATTTTTACCGCTACTCGAAAATTCGCGACATTCGTCGGAGATGTTTCTTGATCAAAAAGCGCTGGAGAACCAGTCGAATTCTCTGAACTTCTTCAGGGACCAGTAGTCGTTGAAGAAGCGATAGCAGAATTTTTTTTCCAGCTGGAAAATTAATAAATTAATTAATTCCATTCCGTAACGCACAGTCCTCCGGTAGGTCTGAATGTTTCCGTTCAAGAAACAACTAAAACTAATCGCGCGCGTGTACCGGCGTCCCTGAAGAGGTTGATTCGAACCGTGCAGCAGAGCGATTACTATACTGTGAATCTTGTGCGGATATATAGCAAAACTGACTAGATGGAAACTGGAAGCGTCGGTAAAATGTGCGATCATAGTTTTCTCTGTGCTAAAATTCTCAACGGGAGAAGAGAATCTTCTGCCAACTGATAAACATTTTATTTCGCATAAAGACGCGCGGTACAGTAATCGCAGAGAGTAACCGCGAGAGTATCGATCGCGTTCGAACCTTTCGGAATCGAGATCGAGATAAGACAATCGACGGAGCTTCGAAGGTGCAACTTGCTTTTCGGTAGGGTGTCTTTACAGATTTTCAAGGAACTTTGCAAAGTTCGCAAACTGCGAATGCGCTTTGGTCGTGGAAAGATCGAGTCGCGCGCGACGAATTGTAGATCGATCGATCTGGCGCACAGCTTTCTCGCTTCTTTTTTTCAGAGCGATCGTCGCCGATCTTTCTCCTTTTCTCTTCTCGCTTAGTTTCTAGTCTGCTAACCGGGCCGAGGCGAGCTGATGCACCGCTTTCGTTGTCGTTTTTGCTTGCAATTAACACTAGAACTACCAAATTATCTCGTTCGCATCCGTTAACCCCTTGTACTATAATATCGAGTCAGACTCGTGACGAAGACATTGACGAAGAAATTGAAATAAAATTCTATCTTATCCTAGTCAATATATATATATATGTATTTAGCCATTGCAGAACACGTGGTTATACAATAAATATAAATTTTCTATTTTTCCCAGTAGATTATAGGCATCGAAGAAGTTCTAATAATCGCAATCGTAAAATAAATTGTAGTGCAAGGGGTTAAAATCGTTAAGATGCATTTTTGATGCAATTTCTATACCTCGCGACCAGGGACCAAAAATAACAGTTATTTTAAAATTTTCTACGATAAAAATCATTAATAAACAGTCGATTATTATTGAAATTTAAGATAACCTACACAAAATATAAAGAAAAAAATTCGAAGAACAAAATGATTAAAAAATATCGATTTCTATACATTTTGGTTACAAATAACAGTTATTAGTGTTCAAAAAATTCGATCCTCAAAAACTGTTTCGATTAGTCGAAGCAGTTATCGATGAGAGAAGTTCGTTTCAGAGAGAGAAGTTTGTCAGGAGAAAATTTGTAAAAACTAATGTTTGTCGCGTTCAATTTTGATTGTAGCAATTAATTTTATGAATAAAAAATTGATTAAATAATTGTTTGTCTACCATTTAAAAGTTGTACTATTTAATAATAACTATTACAAATTTCATTCGTCAATAACTGTTATGAACGATCGAAATGAACTTCTCTCGTTGATAACTGTTATAAGTGATCGAAATTAATTTCTCTCAACGATAATTGTTTTAAAAAATCGAGACAGTTTTTCTTCCTCGATAACAGTTATCTTGGAGGATCCAATTTGTTGGACACTAATAACTGTTATTTGTAGCAACATTTTCGGTTACTTATAATCCTAATTTGTAACCAATACGATTTTACTCGATAAAATACTTGTTATTCCATGACTTTTTTTCTTTTTGATTATAACAGTTATGGTCCCTCGCTCGCAACCGATTTAGAAAATGCTTAAATCCGGACAAATATATTGTTTGTATGTATGTATGTTTCTAAAAAGATTAATGCAGCGAAGTAACACGTAGAATCACTGTTACCGTACCCGTAGATCTAGTGTTAAGAATGTTTGCCATAATGAGGCCCGGTTGGCAGGTGACAGGGAGCTTTTAATCGCTCGGAGATCCTTGTGTCCCGAAGATAGCTCGATCGCAACAATTTTTCCTAGTTTTTTCCTGGTTCGAGTCTAGAAATCGCTGAACAAAAGGATCTCCGTGTTTTTTTTTTTTGCCGGCGTTTCAAACTTTTCCCGCGCTTCTCAGACTCGCGTTCTCATTCTCATCGGTAGCGATTAGCGAGCTAGAGCGTGTTTAGATTAGCTTACAAGCGATCATCGTCGGCGAGCAGAAAGCTGTTTCTTTCTTTCTCCATGATGTTTCTTCGAATCTCTTTTCTCTTATTTCTTTGTTTTCGTTGACTGTCTTTTTGGAAACTCGAAACACGGTCGTCCACAGTGCACCCAGACACTCGTCGTCACAGAAGATATGTCTCCCCAGCCAGCACGCTGCTCGTGCCTTGGAAATGTTAGCCAAAGATTCTCTCCTTGTACGTCTCTCTCTCTCTCTCTCTCACTCTCTCTCTTTCTTGATCTTACACTCTCTATATCTCTGTTTCTTTCTGGTCCCGTTCCCATTTGTGCATCGACAACGCAGTCTAGCCACACGGGAACGAAACCACCATCCCCGTTGTCAGTTCCTTAGGTCTGTACACTCGCGCGCATACACGCGTGCACGTACAGAGAGAGAGAGACACACATACACACACAAACGATCATAAGAATCTCTCTTTCACCGGCACGAACCACGTCGACACGATTTACCGTCACACCGGTGTTATGGATTTATGAACACCACCCCCGTTTCTTCATTTCACTCTATATCTCACTCTCTCTCTCTCTCTCTCTCTCTCTCTCTCTCTCTCTCTCTCTCTCTCTCTCTCTCTCTCTCTCTGTCTCTCTCTCTCTCACTCTTTCTCCGACTGTCTATTTCTCTATCTCTGTCTCTGTCTGTATTTGGAAAGCTTGCAGCGGCCAGAACCCTTGAAAATGTCCTGCTTGCAGCCTAGAGTTGCATGGTGCATCGGTACCATCGCTTGTGCATGCTGGTGCATTGACCGGTCCCTCGGATTACGATGAAAGAGGCGAACTATGTCGCGGGACCATTGTTCACACTATCGGTTTCGTCACAGATTTTTGTCACATTTTTTCTATTTCCGGAATTCTGACAGCGAAGACTATCGGTGTTCCAAGTCCTCTAGGTTGATGGAACATTTCTCGATCTGTACGAAAGGTCTCCGAAGCATGGTAGATATATAGACCTCTAAAGCTTGGTAGACTCCGTATAAAGGCCTCCAAAGCTTGGTAGAATCAGTATAAGGACCTCCAAAGCTTGGTAGATCCCGTATAAGGGCCTCCAAAGATTGGTGGACTCCGTATAAGGGCCTCCAAAGCTTGGTAGACTCCATATAAGGGCCTCCAAAGCTTGGTAGAGTCAGTATAAGGGCCTCCAAATCTTGATAGACTCCGTATAAGGGCTTGCAAAGTTTGGTGGACCCCGTATAAGGGCCTCCAAAACTTGGTAGATCCCGTATAAGGGCCTCCAAAGATTGGTGGACTCCGTATAAGGGCCTCCAAAGCTTGGTAGACTCCATATAAGGGCCTCCAAAGCTTGGTAGAGTCAGTATAAGGGCCTCCAAAGCTTGATAGACTCCGTATAAGGGCTTGCAAAGTTTGGTGGACCCCGTATAAGGGCCTCCAAAACTTGGTAGATCCCGTATAAGGGCCTCCAAAGATTGGTGGACTCCGTATAAGGGCCTCCAAAGCTTGGTAGACTCCATATAAGGGCCTCCAAAGCTTGGTAGAGTCAGTATAAGGGCCTCCAAAGCTTGATAGACTCCGTATAAGGGCTTGCAAAGTTTGGTGGACCCCGTATAAGGGCCTCCAAAACTTGGTAGATCCCGTATAAGGGCCTCCAAAGATTGGTGGACTCCGTATAAGGGCCTCCAAAGCTTGGTAGACTCCATATAAGGGCCTCCAAAGCTTGGTAGAATCAGTATAAGGGACTCCAAACCTTGATAGACTCCGTATAAGGGCTGGCAAAGTTTGGTGGACCCCGTATAAGGGCCTCCAAAACTTGGTACATCCCGTATAAGGGCCTCCAAAGATTGGTGGACTCCCTATAAGGGCCATCAAAGCTTGGTAGACTCCTATAAGCGCCTCCAAAGCTTGGTAGATTCCGTATAAGGGCCACCAAAGCTTGCTGGACTTTCACAAAGGCCTGCGAATATTGATGATCTCTGGACTTCCATAAAAATTTTGTCCAAAACTGATACCGATATCTCCAGCTTGATAGACGCACGGGGAAGATCGATTAATTCGAGAGAACAACCGTTAGTGTGAAAAATCGGTCGAGCGATCTCCGATTGAAATTGCACGCGCGTCCCTAGACGTCACCCAGGGAGTGCCCGCAAACCCCGAGATCCCAGAGTCCTAATTTTTCCGGGAAACTTGGATGCAGCCACCGAAGACGCTGGCAAAACGCCCGATCGAACGTGTCCACCGTTGAAACTGCACCCTCCAGCACTGGATGCCTTGGCCTGTTACCCCTTTCATCCCTTTCTTTCTTTCTTTCTTTCCTCGACCCCATCTCCTTTCCCGTTCCCGTTCCCGTTTCCCCCTTTTTTAATTGGGACCCGGTGATATCAGAGTGATTATCGAGCCGGCTCGGCCGCGGGAACTCGCCGATCGATACCGTCGTCGTCCAGCAATAATATCGCCATTGTTGCGCAAAACAAGCCGGAATAATTGCGAGAGGGAAGTCGCAGGCCGGAGGATTCGCGAAACTCCCTTTCATCGGGGAAACGAGTCCCCGGGACGAACCTCGGCGAGAAAATCGGAACCGTTGAAAACGCAACGGATATAATCCGTATAAAGGCCTCCAAAGCTTGGTACACTCCGTATAAGAGCTTCCAAAGCTTGGTAGATTCCATGTAAAGCCCTCCAAAGCTTTGTAGACTCCATACAAAGGCCTCCAAAGGTTGGTGGACTCCTATAAAGGCCTCCAAAACTTGGTTGATTGCGTATAACGGCCTCCAAAGCTTGGTAGATTCCGTATAAGGGCCTCAAAAACTTGGTACGCTTCGTATAAGGGCTTCCAAAGCTTGTTAGAGTTAGTATAAGGGCCTTTAAAGCTTGGTAGAGTCAGTATAAGGTCCTCCAAAGATTGATCAACACCATATAAGGGACCCCAAAGTTTTGGAGACTCCGTATAAGGGCCTCCAAAGCTTGGTGGACTCCTATAACACCCTCCAATCCTTGTTAGACTTCGTTTGAGGGCTTCCAAAGCTTGGTAAACTCCACATAAGGGTCTCCAAAGGTTGGTGAACCTATATAAGGGCCTCCGAAGCTTGGTAGATTCTGTGTGAGGGCCTCCAAAGCTTGGTAGACTCCGTATAAGGGCCTACAAAGCTTGGTGGACTCCGTATAAGGGCCCCAAAGCTTGGTAGATTCCGTATAAGGGACTCCAAAACTTGGTACGCTTCGTATAAGGGCTTCAAAAGCTTGTTAGAGTTAGTATAAGGGCCGTTAAAGCTTGGTAGA
Source organism: Halictus rubicundus (assembly GCF_050948215.1). Taxonomy (NCBI): domain Eukaryota; kingdom Metazoa; phylum Arthropoda; class Insecta; order Hymenoptera; family Halictidae; genus Halictus; species Halictus rubicundus. Next base: position 5,531,497 of record NC_135161.1, on the reverse strand, counting down.
GTCAGTATAAGGTCCTCCAAAGCTTGATCAACTCCATATAAGGGACCCCAAAGCTTTGGAGACTCCGTATAAAGGTCTCCAAAGCTTGGTGGACTCCTATAACACCCTCCAAACCTTGGCAGACTTCGTTTGAGGGCTTCCAAAGCTTGGTAGACTCCACATAAGGGCCTCCAAAGGTTGGTGAACCCATATAAGGGCCTCCGAAACTTGGTAGATTCTGTGTGAGGGCCTCCAAAGCTTGGTAGACTCGGTATAAGGGCCTCCAAAGCTTGGTGGACTCCGTATAAGGGCCCCAAAGCTTGGTAGATTCTATATAAGGGCCTGCAAAGGTTGGTGGATTCCTATAAAGGTCTCCAAAGCTTGGTTGATTCCGTATAAAAGGCTTCAAAGCTTCGTAGATTCCGTATAAGGGCCTCCAAAGCTTGGTACACTCCGTATAAGGACCTCCAAAGCTTGGTAAATTCATAGAAGGGCCTCTAAAGCTTGGTAGATTCTGTGTAAGGGACACCAAAGCTTGGTAGACTCCATATAAGGTTCTCCAAAGGTTGGTGAACTCATATAAGGGCCTCCGAGGCTTGGTAGATTCTGTATAAGGGCCTCCAGAGCTTGGAAGACTCCGTATAAGGGCCTCCAAAGCTTGGTACACTCCGTATAAGGGCCTCCAAAGGTTGGTGAACTCATATAAGGGCCTCCGAGGCTTGGTAGATTCTGTATAAGGGCCTCCAGAGCTTGGTACACTCCGTATAAGGGCCTCCAAAGGTTGGTGGACTCCTATAAGAACCTCCAAAGCTTGGTGGACTCCTATAAGAACTTCCAAAGCTTGGTAGACTTCGTATAAGGGCTTCCAAAGCTTGGTAGACTTCGTATAAGGGCTTCCAAAGCTTGGTAGACTGGATATAAGGGCGTCCAAAGGTTGGTGAACCCATATAAGGGCCTCCAAAGCTTGATAGACTCCATATAAGAGCCTCCAAAGCTTGGGAGACTCCGTATAGGGCTACTCGATATATGATTAATTCGCGATCAACGACGAACCGCGAAGATTATTGTCGCGGATTTTCAAGCGCGACTTTCCGCGAGCGGTATCGATCCCGCGAGCGGTATCGATCCCGCGACGTCCGCATAACCGAGCCCCTCCCGCCCCTAACTCCAGTCTTTATTGTTTAACTTGTTCGGCTTCTTTCTCTTCTTGTTTCCCGAACGATCTATGTTCACCACTAACCGCTTTCTCTCTATCTATCTATCTATCTCTTTTTCTCTCTCTCTCTTATTTTCCTTTATTAATTCTTCTTCTCCGGAGAAGAAAATCGTCGGACCACTTCGGAACTTTAATTTCAGATACGTCGAGAGACTGGGCTACGAAGAATGCTTGGTCTCTCTCACTATATATATATATATTTCTAACTTTCTCTCTCTTTCTCTTTCACTCTCTCTCTCTTTCTTTCTCTATATTCTCTCTCTTTACCTCTCTATATAGATATAAATGTGTATACAATTGCTCCGACAAGTATTGCACACCGAATTTTCGAAAAATCCTCGATGTTCAAGTAGGAAAGGGTCGCACGAACTTTCATACTTCGCTTTCAGCGCCTGTTTAATTGTTTCCTCTATCGTTAATTATTCTACCATCGTTCGCTTGTAAAATATAGCGACCTGGGAAACTGAAGGCACAGATCTTTCGAAAAGTCTAACACCGTAAGATTTTCGTGACCTTGCACGGATTCGAAGATCGGACCTTCCGCTCTGCAACGACCTCCTAAACATCAATGTACGATTTTTTTAAACCATTTTTTGAACAGAAAAACGAGCCTCCTCGTTCGAAGTTGGGGGTCCACCTTCCACTCGGACCACTATAAAACGTCCGAAAAAATCGTACTTCGATTTCCAAGGTGTCGTCATAAATGTTGAAGCTTCAATCTTCAAATCCATGTAAGATGTTTTCCCGGAAAAAATTTTCCGAGCTTCCAGAGTCATTTGAAGCTGTCATTTTCGAAATTATCCGCATTATTTCTGCCCGCGACGGCACACGGTGCCGTCGATTTGGACAAGATCGGATTCAAAATCAAGGAACTTTCGATAGGAATGAGGTAGAGCGATGAAATTTTTTTTAAATGAAAGCTGCAACTTTGTAGAATATGGGAAAAATAGAGAGATTGTGGTACGAACGTTTTTTAACCTCGAGAAAATTCGTTAAACGCGCACAAATTCAAGAAAATTTTAGTTTTTCCAATACCACGCGCGGAAAAATATTTTTTTAACATGCTATACATCATTTTCCATAGATTTTTTCACGCTGATTTCAAATCTGGTCTCAAAATTTGTCTACGACCTCAACATTTTGCAAAAAATAGATTTTTGTGACAAAACTAATGAAATCATTTCTTGGTTGAAATGATTGAATGGTAATAATCTCCCTATTTTTCCCATATTCTACAAAGTTTCAGCTTTAATTTTTAAAAAATTTCATCGCTCTACCTCATTTCTATCGAAAGTTCCTTCGGATTTTGAATCCGATTTTGTCCAAATTGCCCACTGTGCGGCGTACAGAGATTTATTAGAATAAAACGAACGATGGATCGTGAATGAATAATAAAAAATAAGTAGAATAAAATTATAAAATTAAAATTAATAAATAAAATTATTGTCGTGCGACCTTTTTTCTCCACGAAGTTGGAATCGTTTGAAGGTGGAGGATTTTTGGAAACTCGGCGCGGCGATGGTTTTCGGAGTCGCCGTATATGTTCTGGCGTGTATAAGTTTACGTTAGAGATTAATAAGTATAGCCACGGTTAACGTCGACGCAGCCAGAGTGTCGTCTCTGTGGATTAGCTGGAACTCCGTTGGCGATCTCGAGACGAGAGGATCGCATTGACCGGAATATTCACACTTGGATCTACAATGTATATTAGTCGGTGTTCCCGTGCTTTCAGTGTTTCGGCTTCAGTGTTAACCGGTGTCCTCTCGGAGGTTTACTGTTGCCGCTGGGATTTTGATCTTCGGACAAAAGTGTACTCTGTCGTCTGTGATTGTCCCTTCGGTGCTCGCTTTGTAACCCCTTGCTTCGCAATCGAAATTTCTATGCTCATTCTCCATCTTCCCGGAAAAGAAGTGAACGTTATTTTTGTACGAGGCTCGGTCACAAATATTATCCGGACTTTTGATTGCACAACAGCGCAGTTATTCTTATCTATTAGGTCGTTGTAATTAAAATGACCGATTTCAGAATGCAAATTTTATATTGCATTTTAATCAGAAATACTATTATAATCCACCAGGTTTATTATGTACACCATTTAGAGATACAAACCTAATCTTTCAAGTCCTATCTTCAGTTTCTATCTGTATATTCAAATTTACTTTTAGATGAAATTTATCCCAAGAAAAAATAAACATCTTGACGGCAACATTATGCAATAGTTCGTTAAATAGTGGTAGCAAATAAACTAGTACAGTGATTTCTCTATATATGTCGCCAAGGCCTGGATGATAAACGTCGTGGAGTTATCCCCACTACCGCGGGGTATACCCCGTGAGTGGCCTCGGACGCCGAGGAGTGTAAACATAACACGGCTCGGGTATGTCTCCTGGACGATACACGACATATATCGTTGACATATATCGAGAATTCACTGTAGTCAATAATAGAAAAAGCTTAAAAATATAGATGATTTACCATAGTAAAATCGAAAAACTCGCCATTTTTTAACAGAATATGACATTTATAAGTTTTATTTAGAGAAAATTGTTTGTTTAAAGTTACTATTATGAATCGGACGTTTCATATGCAACGACCTAATGGATAAGACGACGCATTTGCACACATATTCTACAACACTTATACTTCAGAAAATGACCAAAAGAAAAAAAGAATTGATTTTTTCGAGATGGAACACCGGAATAACCCCTTAATCGCTTTCTCGATAGCTGGCGCATCCTATAGTTATTAGATTATTATCATCGATTTTTATCGTCGGTATGTATCGATAGAGTTTAGCAAGGGGTTAACAAAAATATTCGGAGTCCAGCTATTTTACATTGAAATTTCGCGATATCTTCGAACGTTGCCGCGAAGATTCGACCGCGAGGAACGAACGCGATAGCTCCCGATAACTTGTCATAGTGATCGAGCGATTTCCGATCGCCGAGAGCAACGTGTACGTACACATTGTTGCGTCTCCGAGCACTTCGCAATTATCTCGTTAAATTGTTCCAACATTTACGCTTCGACGCTACAAAATAAATCGACTTACCTTCTATAGAAACCGAAAGACTAATTTAGACACGTTGATTCAATCATTGTTTGCCAACTTAAAACGTCTATTATAACGTATCTGACGTTAAATCGAACTCCATTTAGAACGTTTTATCCGACTATTTCAAGTCAGCATGGACCAAAAAAATAACAGACATTTTAAAACTTTCTACGATAAAAATCGTTATTATTATTAAAGTTTAAGATAATCTACACAAAATATAAAGAGAAATATTCGAAGAACAAAATGATTGAAAAATATTGAGTTTTATACTTTTTGATTACAAATAACAATTATTAGTGCCCAAAAAAATTGGATCCTCCTCGATAACTGTTATCGATGAGGGTAAACTGTTTGGATTGCTCGAAGCAGTTATCGATGAGAGAAGTTCATTTCGATCACTCATAACAGTTATCAATGGAAGAAGTTCATTTCGATCACTCATAACAGTTATCAATGAGAGAAATTTATTCGATCGCTCATAACAGTTATCGATGATCGAATTTCTTTTCACTTGTTCATAATAATTATTGATGAGAAAATTCATTTCAATTGCTTATTTAATTACTGAGTTGACTACTCTTTTTCGGATGGAGAAAGCCTGTGAAATTCATTGAGAAGGTTTCGTACAACACGACGAATCAACAGACCATAAGAACAACACAAAATCTGAAACAAGATTTTTCAAAATTTTTTCAACTGGGAAAATCAGAAATATACACTCCTGTATTTATCAAAACTAGCGTGCATAATTCACGCTGTGCCCGCAACTCAGGTTAGCGTTGAACGAACCTTTTCTGCTCTAAAATTAACGTTAGATGATTTGCGGTGTAATTTGTCAGAAGAAAATTTGGAAAAACTCATGTTTGTCACATTAAATTTTGATTGTAGCAATTAATTTTATGAATAAAAAGTTTATTAAATAATTGAGTGTCTACCATTTGAAAGTTGTGCTATTTACTAATAACTATTACAAGTTTCCTTCATCAATAACTGTTATGTGCGATCGAAATAAATTTCTCTCATTGATAACTGTTATGAGCGATCAAAATTAATTTCTCTTATCGATAACTGTTATTAGCGATCGAAATAAATTTCTTTCATGAATAACTGTTATGAGTGGTCGAAATGTACTTCTCCCTTCGATAACTGTTATTAGCGAACGAAATAAATTTCTCTCATTGATAACAGTTATTAACGATCGAAATAAATTTCTCTTGTCGATAACTGTTATTACCGATCGAAATAAATTTCCTTCATGAATAACTGTTACGAGTGGTCGAAATGTACTTCTCCCTTCGATAACTGTTATTAGCGAACGAAATAAATTTCTCTCATTGATAACTGTTATGAGCGATCAAAATTAATTTCTCTTGTCGAAAACTGTTATTACCGATCGAAATATATTTCTTTCATGAATAACTGTTATGAGTGGTCGAAATGATCTTCTCCCATTTACAACTGTTATGAGCGATCGAAATAAATTGATCTCATTCATAACTGTTATGAGCGATCAAAATAAATTTCTCTTATCGATAACTGTTATTAGCGATCGAAATAAATTTCTTTCATGAATAACTGTTATGAGTGGTCGAAATGTACTTCTCCCTTCGATAACTGTTATTGGCGAACGAAATAAATTTCTCTCATTGATAACTGTTATTAACGATCGAAATAAATTTTTCTAATTTATAACTGTTATTAGCGATCGAAATAAATTTCTCTCATTGATAACTGTTATGAGCGATCGAAATGATCTTCTCCCATTTACAACTGTTATGAGCGATCGAAATAAATTGATCTCATTCATAACTGTTATTACCGATCGAAATAAATTTCTTTCATGAATAACTGTTATGAGTGGTCGAAATGTACTTCTCCCTTCGATAACTGTTATTAGCGAACGAAATAAATTTCTCTCATTGATAACTGTTATTAACGATCGAAATAAATTTCTCTAATTTATAACTGTTATTAGCGATCGAAATAAATTTCTCTCATTGATAACTGTTATGAGCGATCGAAATGATCTTCTCCCATTTACAACTGTTATGAGCGATCGAAATAAATTGATCTCATTCATAACTGTTATGAGCGATCAAAATAAATTTCTCTTATCGATAACTGTTATTAGCGATCGAAATAAATTTCTTTCATGAATAACTGTTATGAGTGGTCGAAATGTACTTCTCCCTTCGATAACTGTTATTAGCGAACGAAATAAATTTCTCTCATTGATAACAGTTATCAGCGATTGAAATTAATTTCTCTCATTCATAACTGTTATATGCGATTGAAATAAATTTCTCTCATTGATAACTGTTATTAGCGATCGAAATAAATTTCTCTCATAGACAACTGTTATAAGTGATCGAAATGGATTTCTCTCAACGATAACATTTGCCAACAAGAGAAAAATTTTCGGGTACTTATAATCTCTATTTGTAACCAATACGACTTTAGTCGATGAAATAGTTGTTATTCCATGTTCTTTTTTTCTTTTTGGTTACAACAGTTATGGTCCCTGCAAGAAAATCATTTTATCCAATTAATAAAATTACACAAAATTTTCGATTGGTGCTAGGTAGTTCAATTTCGTCCTTCTTACATGCACAAAGGAGTGTTCCGTTTACAAATCATTAGCAACAAGTTTGCCTTCGCCTGTATGGACTGGTCAGTCATGTATCTTAAAAAATGTTGATTTTGTTTAAATCACTCTGATTTTTTGGCATTTTCGAAGTGTCTGTAATGGCAGTCTGTTAATTAGCAAATTTCAAATATAAATCCATTGGAAAATTGGCACTCGGTGTTCGCAGCGATGAGTGCGTACGCGCGTGGCAAAGACTCGAACTAAAATAGAATAAAATTTAAGAAAAATATTTAAAAAAACGAACACTGTCGCATATCCGTATACGTGATGTGTATGTGTGTATGTTGTACAGAGGATAAGAAGGGCGGCGTCGACCGGAGCAGCACGGTCATTGCCAAAGAACCCGAAGGTAAACTAGCAGATATAGGAGGTGTAGAAACGCCGAGCGCGTTTCGCACGCCTCCCTGTTCCATGTGTGATACATTTGTCAACCACCTGTGTATATCTGTATCCCCGTCTCTATACATGTATACTTTATGCGTACGTACATGTGTGTCACGTGTAAACGTCCTCCGGTCAGGCTTCTCCCATTGCGCGTCACGTCACCGGAAGTCCTCCGGCTTTCGCGTCGATCCTTCTGCCTCGATTTTCACCTTTTAATTGCCGACGATACAAACGGCGATGCGATCAACAAAAAAAAAAACCAGGACTCTATCAGTTTCTTCGCGATGGTGTATGATAAATTTATCTGAACCTCAGTGGCGGCTCGCTTATAGGCACTGTGGAACACCTCCTATTTCCACTTGATATTATCGATAACATTTAACATAATAAAAAGATACAAAAATCTTTGTATTGAACGATGCGCTTCTATAGGAAGTTGATATTTCCTGGAGCAGCACTAATTTTAGCTGCGAGCCGCCACCGCTGAACCCGATCGCAAAGAAATTAGAAATCATCTAACTCGCTTCCCACAAAGATTCGTCCCCGAAGAGATGAACGTGGTTAGAAATGTTTATTTACTTGTTTCTAGAAACCGGAAATGGGAGAAGTCGATTGTCGAGGGGGGGCTCAGTGACGAGCTTCGAGCCGAGCTTTTGCACCCTGTCTGTTTCAGCTTTCCGCTAACTCGTACCTAGGATTTACCGTCTCTCTCCAGTCTCCTCTCGATCCGCGCGCCCAACCAGTGTCGAACGTCCGAACAATGTCGCCGAAGCTGCGACGGCGAGGCGTGCTATCTCGAATCTCGATCGTGCACCCGCGGATCCGATCCAGAATTCCCCGGGCGAAGATCGATCGGGGAGGAAAACTCTCGTCGTCATCCCGGATTATTATTCTTGTCGCGCGCGCGATGTTCAAACGAGATCGCAATTGTTCCGCGCGGTGCCGCGCGTGGTTTTGAGAATAGACGAGGCCCGGTAGGTGGGCAGCCTCAAGATCAGGTGAGCAGTTGGCAGCCTCGTCTCTCGACGGCGGCGCTTGTGGACTGCGTTTGCTGGCTGTCAACGGAAATACCTGGCCGCTTGGCACCGCTTCGAAATAGATTGGCAGCAGTTCGCGACGAGCGGCCCGACATCGCTCGACAAACGCTCCGACTCTCGGCTCGATCTTCGATTTTTCTTTCTTTTCACCCCCCCCCTCCCCCGTTTCTTTCGCCCTTTCTTTCTCTTTTGACCGACGCGACAGGGGAGGAAAAGCAAAAGGGGTCGGCCTGCAACTCATCGCTCTCGGCGGAGCGACGCGGAAGTCCTTTCTTCGGCAAGGTTTTCTATACCCTCTTCCCGTCCGACTTCCTTTTGCTTTCATTCCCGACGACGGCGAAGGGAACGAGAGTGAGCGGGCTCCTCGGTGTAGTGATAACGCACGCGATTCGGAGGGATAGCGGTGGTCATAGTCTTCGGAATGTCGGCCACTGCCATGTCTGAATGTCTGCCCGGCTCCTCGAAGCAGCCTGATAATTACGGTGAGCGTATCTGCGCCTCGAATTCCGTTGCGAGCCGAGCTTCCGTCTCGATTCCGACTCGGTTCGATGAAAGTGATCGAGGAGCGAAAATCACGAGCTGTCCGAGACTCTGCGCGCGTCGTTTGAACACCTCGGTGACTCTGGTGACTTAGGGGGTCTTTGCTTTTTGCCCCTGTGAGCGATCTGGATTGTCCCTGGAACGCCCCCGAACGAATTCGGGGCGGAAGAAGATCTCGATTTCGAAAAGAAGAACAGATAACTTGTTCTCTCTCTGTGATTTCGTTGCTTGCACATTGCTCTCGAGCCTTAATTCGAAATGGAGATTGTTCAGCTTGTTTTCTCTTCGTATTTCGCCCCGAGTGGGCGTGGTCTCGATGCTCTGGGATCCGAGCAGTGGCCTAGAGAGCAGTCCCTAGCCTACAGGCAGCTCGCATTTCTCGTCGGTCCCCCAAAAATCGAATTTCCGATGACGATCGCTTCCTCTATCTGCCTTTTGCCCCGAGTGGGCGTGGTCTCGTTGCTTTGGAATTCGAACAGTGGCCCACAGAGCAGTCTCTAGCCTACAGCCAGCTCGCATTTTGCGGTCGTCCCTCGAAAATCTTGCATTCCGGTGACGATCGCTTCCTCTATTTGCCTTTTGCCCCGAGTGGGCGTGGTCTCGTTGCTCTGGGATCCGAACAGTGGCCCAGAGAGTAGTCCCTAGCCTACAGCCAGGTCGCATTTCTTATCGATCCCCCAAAAATCTAATTTCCAATGACGATCGCTTCCTCTATCTGCCTTTTGCCCCGAGTGGGCGTGGTCTCGATGCTCCGGGACCCAAGCAGTGGCCTAGAGAGCAGTCCCTAGCCTACAGGCAGCTCGCATTTCTTATCGATTCCCCAAAAATCTAATTTCCGATGGCGATCGCTTCCTGTATCTGTCTTTTGCCCCGAGTGGGCGTGGTCTCGGTGCTCCGAGACCCGAGTAATGACCCGGAGAGCAGTCTCTAGCCTACAGGCAGCTCGCATTTCTTATCGATCCCCCAAAAATCTAATTTCCAATGACGATCGCTTCCTCTATCTGCCTTTTGCCCCGAGTGGGCGTGGTCTCGTTGCTTTGGAATTCGAACAGTGGCCCACAGAGCAGTCTCTAGCCTACAGCCAGCTCGCATTTTGCGGTCGTCCCTCGAAAATCTTGCATTCCGGTGACGATCGCTTCCTCTATTTGCCTTTTGCCCCGAGTGGGCGTGGTCTCGTTGCTCTGGGATCCGAACAGTGGCCCAGAGAGTAGTCCCTAGCCTACAGCCAGGTCGCATTTCTTATCGATCCCCCAAAAATCTAATTTCCAATGACGATCGCTTCCTCTATCTGCCTTTTGCCCCGAGTGGGCGTGGTCTCGATGCTCCGGGACCCAAGCAGTGGCCTAGAGAGCAGTCCCTAGCCTACAGGCAGCTCGCATTTCTTATCGATTCCCCAAAAATCTAATTTCCGATGGCGATCGCTTCCTGTATCTGTCTTTTGCCCCGAGTGGGCGTGGTCTCGGTGCTCCGAGACCCGAGTAATGACCCGGAGAGCAGTCTCTAGCCTACAGGCAGCTCGCATTTCTTATCGATCCCCCAAAAATCTAATTTCCAATGACGATCGCTTCCTCTATCTGCCTTTTGCCCCGAGTGGGCGTGGTCTCGATGCTCCGGGACCCGAGCAGTGGCCTAGAGAGCAGTCCCTAGCCTACAGGCAGCTCGCATTTCTTATCGATCCCCCAAAAATCTAATTTCCGATGGCGATCGCTTCCTCTATCTGTCTTTTGCCCCGAGTGGGCGTGGTCTCGGTGCTCCGAGACCCGAGTAATGACCCGGAGAGCAGTCTCTAGCCTACAGGCAGCTCGCATTTCATGTCGATCCCTCGAAAATCTTACATTCCGGAGACGATCGCTTCCTCTATCTGCCTTTTGCCCCGAGTGGGCGTGGTCTAGATGCTCCGGAGTCGCTGCAGTGCCACCCGCGGTATTCAGCGAACTCGCCAACGCGCGGAAAAGCGGAAGAACGATCGGAAAACGCGGAACATTGTTTATCTTGCTGCCGCCAGTTTAAACACGGCCTCACGTGCACGCGGCGATGAATCACTCGACAATTTATGTTTCTAACTGAGCTCGCGGCCTCTGTCCGGTGAATGGAGAGCCGGCCAGCTGAACGTCCTAACGTTACGAATTCGTTAGGTTCATCCCGTTATAGTCTTTCCGTGCGCGTGGTTGGCAGAGCGGTTGCCTCGTCACCGACGAAAATTAACCAAAAGTTTCGTCGGTCCCGTATCCCGGCCAGGAATATCTTCTTTAATATTCCGGTCTACTCGCCTAAATTCTCGAAACTTTGCTCCACAAAAAACGAGACAGAGTCCAGCTCTCGAGGTTCTCATTCTCGCTCCTCGACCCCTAGCACCGCGCCTAATCGTCTTAGGCGAATCAGCTCGATCGATAGCGAGAGCGGCACGTTAACCCTCAACTGCCGAGATAATATTATAATAGTAATCCGACTCTCGTACGGACTGTACACCAAAATTTTTCACGAATTTTCTTTAATAGTGAAACGTTGTCTCAAATTTCGAGGGAAAGAGGATTAGTTTGAGAATTATAGAACGAGTTCGTGCACATGTCGCACAGTTTTCAAGTAAATACAGTGAATTCTCGATATATGTCAACAACACGGATCTTGTGTCATGTATCGTCCAGGAGACATACCCGAGTTATGTTTACACTCCTCAGTGTCCGAGGTCTCTGGAGCTTCGAGGCCCAGCATACCCCGCTGTAGTGGGGATAATTCCGCGACGTTTATTATCGAGGCCTTGGCGACATATACAGGGTGTTCACGATATTACTAGTCAGCGTTTTTCTTGTGAATAGTAAATATTAGAAAAAAATGAAAGAGGAAAAAGTAGTACTGTTTTTCGTACACAACACAATGGCGTATGTAATTTTGTTGTGTTTATACTATTTTGTTAGATGCGAAGGTGACCTTCAATTTTTTAAATGGTATGTTGTATATTTTTTTACAGCACATTAAAGCGTGTGTCTAGACGAAAACATCCGTATACTGCACAGTGACCTCCGAGGTCATGCAAGGTCAGAAATGGAAGAAACATTTAGAATATTTCGTACCAATGTGTTTGCAAGTGTTCCTTATTCATACGAATCGGATGATGTTGTCTTTCACATTCAGAGTGTTCATTTCTAGTTTCTACTATTACGAGACAATTTCAGTATTACTTCTGAAACCGATTAGTAATATCGCATAGTAATGAATCGTTATTCGGTGAACGAGAAGGCGTATATGGCATTTATTAGCAGTGCAATGGAAGTAAAAGACGAAGTAAATTGAAATACCTAGAAGAACATTCGGACAGAGTGCAACCAAATGAAAATCAGTTTGTTTAGCGTGCCAAGCGTTTGAAGGAAACAGGGTCTTTCCAAAGTAAGTGTCATAATCGGAAATGTCTTCTTTCTGAAGAGAAAAAGTTACAAGTCCTCTTACATTTTGAAGAAAATCCGACAACTTCCGTACGAAAAGTAGCGTCACATTGCTATGAAATATTCTAAATGTTTCTTCCATTTCTGACCTTGCATGACCTGGAAGGTCACTGTGCAGTACAAGGACGAATTCGTCTACACACACGCTACAAAAATATACAGCATTCCATTTAAAAAATTGAAGGTCACCTTCCTATCTAACGAAATCGTATAAACACAGTAAAAATCACAATTTCTAATATTTACTATTTACACGAAAAGCGGTGGCTAGTAATAGCGTAAACACCCTGTATATAGAGAAATCACTGTAGTCCCTAGTCTCAGAGCTTGGTAGTTCCAGAACACATGATCTTTAAACTCCCATAGTTCCCTGCAAAATAATCTTGAAACATTCTCCGCTTGTGCACCCTCGGCTGTGCTCACATACTCTTCTTCTTCTTCTTCATCATCATCGTCATGATTGAAAAATCCTCGTCCGATCAATGACACTCTCCTCAGCTACACTCGATGCCTGTAACTCAACCGAGGACCACAGCAGGTTGATACAAAGACCGAATCGACTCTAAGATCCGAGAAATTAATGTGAACAGATTCACAAGAAGGCAGTTGAGGATTGATTTTCCCTCGAGTTGATTTTTCGTTCGATCGAAACGTCGCGCGTCGGTCGAGCATCAGGATCGCGGGCCAGCGAATTGCGATCTATTTCCGTAGCGTAATCGTGTCTATGTCGGCGGGCACAGTGAAAATCTATCGCGGACAACTATTCTCGTTCGACGTAGGAGAGGTCGGCCAACGCGAGCGGAGCGTTTCCGCTTCTGTTCTCGAGGCGGACAGAGAGCGAGCGCTCGCACACGCCCGCGAGCTCGCGCGCGCGCGCGCGCGACTATAGTTTACACTCGGCTCGTGTGCCACTCCGACAGATCGGCTCAGCGAGAACGCTAGTCCTCCTCATCGCGTGTGAACACACCCGAAGAACGTGTTAATCACCGGTGTGTGTATCGACAAGTGTCTCCATTGTGAACGTCTCGGAAAGTGTGACGCCTTTAATTGAAAGTACAACACCGCGCGTCGATCCCGAATTTTCATGAACAAACCTCACTATCTCTCCTCCTCTTCCTTCGAGAGGCGTCCTTCGTCTTCTCCGATCCTTCCCGAAGCGTTTTCCGAAAGGATCCTGCACCTCGCGCAGGAAACGTTCGATCCGCGGCAAAAGTAAATCGATCGAGACGAAAGGTCGTCGTTTGCGCGAAAGGTTGATTGTCCAGGGTGAAGTAGAACAGTGTCGTTCGGATGGTTGCTGCTCCGCCAGCAAAGTGAGAGAACGTTCGAGTAAAAGAGACCAAGCACACGTGAGACCTCCTGGTGAAAAGAGGATGGACAGCGGTCTGTGAAGCTTTCGATTCGAGATGCCGTTCGTCGATCGACAGCCCGAGGTTCTGGATCGAGGTACCCTCCCGAGCAAATCCTTTCGCGGACCGATCGAGACACGGTCCTCGATCCGACGATCCATGCTACACACGCTGTCTCCCCCGAATGATCTGTTCGAGTGTGTCACACGAGTCGAGAGAGTAGCTTCAGGATTTTGTCTTCGCCCTTCTAACCTTCGAGTTTTGCCTAACCCGCGATTCCCGGTTGGATTTGCATCTTCCAATCGGTCCCCGAGAGCATTCAGTGTTGTCTTCTAACGATGGAACTAACCAGAAGAGTCCTAATCACGACACCGGGCTCTTTGAGTGAATCGTCTCGCGAACACCCTGAGGAAGGCTCTAACCAGACCTTGAAACGGTTCTGAGAGCAAACGCGCTAATCTGTGGGTGCGTTAATTGTCAGATTTTATGTTGTGCCTTCGAAACTGACAGAATTCGTTTTCTTTTGGATCACAGCTCGATCACAATTCCTGGAAAAGCTCCCTGGAAGTATTTACAGTGAATTCTCGATATATGTCACGAACACGGGTCTTATCAGCGACGTGTATCGTCCAGGAGACATACCCGAGCCGTGTTATGTTTACACTTCTCAGCGTCCGAGGCCTCTCACGTGGTACACCCCGCGGTAGTGGGGATATTTCCGCGACGTTTATCCTCTAAGCCTTGGCGACATACGGAGCTCTGTCCACTTGAATATCTTGGTTATTTCAAACAATACGAGACAATGTTACTTACAGAAGTTGTAGGGTTTAAGAAATTATATAATCTGGTATTAATGATATTCTTGCAAGGCGTAGAGAAGATATAGAGGTCACCTTTGTTTCTTTAATTGGAATGTCCAATTTTTTTATGCTCGATTTCGATAGATTATTCTGAGTATAAAAGTACTAAAGTGTATTTGTTCCTAAAACTTACCGTTGCTGAAATGTTTCACTGTTTTCATGAAGAATGGTCGAGATGTCGGCCATCTGCAGCGATGCAACGTTGCAGTCTTTGAACTGTTGCGTCTCTTACACGTCGTATTGTTGGAGCGTCTATTGTAGCTGCGAAAATTCGTTGCTTCGTATCTTCCGGAGTTGTTGGTGCATCTCGATACACAATATTTTTCAATGTTCCCCACAAGAAAAAATCTAGGGCTGTTAAATCTGGACTTCGTGCTGGCCAGCAAATAGTGCCACCGCGTCCTATCCATCGATTTCGGAATATTTCATTAAGCCCTCCTCACCCTTTGAGCTTAGTGTGTTGGACATCCATCATGCTGATACCACATTGTCTGACGAACGCTTAATGGCACGTTTTCTAATAAATTTAGCAATGCATTTCTTAAGAACGTATCATATTTTTGACCAGTAAAAGTGCCGTCAATCAAATGAGGCCCAATTATTTGTTGCCCTATGATTCCACACCACACATTAATGGACCAGCGTCTTTGATGATCAATTTCTCGTAGCCAGTGAGGATTTTTTACTGACCAATAATGCGTGTTATGTAAATTAACAGTGCTGGTAAAAGTAGCCTCATCGGTGAATAGTATTAAAGAGAAAAAAAGTGGATTGATTCGTAGCCGCTCTTGAGCCGATCCACAAAATCTAACACGATTTACATAATCCATGTCGTGTAATTTCTTGTGAAGGCTAACGTGCTATGGATGATATTTGTCACGAGTGAGAATTCGTGATGCACTATTTTTCCTGACTTCAGATTCGCGCTGAATCTGGCGTACACTGATACGAGGATTATAATGTACCATTGCAACAACGTTAATTTCATTATCTTCATTACTACATACAGGATTTTCACGATTCATCTTACGAACAGCGAGACTTCCAGTTTCTTTTAATTTTTTACACAGTTTTTCAAAAATCTTGTGCGAAGGGCATATGCGGTTTGGATATCTTTGAACGTACAAATTTCGAAACACAATTGCGTTTCTCTTACTTTCGCCATAAATTAGAAGCATCTCTAATTGTTCTTCGAGTGAACATTTCATATTGACTATCTTATGTTCACTAACTGAGAAACTGACTGACACTGAGAGACGTCGAGAGCCTAGCAATCTTTACATTTGACGTAGCGAGCATATCCTTGAATACATAATGAAAGTAATAGAATGAAAACAGTAAAATATTTCAGCCACGGTAGGTATTAGTACAAATACACTTTAGTACTTTTATACTCAAAATACGCCAATCTATCGAAATCGAGCATAAAAATTGGACATTCCATTTAAAAAAACGAAGGTGACCTCTACATCTTCTCCACGCCTTGCAAGAATATCATTTATAACTAGACATCGGATCTTCATGCAAAATTAATATGCAAAATATGCAAAAATATATGCAAAATATATGTACGGCATATGCAAAAACATATGCAAAATAATAAAACCAATTGTACACATATTTACATATGTAAACATATACATATACATATAAACGTATACATATTTTCATTTATTGTTTGTTGTAATTTGCATTACAATATGTAACTATGATTCTTTCCATAGTGTCAACGGTAAGTTTATGTCTTTTCTCGCTAAAGATTAATTTGTACGCCGAAAATGTCCTTTCAACATCACAGGACGTAATAGGTGCATATTTGTACTTTTTCCAATATCTTGCATCAATTTCGTCTGGTCCGAGAGTATCATTTAGTTTTAATAAAGGATCAGATCCTGGATTTTTTTTAAGATCCTGCGATTTTCGTTCACAAAATAATCTAAAGTACAGTATAATCATAGAATATAATAAATTATCATTGATAATTGATACAACTAATTCATAAATAAAAAAGATTATAATAAATAAGGTAAGAAACTAATCTACATTTCTAGAACATACCTGCTTATGACATGCGTCGCAAATAACTTCATCCCCACTGATAATAAAATGCTTATCTGCAACTTCAGACATCCATTCCTTCACCATGGAGTTTTGCTTACGCTAATTTCGGCATCTTTCCGCGATTTCAACTTTCCACCAGAAACGTTAGAACGAAACTGTCCGAGTTATGATATTGATACATCAAGTCGGTGTTAACACACCTCAAGGCAACTGCCGTTTCGTGCGAGAATCAAATGACATAATATAATTCATATCACGTAACGGTTCTTTACCATCATATATACACGTACACATATGTGTAGCATAAAATGGGAAATATGTCAAAAATATGCAATATATGCGAAAAATATGCAATACGTAAAATACATGCAATATGCAGAATGTGCAAAATAAAAACTATATTTTTAAAATCCTCTATAAACAACGTAAACTGTCCGGGTCCAATAACTTTACTGACTTTCTATCGAAATATGCCATTTGCATAAACATCCGATGTCTATTAATAACATATCATGTAGTTTCTTAAACCCTGCAACTTCTGTACGTAACATTTTCTCGTATTGTTCGAAATAACCAAGATATTCAAGTGGGCAGAGCTCGTGGGACACAATAGAGAAATGTATATAGTGAAATCAGTGTACCAGGTACAGCTGTCTCATTCAGAACCGTTTCGAACTGGTAGAGCAGCGTGTCGAAGACGTTCTAACAAGCTCTAACACGATCGTCCCTCGTTTGCCTCTGGTTAACAAACGGGCCCAACTTACGACTCGGTCTAGTTCGTCAGTGAGGGTGTTCTCTGTGGACTCTCTGTTGCGTTTGGGAGCCCCGTTCTATGGACACGTTCCCCTTCGCTGACTCTTCTAATCGGTGACTATTCGAAATCCTCGGCAAAGGCCCCGGCTCGCAGGGCACACCCCCGAACAGCCCCGCCGCCGTGTCCGCGTTCGCCAGGGTGGTCGGCGCAGCTAGCCAGACCAACAAGCAACCCCAGAACCAGGTTCAGGGGAACCCCCTTGGATTAGCCGCGGTACTCCTACAGGGAGCGCAAGGTAATTCGGCCATTCGGCAATCAAGACCCCCTCCGAATCATGTCCGGAACCAGTCGGGAACGGACCACGCCCGTTGGAACCACTCTGCGGAGACGACGAGTCGATTCTCAAAATTTATCGTTTCGCAATTTCGCCTTAAAACGGTAGCCTGATGCCTGACAAACCTAATTTGACATGGTAAGAGTGAGTAATCGTTGCTGAAATCCACCGATTCGATTCTGCGGACCGATTAACGGGCACTGGAATCGTGAATCTCCGCCCACCGGTCGCGTCGCGCGACGGACTCGGTGCGTGAGTGGGCGTGGCGTTGCCGGTAGGCGGGGCTACTGGAAGCGGAGGCGTGGCCAGTGGAGCCTAGCGTTCCATCGGAGCCCCGTTCCCTCGGTTCGTCGCCTCCTCGTCTCCGCAGTGTGGGCTATCATGCTCCGATCTTTCTTTTGTCACTTCTGCCTACGCCAGCCAGTCGAACTTGGATCGCTGTCGTTCAATTGCGAGTCCGTTGACCCTTGAACCGATCCTCTGGAGTCTTTTGAAATGACAAACGGTTCGAAAGTTCGTCTCCCCAGCAAAATGAAATGAAAATACAAAAAAGAAGAAGAATGATTCTCGTAAGAATCATGGAACGGCGATTGAATTCCTGTAATCGTCGGAATTAGAAATTCCTGTGCAGGAAAATTTGCTGCAGTGGAGGCGCAAATTTTAGGGGAATCTCTTTAGGGTTGGGGGGGGGGCGATTTACGAAGCCTGTCCTCTCGGCTTGAGAATGAGCAGGAAATTGACAAACGTGGTGGAAAAATGTTTCTTTGAGAACGAAACGAACGGAGCCGCGACAAAGCGAACACGATAACGAGTGAATAAGCGAACTGTGGTAATTAGAGCGCTAGAGGTGTCACGTGGATCGGTGTTTCCGCGGTGTGTCACCGACAAAGGTTGAAAAGGTTTGCGATCTTTTAGCGACGGCGAGTAACAAATTCGCAACTGTGCGCAGCGAATTTTTGTTGATAGAGACGAGACTGAGATCTCGGCGCTTCCGCTCGAACGTAGAAACGAGACCGAAGAGCGAGTCGGTGGGCGGAAACCGGGTGAGTCTGACTGTGTTTCTTTTTTTTTTCTAGAGTCGAAGCATGACTTGGATTTCTTTTGTTTCCTACTATGCAAAGATCTATACACCCCTCCGTTCACGACCGAGAAACACCTTTGGAACGATGTCTCTGTCTTTCACACGCTTCTCGATACTCTGTGCCGATCTCACCACGCATCTTGCTTCTCGACTAGCTCTCCTCTCACTCTACGAATCGGTCACGCCATTCTTTCGATCGCTATCACCATTGGACAGTGTTCACTAAGCTCCGTTTGCGACACTCACCTGTTTTTCATCATTGCACTCGATCGACACCCTCTTTTTCTCTTTCTCTCTTCTCTCTCTCTCTCTTTCTCTTTCTTCCTCTTTCTTTCCATCTCTAACCGAAATAATCGACGCTTCCTAGTACTGTCTGCGAATCTAGATATTAACATCTATAGTTTATTAACGCGCTCTAATCTTCGACGGGCTCGACTCTTTCCTTTTCTCTGTCTCTCTATCTCTCTCTCTTCTTCTCTCACTTTCTCTTTCTCCCTCTCTTTATCTTTCTCCTTCTTGAGCGGCCCGAGAACGCCTTTGCATTTTGCCGATTCGCTTCCGACGACACCCGTCGCTCTTTCCAGTTTTCTTCTCGACCTTTCGACCCCATCGGAACGGCGCTTACACTCCCGTCTACTAAGAATAGAATTTCTAACAGTTGACTGAGCCCCTTTTAATTTGGAGAAAATTCAACAAATAATAACAGCAAAGTAGAGCGTAGAGTGTGCATTCGGTGAATTTTGTTCGAAACCCTCGAGCCCGACGCGAAATCGTAGAGCGAGGGGTTTAAATCAAGATTAGAATCGGTTGAAACGATCTGTAAGTATTGCTGGCGGCGCCAATGGCGGCCCCTCGCATAGATCGGCCCGCGCGCACGCGTGACGAGAGTGTTGCGGTCCCGAAGGGGCGCGCCGTTCCGGTGGGGAATTCTAGAGACCCAGAAGAGAGCGCACGCGCGTGGGGACGACGAATGCTGTTCTCGGTGGCTGACAGTAGCTCGTGTTTTTGGTTTGGTTGGTTGCATGACTAGCTGGCAGCGCAGGGAGCGGTAGCAGCAGCGGTAGCAGCAGCAACAGCCAGAACAGCCAGACAGGCGCCTCGCCATCCTCACCGGCGGCGGTCTACATCGGCAACAACCACGCGACGACGCCGACGGCTCCGTCGCGACGCTACGACTCCGCGAGCAACGGTCTGTATCAAGTGTACGAACACATACTCAGAACCGGCCTCCCTGCTGCGGCGCCACGCGAAAATCGATCTCGACCGCGAAAACCAAGTCCCCGATCAGAGTTGTGCAGAATTACAATTGAGTTACAACGGGAGTTATAATTACAAAGTAGTTGCGAATTGTTATTGTAATTCAGTCGTCGTGTAATTTATAATTCGGATCTTTATTCAGTGAAATTGCAATGTAATTCGTAATTGCAATTGGAGTACAATCGTAAAGTACTTTGTCATTAATTCAGATAAAATTATAACGCGAAAAATGGATTAAAAAATGGATAAAAAAGGGATTTTTTTTTTGGATAAAATGGCTTTACGTATTATGAACATAAAAATAGAAAGAATATAAAGAGAAACAAAGATATATTGCACTTCTTCAAAGTTCTGGGCTATAATCTGGAGAGCTGTGTTTTAATTATATTGTATTTTAATTAGACATCTGATTGAAATAATTAGTAATTGAATTAATTGAGAGGTTTGAATTATGTGGTTCAGTTACGACGTGGTTGAATTACTATACAGGGTGTTCATTTGGAAACTTTCCAGCCCAATATCTAGAAAAGTATGAAAGATATTAAAGAAGTGTAAAAAAGCGTTATTTGGGTGGCGTTTTCGAGGTCACTTGAAGGTCAACTTTATTATCCAAGTGGAAACCTATATTTATTATTATGGGATCTTATAATACGTGAAAAGACCAGCAATTTTCGTATGATACTTTTTTATATCTGCGCACTAGTTTGGGGGATATTTAACCAGTTACTCTTATTACGATGATTCACACTTGACTAAATAGTAGAATCTTATATCGAAAGACAGACAACATAAACCAAAGATCAATAGAGAACAATTTTGTTTCCAAACGGTACGTGCTAGTACAATTGGAAAACATCAACGATTTGCGTCAAAGAATTTTACACAATAATATGTGTCGCTCTACTTCTCTTTAAATATCTCCGAAACTAGTGCGCTGATAAAAAAACGTATCCTACGAAATTTGCTGGTCTTTTTACGTACAATAAGATCCCATTATAAAAAATATAGGTTTGCATTTGAAAAAACAAAGTTGACCTTCAAATGACCTCGAAAACGCCACTCAAATTAAAAGCTGATACTGCCCCCTCTTTCCGCCTGGAAATCCTTGGACACGTGTTTTACACTCTCTTAATATCTTTCATACTTTTCGAGATATTCGGCTGGAAAGTTTTCAAATAAACACCCTGTATAATTGAATTACAATGTAATTGAATTAGCACGACTCTGGTGCAAATCTCTTCGAGCGTCAAAAAGAAATTGAGTCAAGACAGTATCGGAGAAAAGTATGGGAAAAAAGGGTACAGAAAAATAATCGGCAAAGTCGCTTCTTAGATACTGGAACCACAGCAGGGGGGAGGCGATCCATCGATCTCTGCCGATACCCACCCACGCGAGATCTAGTCACACACACGTACACAGTATACACTGTCCACATGATCTGAATTGTGTCTCTGCACGATCCTGTTCTCTTCTATTTCTAATTCTACTGAAAATCTATTTTACTATTTCAAATTCTTCTGCTTGCCGTCTGCAAAAACAATCAGAGTTTCTCGGTGATTCAATGTTCTCTGGATCTCGCGGATCTCCAATTCTTAATTACTATACCATTCTAACGATAACGAAATGTCTGTGTCTCGCTGTCGAGAAACCGACATTCCGTTAGTATACCGAGTGACGCGCAAAGGTTTCCACCCCGAGATCGAAAACAAGAAGAAGAAGAAGTAGAAGAAACGTTTGCGCGTCACCGGAAGTGTACCCGCTTCTCCCCGCCGCCATTTTGGTAACACAATGGGCGCGCTGGTTGACCAATCCTCTGTGTTTCTGCATGTTCCGGGTTGCACGCATCGCTGGCATGACGCGTCGATTCTGAAAAATTGCATGCGACTGCAAACGAATACGCAAAACTCAAACCGAAAACCGGTACCGAATCGAACTGTGAACTGATCTGAACCGAACCGAACCGAACCAAACCGAACCCGTTCAGAACCGGAAGTCCGGCGAGCCGGGGCCGCTGGATACGTGCAGCTTGTTCCGGCCAAGGGCAACGACCCCGAAGACGGTAAGAAGAGCCAAGGTAACGAGGGCACCGACGACAAGGATGCCTGCTTGAGCCTTCGACGGTGTTGCTTGTCGTGAAACACGCTCTTCATGGCTACCTCGAACTCCATGGTGATCGATGATCCATCGCATCCGATCATCCTTGTTCGATACCAAACGAAACGATGCACTTTACGCTGCACACGAGAATTGCATAGAGTCCAGTCGTAGATCTAAGAACAGTATTTATTTATTTATTTATTTTAGAGATTTTTTGTCAACTCACAACGTCTAGACCAGTGATGGGCACGTATGCCTGCCGAAGGCATAACGCTTCCCCCACCAACGTCTCTTTCGTGCAACGCGCACCTTTGCTGCGCAGCTGTGCCAACGTCTCTCCCCTCCCGTCCCGCCATAGTGGTGAGATATGGGCCAGGTTTTCTCGCGCATGCGCGGCGATTTTCAGTATAGTAAAATTCTGGATAAAATAAGGTACCTTGATCACCCTGCAAAATTTTAAAAGATCGTTATGATTTGATTTTGAAGATATGGAACTCTGCGCCTCTTTGTAGCTTCTTCTCCAATATTAGCTGCCGTGGTATAATAAAATATTAACAATAACTTATCATAAGCTCGTAGGACACTCGTAGGAAGAGATTATTCCGCTACTTTTCTGCCAATGTCACTGCCCCACGACCTTTTCCTCATAATATACAGTGCGTTCTCTATATATGTCGCCAAGGCCGTGATGATAAATGTCGCCGAATTATCCCCACTACCGCGGAGTATACCTCGTGGGGGGCCAAGAAGCTTGCGGGACCTCGGTCGCCGTGTAAGGTCGCGTGGATCAAAGAATAGTATATCCTAGCCGATATATGTCCGTGGATAGACCCGTGTTTTGGACTCATATCGAGTAAACACTGTATGTTACTGTTTTGGGCGCGCATGCGCGATAAAAGTTGATATCTCACCACTGACGCGGCTTATGCTGCCTATCCACGTCCACGAGGCACCGCTGCGCAGCGGAGATGCGCGCTGCACGAAAGAGACGATGGTGGGGGAAGCAGGCAGCTCAGGGGCCCCTACCGTGCCCACCGCTGGTTTAACTAAACAAATAGTTTAGCGTTTGTTAGGGAGCTGCGACTGTTATTGACGTTGTTATTGGTAACAATGTAACGTTGTTAGACCGAGGACCTATACGAGGATCAATAATTTTCAATATTTCGATGACGTCATCGACAGTCGCAGCTCTAGTATTTATCTGCACGAGAGAATTGAACAGTCGAGCCGTCTCGACGTAGATTTAGAGGATTTCGAGGTCGTTGAAACGCCACGAAGAAGCCCTTCGCGCCGCGTCCCTTTCTTTCAGGGACGGTTTCGGACGGGTGCAACATCTCTTCCTGAAGTGTCCTGGTTTTACTTTTTTGTTGGACACCCGGTACACGGTGGTATTTTCTTGGTAGACGCTGCGTTGTGTTGGCTTTCCGACGGGATCGTCTCTCCGAACGGTCGTCTCTTCTTCCTTCAAAAATACTGGCGATGATAGGGGTTTCGAATTTGGCCTTCGGACTCGCGTTACAAGATGGCGACAGTGTGATCGAAGATGGACTCTGGTTCGGAGGGACCGGTCGCGTCGTGTCCGCGTTCGCAGCAAGTAGTCACGGTTCGAATTTCGGCGGACGACGAGCCGTAAGTAGTAAGTATCGATCTTGGTCGGACAAGGAGGTCATCAGGAACAGGCCGGGGGTCTTCGGTGGCGGACCCAGGACACTCGCTAACTCGCACGAACCTTTTTCTCCGTTTTCGTTCCGTTTTCTCGGTCTTGGGGGACACGTGGCGCTACGATCGCGTGCGTGGCCGCACGCACAAAGGATTCTGCGAAACGGAGAGTAGTCTCCCGTCATTTCTCCTGCACACGCATCGCAGAGGTTTGCCGTGCTGGTCGGCCATCTTGGTGTCTAGGCACCATTTTCCTTCGAAATCCGACCGCTAAAAATTGTGGAAAATTCGAGATCATTCGATTCGATCGAGATTTCCATCGCGGCGAAATTCCTCCGGCAAAAATCGACCCGGGAACGGGTCTAGCAAGATGGCCGACGAGCCCTTACCGCGTAGGAGGATCGAATTAGGCGCTGGTCCACGCAGAACGCTACAGATCCACGTGTATACAGTCCGCAATTGTGTAGGCGCAACACTCTGTGAACGTCTTTACCAATAAAACTTGTGAAACCCGATACCGTTGTGTTGTGTGAACCACAGGGGGAGAAACTCGAACGAGTTTACTATAGCAATCCGGGGACAGGCTTCGTAGCTAAACGACACTAAACGCCCTTAAACCGCTGCGCTAGTCCGCTGGATCAGTGATCTCGAAACGCAAACTATCATCTATCTTTGCTCCCGAAATATTGAGGACTTTGCGATCGAATTTGGATGATGTCTCTCTCTCTCGATCGATCGATCGATCGATATACGTATCGGTAAGCCGAGGCATCTTGGAACGCACGTTCTTCCGGAGAGATGGTTGAGCAGCTGCGGACCGAGGGGAAGAAGAGCAACGGCTTCGAATAACGAGAGATAAGCACACGATAAGGACGAGATGGAACCGGAGGAGACGGTCGATCCTGTCGCGAATACCGCGGGATTAAGCTCCGCGTGACGACGATCCTGTTTCAAGCGGTTTTCCCTCGTTAACGTCGCGCGGAACCCCCTTTGTCTCCGTAAAGTCGTCGCCGATCCGTTAGCATCCATTTAGTAGGTACGCTACTCGATAGCGGCGCGAACTCTTCAAAATCGAGGAGCGAGGGAAAACTGTAGAAAGTTGAATCTTTCCGGGACGTTTTTTCCTGGTACAGTGAATTCTCGATATATGTCAACGACACGTCAAGTATCGTGCAGCAGGCATATCCGAGCCGTGTTATCGGCATCCGAGGCCTCTCGAGCTTCGTGGCCCCCCACGGGGTATGCCCCGCGATAGCGGGGATAATTGCGCCACGTTTATTGTCGAGGCCTCGGCGACATATATCGAGAAATCACTGGAAATCGCGACAAAATTGTTTAGCTCACTGCACAAACTGCCTATACACCCACGCAACGATAACCGAACTGCGGATTTTGTCTGCGGAAATCGATCACAAAGAACAGAGACGAGTTCAGGGAAATAATACAGGGTGTACAGGAAAAAGTAGTACTGCTTTTTATACGGAACAGAATGGCGTATGTAATTTTGTTTATACTATTTTGTTGGATATGAAGGTGACCTTCAATGTTTTAAAGGGAATGCTGTATATTTTTGTATATCACATGGAAGCGTGTGTCTGGACGAATTCATCCGTATACTGCACAGCGACCTTCGAGATCATGCAAGGTCAGAAATGGAAGAAGTATTTAGAATATTTCATACCAATGTGTTTACAAGTGTTCCTTATTCATACGAATCAAATGATGTTGTCGTTCACATTCAGAGTGTTCACTTCTAGTTTCTTCTAGTTTCTAATCTAGATTAGTAGTATCGCATAGTAATGTATTGTTATTCGGTGGACGAGAACATTTATTAGCAGTGCGATAGAAATAAAAGACGAAGTAAATTGAAATACCTAGAACAATATCCGGACAGAGTGCAACCAAATGAAAATCAGGTTGTTTTGTGTGCCAAGCGTTTGAAGGAAACAGGGTCTTTCCAAAATAAGTGTCATAATCGGAAAAGTCTTCTTTCTGAAGAGAAAAAGTTAGAAGTCCTCTTACATTTTGAAGAAAATCCGACAACCTCCGTACGAAAAGTAGCGTCACATTGCTATGAAATATTCTAAATGTTTCTTCCATTTCTGACCTTGCATGACCTCGAAGGTCACTGTACAATACACGGATGAATTCGTCTAGACACACGCTTTCATGTGATATACAAAAATATGCAGCATTCAAAAAATTCAAGGTCACCTTCATATCCAACAAAATAGTATAAACACAAAAAAATTACACACGCCATTGTGTTGCTACTACTTTTTCTTCTTTCATTTTTTCCTAATATTTACCATTTGCAAGAAAAACGCTGGCTAGTAATAAACGCGAACCTCCTGTATATACTCCCCTTACTTCCGGAAGTGTTGAATAACAATCAACTTTCAGTTCTGTGATAATCAACTTTTGCAATTCAAGGAACAACTCTTGATTCCCCTAATTCTCCTAATGATTCTAGTCTTCGGACTCGTCTGGTCGTTCGCGCAATAAAATCCGCAGTCGACGGGCGAGAAACATTGCGAGAGTGTCGCGATACAATCTGATCGGAGTATCGGCGCGTTTTGTCGCGGATCTTAATCTCGCGCGACAAGACCACAGCTTCAGTCACGCAGAATGATCCCGGCTTCGCTGAAACGTTCATTGAATATCGAGAACGGTATCTATACATATATATCTGTATGTATTTCTATATATATGTATATATATTATATATATTGCTTGTAGAAATAAGAATCGTGTGTCCTATCAAGACCTGCAGCCAGCTCTCTACCAACTCCCAGTGCTCAGGTAACGAAAACCTAAAAACACCTCAGAGAAACCACCGGATATAGTTTCACGTCGGCTCCGCGATCCAACGATCAACGTTAGGGTTGCGCAGCTTCCGTTCGAATCCCCGCGACGAAACGATCGCGGTTGCGATAGAGACAAATCCTAGAAGAAAAATGCACGATGGTGGTGGTCGCAGAAACAAAAACTAATTGCGAAACGCGAACGTCAACGCAACCGGTTATGTTTATCTTTTGCGGTTATGTCGTTTCGCACGGGGGGGGGGTGGGGTCCTCTTGGATATCGTCACGTCCGACCGTGCGTCGCAAAATTTCGCGCGACTTCTCTGTATTTATTTATTATTCTATTGTCGTTTGCGAAAGCTTCGAGCCGGAGAACAGAGTCGTGACTCCGGAGTTTGAATTTTTTGGCAGTTAGAGGTTTAGAGTCCGGCGAATCACGGAGAACGTTCGCGATCTTGGGTCGCAGAGGGAGCTTTTGAAAAATCGTCTCGAACCATATTGGAATATTGTTGGTTATTGCTTTTTCTCTGTAAGAACTCGAGCGACGAGACAGAAACGTCGTCGCGTCTACGGAAAAATCTCGTACCGCCCGAGCAGGCGGCCATTTTGTTTTCGGGCGAAACCGGACGTGGAGATCTGGAGAACGTCGAGTTCTCTCCAGCTCTCGTCGATGCTTGTCCATGCTCGACGACGAACCGGAAGTCGGCGAGAACGAGCGGCGAAGTCGCGAGGACTGGCAGAGGCATCGACGAGGAAACCGGTTCCGAACAGCTTGACCGGAACTGCGCCGCCATGTTGCACTCCCCCGAACCCGGATATGCGTCCTCGGACCCCATTGTACACCGGAAGTCGGCGCAGCTCCGATCAATCCGGAAGGAAACATCATTTTTACCGAGGAAATCGATCCTCGAATGATCGCGTTTCGTTCGACAACCGAGAGAGGAACCTCCTTCGCTTGTCGATCATTCGAGGATCCGGACATTGGAGTCTACGCGATTAAACACGTAGATTAAATGATTGTCTGTACGATCGAATAATTCTATGTACAATGGATTGAGAGATTCGATGGACAAGTTTCGATCGGAGGCAATAGCGTTTGCATTTTTTGAATAGAGACGCGAGAGGCAACTGTTGGAAATGACGCGGCGGATGTTTCGAGACTCCAATGATTTTTGCTCTGGGTATAGTCTTTGGCGTAGGACGTAGAAGTTGAGAAAGATTTCTCGTGTATTGTCAATTAACTGTTGTGCCGTACGATGCGTCGGCATGAGCCCGGATCTATTCTGTTCGTCGATCGGGCCCACCGATCCCCGCGTCTCGTTCGACCGATCGATAATCTCTTGACGATTACAGCACGCCGTCAGGAGATCATCAAGATGACCGAGCAGCTGATCGAGAGCATCAACACCGGCGACTTCGAGGCGTACACGTAAGTCATGGGAAACAAACGTGTGCGTGTATGTGTGTTCATGTTCGAGGGAAGAAAGAAATCGCGTTGTTCTAATCGTGTGAAATGCTTTCAGGAAAATCTGTGATCCACACCTGACCGCGTTCGAACCGGAGGCTCTAGGTAATTTAGTCGAGGGAATGGATTTCCACAAATTTTACTTTGATAATGGTAATTATGACTCATTTGCATTCACCAGCTAATCGCCGACACCGCGTCGCGGCCAACCACTCCGCACCATTTTTCCGTATAAATCCTACGATACTCTGTACAGTGATTTCTTTATATATGTCGCCAAGACCTGGACGATAAACGTCGCGGAATTATCCCCGCTACCGCGAGGTATACCCCGTGAGAGGCCACGAAGCTCGAGAGGCCTTGGACGCCTGACAGTGGTTCAGGATCGTAAAATAGGTGGACAAAATTCATGTCTCTTTCAACCAGGAACCATAACTGTTATAACCAAAAAGAAAAAGTCATGGAGTAACAAGTATTTTATCGACTAAAATCGTATTGGTTACAAATAAGGATTATAAGTAACCGAAAATTTGTTCTCTTCTTGGTAAATGTCGTTGAGAGAAATTCATTCCGATTACTTATAACAGTTATCAATGAGAGAAATTTCATTCACTCGCAATAGTTATTGATAAGAGACATTTATTTCGATCGCTCATTACAGTTATCAATGAGATCAATTTATTTCGATCGCTCATAACAGTTATTGATGAAGGAAATTTGTAATAGTTATTATTAAATAGTAAAACTTTCAAATGGTAGACAATCAATTATATAATGAATTTTGTATTCATATAATTAATTGCTACAATCAAAATTTAATAGTGACAAACATGAGTTTTTCCAAATTTTCTCCTGCCAAATTACACTGCAAATCATCTAACGTTAATTTTAGAGCAGAAAAGGTTCGTTCAACGCTAATCTGAGTTGCAGGCACAGCGTGAATTATGTACGCTAGTTTTTACAAATACGGTAGTCTATATTTCTGATTTTCTCAGTTGAAAAAATTTTGAAAATTTTTTTTTCAGTTTTAGTGTTGTTCTTATGGTCTGTTGATTCGTCTTTTTGTACGAAACCTCCTCAATGAATTTCACAGGCTTGCTTCAGAAAGAGAGTAGACAACTCAGTAATCAAATAAGTAACTAAAATGAATTTTCTCATAAATAATTATTATGAACAAGCGAAATGAACTTCTCTCATTGATAACTGTTGTGAGTGATCGAAATGAACTAATAACTGTTATTTGCAACCAAAAAGTGTAAAAATCGACATTTTTTAATCATTTTGTTCTTCGATTTTTTTTTCCTTCATATTTTGTGTAGATTATCTTAAATTTCAATAACAATCAACTTTTTATTAATGATTTTTGTCGCAGAAAATTTTAGAATAACTGTTATTCTTGGTCCCTGGTTTTATCCGATAAAATTGAAAATTTTGTAATTGATTTAAAACGTAATTTTTGACAAATACTGTTGTATAAACATACCCACGAAACTGTATCATTAAAAAGTTATTGTTAATGAAATGAATGAAAGTTTATATTTCAGAATTCTGTATGAAAGTAATTATAGAGAATGGAACTCTAAAAATTCATTACATGAAATTTCGTTCAATTAGATGTGTTTTTACAAATTTATATAGTTTGTTAACAATTAATAATTATTGAATGAAACAGCTTCTGATTATGGGCTTTATAATATATAAAAATGCACGTAGTGGTAGTTGGGATAAATCCATGTGGTGGTGGGGATAATTCCGCGACGTTTATCAACCAGGCCTTGGCGACATATATAGAGAAATCATTGTATTGTATAAAAGGATCACTGAATTATAATCGATCGATCAGCAATCCTTTGACTTCGCGGAGTAGTGCACATTAGCGTAACCCCGTCGTTTTTTATTTTACGTTTTCGTGTGTATCTCGTGCGGTCGTTGAAGTTTCCGGGCGATCGGTGCACTCGTCGCGACACGAACGAGCACTCAGCTTCTTATTGCACTTTTGACTTCGTTTCTTTCTCTCTACCAACTCTGTGCCAACTGCATTCTGGGCAATCTAAACACGGAACGTATTACGAACAGTTACTTGCACGACGATTTCTCCGCAAAATCGATGCGAGAGGAATCTGCATGGAAATATCCTGCTCGTTCAGTGAGGATAGCAACTTTTTATCGTTTATCGATTACATACTAAGTTTTGCAAGGCTCCGCCGCGTAACCTGTTCCACTGTTATCTTTCTTTCGCTGCTCGTTTCTTCTCGGAGTTTCAAAATTGTTAATGTTTCCCCTCTTGACTACGTTTCCTTTTCGGGCTCTCTCTCTCTCTCTCTCTCTCTCTCTCTCTCTCTCTCTTTTCGGTGCACCGGTTGCGACAGCAGACCCTCGAATAACATGTATTTCCATTTTCAAATCACCAAGCAGTCCTGGGGAAGAACTGCAAGGCCGTGAACACGACGATCCTGAATCCTCACGTGCACCTCCTGGGCGATGATGCTGCGTGCATCGCGTACGTCAGGCTGACACAGTACATGGACAAGTAAGAACAACTTCAAACAGTCTCGAACTCGGTATCTTCGTTCAATTGATGGATCAACTTTTCCAAGAAAAAAGAATTCTTTAACACGTTAAAATGAATGTTTACATTAATATATTCATCGTACCAAATTTGATTAGGATCTATAAAATCCAAGAAAATTGGAGGACCACTCAATATCATACATTTAATTCTTTTTTCAATTTTCATTTCATTAAATAACTTAGTTTGACTTTATGGAATTTTTGAGGTCTCCAGTTTGGCATTCAAAGTGTTAAACGTACACGTCTCTGATATCGTTCTGCGCAAGAAATTGCGCAGAAAGATTGTCTGCAATTATATAACTAACTATCGGTTCAATATATACACAATTTACGCACATAAAACTCAGGAAAATCGTTCGAACGCCAAAATACCGCGGGCTTCTATTTCTTAATTGTCGTACAAGGTTGCAGGAGGTGGCACCCAAAATTTATATGCTCCTCTTCGCAATTGTTTAAACTTTCACATAGAACAAGTCTGATCACTCTCAATCATTTTTTTAAAAACCTTCTCAAAGTTTAAATTGTTAATGATACAGCAGCATTTGAAACTAAGTAAATACTGAAAGTACGCTTATTAATATATATAAAACAATCATTGAAACCTGTTATAGCATGTTGTGTAATCAGTTCTTAGAATAATTAGTTTCACTTTCAATTTCAGAATTTTCTATTGAAAACGTTACCCTCGATTCCACAATTATCTGAAAAGAATAATATTTTGGATGTTGAAGGTTTTTAATTTTATTTTAATTTTTATTTTTTAGTGAAATGATCGCTTTGCTGATGAAATCTTGTTAATGAGACCCCCTCTATACATTACAGACAAGGTGTAGCGCACACTCAGCAGACCGAGGAGAGCCGCGTGTGGCACAAGAGGGACAACAAATGGCAGAACGTGCATTTCCATCGGAGCGCGGTGACGGGACCGTCGCCATTTTCCTTCAGCCACAAGTAAATCGGCGACGAGCCGCGCGTGGGAGGAAGAGTAGAAGCGAGCGGAAGTTGAGGTTGATGTTGAAGTTGTGAAGCAGCAGAAGAGGAGAAGTAGAATCAGGAGCAGAAGAAGAGAAAAAGGGGAAGAAACCTAAGATGAAGAAGAAGACGAAGATGAAGAAGAAAAATGGCCGATGTGTCGGTGGACGCTCGTCGCCTCGACGCGTGGAACAGAACGAACCGTGCAAGAACCTGAACAAAAGCCAATAACAAAGATCACACAGAAAACTCTCTTTCTCACACACGTACACACACCCAGACACACGCAAGCACACACACACACACACACGAACCACACGCGTAACGCGTACGCAAAAAGAAAAAAAAGATTATGCGAGAGAACACACACAGTAGACGCGCGACGAACAAACTCGTACCGGTTAGATAGATCGATATACATACATAAATATACAGTGAACGCGCGCGCGGGTCTCCACGTATATTTATTGGTTCGTCGGTCGACTAAACTCTACACGCTTGCTGCAGCGCCACGGAGAACCGGAAACGCCGCGAGCGAGGTCCGCGAGACCTCGTTCGACCTCCCGAGACTCCACCGGAAGTCCTGCAAGAAGAGGATCCTCTGCAGGATCCGAGAAAATGGGCCACAAGAAGCTGAAGAACTCGTTCTTGCCCTGATCGGTAGAAAGACTATGGTGGGACCTCGACTGTAATCTAGGAAACTCGACCGGAAGGATCTAAAGGCTCAGGTCTAGGAAGGATCTTCAGGAGGATCTAAAGACACAGGTCTAGGAAGGATCTTCAGGAGGATCTATGGCAAGGCTCAGTTCTAGGAAGGATCTTCAGGAGGA
Source organism: Halictus rubicundus (assembly GCF_050948215.1). NCBI lineage: Eukaryota > Metazoa > Arthropoda > Insecta > Hymenoptera > Halictidae > Halictus > Halictus rubicundus. The sequence goes on along the minus strand of NC_135161.1, from coordinate 5,499,102 downwards.
TCTATGCAAAGGCTCAGGTCTAGGAAGGATCTTCAGGAGTATCTATGAAAAGGCTCAGGTCTAGAAAGAATCTTCAGGAGGATTTATGGAAAGACTCAGGTCTAGACAGAATCTTCAGGAGGATCTATGGCAACGCTCAGGTCTAGAAAGAATCTTCATGGGGTTCTATGAAAAGGCTCAGATCTAGGAAGGATCTTCAGGGGGATCTATGGAAAGGCTCAGGTCTAGAAAGAATCTTCAGGAGGATCTATGGCAAGGTTCGGGTCTAGGAAGGATCTTCGGCAAGCAAAATCACACTGCAACAGCGAGAAGAGAGCCGCCCCTGGCTAGAAAAATAGCTGGAGAGCAAGAGGACATCTTCGGAGCTCCGGACGATCAGGCGATCGATCGTTAAGGATCAGAGGAGCTGGGGGAGGGGGTAGATAGATAAGGATAACCAGCCGTATTGATCGAGGAAGGGGGTGTCGCAATAAAAATGGGGGTTCAAGCTCAGGTAGAAAATCCGACGGTGAAAAGGTGAGACCGATCGATGGAAAAAAGGTAAACCGTGGGCCATAAATGCTCCTTACGATCGGAGGAATGGTGAAATGGTTCCGGATCGTGGGGTGGGGGCATGGTCGAACCGGTGGCGAACGGAAATCGGGGCGGAAAGGTGTTCCAGTCGAGTCGGTGCTGGGCATCGACGCATAGTACGGACCGGAAGTCCGTGGGAAGAGGACCGCGATCGGCGAGATGGCGCCGGCACGTCGGCATCCACGTATAATTTAGTTGGTACGATAGTCGCTGTACAGAACAATCTTCCATGTAACTCTTTTTTGTTTGTTTTTTCTTCGAACTTTTCGTTCTCGTCTCCCGTTACGACGGTACCAAGTTATTCGTGTATTGTCGAGCACGCGCGACACATAGACACAGACACACACACACAAACAGACTCGCGCGCAAACACACACACACAGGCAAACAGAGAAACATACAGGCGTACAGAACACACGTCGAGCAATTTGTTGGTTTAAATCTTGGCGCGCATTGTGGCGTAGATTGTTGGTGAATTGTGCGTGCGACGTCGATGGTGAATTTCACTGGTCACCTGGAAAGTTGTACCTGGTTGTACGAGGCTGTACCTGTGGTCGAACCTGTTCGGATTTGTTGGTGCTGCTGCGCAGCGTTTGCTTCGAGGTATATCGTTAAGAGAAATTGCTAAAGTATTATTCGGTTGCCAAAGCTCATTTCACCACGCAACAGCCTTTAATAGCGTTTTATTCGATTATTCTCTATGGATCTCGTTTGCGATGCGCTGTACGGGGACAGAATACCGCGAGAAAAAGCCCACAACAAGTTCTCTCTGTACAATTGCTGCAACTATAATTCGACTACTCTGTTATTAGTATATATATATATATATATACATATATTTTACTCTATTCTATCGTTAACATAACTATTAGGGGTAAACACGTGACAGGTCGTTCTTCGATGAAACTCGCACTCGTCTTGTTCAACGATCTAGATTCGCGACGGATTTGATTTCCGCAATGAATACTCGAAATTCTATACACGCGGGTCAGACTGTGTATGTTCGTGCGACAGCAACAACTTTCTCTCGCGAGTACAGAGAAGAGCCACAGTCTAGCGACAAATATGTATATCGATCCGGCATTGTTCACACGATCTAAGGAAAAGCAAAACGTTGCTTCTGCCCCTGAGAACGAGCTCGTCTAGCGTCGTCGCGTCGACGCAAAATTTCGCCAACGTCTCGGCACGATCGACTAGATTCCAAAGGGTTGATCATACAGAGGACACACACGTAGACACGAAGAGAGAAAGAGACAGAGAGAGAGAGAGAGAGAGAGACAGAGAGAGAGAGAGAGAGAGAGAGAGAGAGAGTGTGATATGGAGAGAAAATGAGATCGACAGTGAGAGATCTAGAGAAACAGTAGGCGCGCGATCGTCCGAGAAACGGAAGAGCGATCTTCAAACGTTGTTACCTCATCGTGAGAGCCAAGGTGAAAGAAACGTAACACCGACGACAGACAGATGCAGAGTACAGACTCTCTCTCTCTCTTCAAGAAAGAGAGGGTGAGACAGAGAAGGAGAGAAAATGGAGAATGATATAGTGTTCGCAAAGCAACGAACAGATAGAGGAAGCGGGGGGAGAGGGAGAAGAGAGAAAAGAGATCGGTGGTTCTCTGAATGCCTGTCTTCGGAGGAAACCAACGATCCACGAAGAATCGTGGCTTCCCCCGTATATATACACAAATTATATAAATGTATATGTATATATATATATCGATCCGCTTCCGGTGATTGGGAAACTAGATTCGCGAGAGAGGAGAGTCCCCTCTCTCTCTCTCTCTCTCTCTCTCTCTCTCTCTCTCTCTCTCTCTCTCTCTCTCGCTTTATGCTCTCTTTCTCTTTCTCCTCTCTTCTCTTTCTTCGAACCGACCGGAAGCGTGAGACGGGAACCGCGGAGAGCCTGGGCTGGTGATCCGTGATCGAGCAAGTTTTTCGTCGAATTTACCTTCATTAAACACGAGAATAATGAATCTTTCTACACGTTCGTACATCCTCTATTACTAAATATATCGACTTAAACCGGGAGAGAGAGAGAGAGAGAGAGAGAGAGAGAGAGAGAGAGAAAGAGAGAGAGTACGAGAGAGAAAGAGAAGCGCCCAGAAACGGGTGGCTGATTAGGGGAAAGTAGAGAAAATCGGAGCAACATTTTTTGCCATCTTGTTATATAAATATATCTATATATACATATGTAGATATATAGATATATAGATATATAGATATATAGATATATACGTGTATGTTATGATCATGTATATGGGTGCGCGCGCGCGCGCTCGTGATCGCGAAACGGTGCACTTTTCCGTGCAATTTCGTCGCGCTGTTGCATTCTAGTCCACGTATGTCTGTTGTGTGATGCGGTTTCCGGTTCCTGGAGAACCTCTCTCTGCTGCCGCGAAACTGTTGACGCCGAAGAATGCTTTGACGTAGATCTTCGGCGTTCAACCCTCGTTTGCACCGCCCCCATTCAAAATGGATGATTTTCGACTTGTTCTGCGAGCGCGAATCGACTCCTTGCGCTGTATAATGTTCGCAAGATTCAAAAGAAAATCTGCTAAATGTCTTTCTCCACGTGGTTAACCCCTTGCGCTACAATTTATTTTATGATTACAATGATTAGAACTTTTTTGATGCCTATAATCTATAACATATGTCAATACATCTATATTATATGCTATATAATTCTATATAATTTGATTCTATAATCTACTAGGAGAAATAGAGAATTTATATTTATTGTATGTCCACGTGTTCTGCAATGGCTGAATATTGGCTACGATAAAATAGAATTTCAATTTCAATTTAAGGGGAATTGATAATATACATATTTAGAAAGTTCTGTTCGAATTTATATTTATTATATATCCATTCTGTTCGAATTCATATTTATTGTATATCCACGTGTTCTGTAATGGCTGAATATTGGCTACGATAAAATAGAATTTCAATTTCAATTTAAGGGGAATTAATAATATACATATTTAGAAAATTCTGTTCGAATTTATATTTATTGTATATCCATTCGGTTCGAATTTATATTTATTGTATATCCACGTGTTCTGTAATGGCTAAATATTGGCTAAGATAAAATAGAATTTCAACTTCAATTTAAATTCTGTTCAAAGTCTTCGTCACGAGTCTGACTCGATATTATAGTACAAGGGGCTAACACACAGTTATGTGTGTTTCTTTCTTTCTTCACAATCACTTGAATCACTTGAGAGTAATCTGTAGACATTCTTACATTCTTTTCTCCGTGTATATCACGACTGGACTGCGGATCTATATGCAAAATAAAAAATTTCTACCTGAATTGCAACAAACTGGGGTGGATATTTAATTTCCTGCTTGATATGTTTAGTATGTCGAAAATTATATAATAGTATATTTAAATTCTCCAAGTGCTTTTACTGTCTTAAATTAGGCCTACCAATTTTTATCATAAATGCATAAAATTCGCAGTCTAATCGTGACCAACGGAGGTCTAGTCGATTTACCCTTAAAATAAATAGCAGTGCAAGGGGTTGATTTTAGGTGATGCTCTTAATGAATTTGCAGATTACGATTTTCTTTTCGATGTAAGATCAACAGAAAATTTCGAATGGACTGCAAACTCGGGATAGGATAGAGGAGTCCGTGGAACCGGAAGTCGAAGAGACTTCCGGTTTTTCGTAGGCGTGAACGAGTTTTTCCGATTCCGGGAACGCGCGCGCACCGCGACCTACCGCGTATGTATATTGATACAGATACAGAGAGAGAGAGAGAGAAAAAGAAAGAAAGAGAGTGAGTGAGTGAGAGAGAGAGAGAGAGAGAGAGAGAGATTGAGAAAGAAAACGATTTAATATATTGCAGATACTATATTATAAATATAAATATAAACATAAAGAATTAAAACTTAAGGGAAAAAAACAGTTATTTCTACTACTCTAATTCGTCGCTTCTACGTGTGATTGTTGTATAAAAAAACAAAAAAAACGATTACTGATTTATTATCATTGTTATTACACGATTATCATTACACGTTACGAACTACTACTATTACTATATTATTATTATTAATTATTATAAAAGAAAAAGAGAATACAAACGGAGGTGAAAGAGAACAAAACGAAGTCGAACCCGAAGCGACACAGACACACAGACGCGTACACGCACACACACGCATACAAACACACATATACACAGGCTAGGAGAAAAAATATTTAAGGGTTTAACGGGAAAGTGTTCAGAAGCGAAGCGAACTGTTTGGAATAGCGAATACGCAAGATGTATGCGAAAATTGCCGGGGACAAAAAACGAGAAAGTAAGGAAATTGAGAGAGCGTGAGAATGAGCGAGAGTGTGAAAGAGAGAGAGAGAGAGAGAGAGAGAGAGAGAGAAAAAGAGAGAATGTCTAAGAGAAAAAGGAGGCGCTAGAAAAAAATTGTAATCGTTGTGTAAGGGCTACACGAAAATTGTACGACCTTTCTTTTTCCTACGACAAAACAAAAGAAAACAAAGTATTCTTAATCGAGCGTGCGAATGCATGCGACGCAGGACACACGAGAAAACGAGCGGAGAAGAAAAAAAAAACCAAAAAAAATAGAAAGTCTACGATAATAGAGGATGGCAAATAGGCAAAAAAAAAGCGGTGTCTTCGTTATACACGTTTCCGAGCACGAGCGGACACGTAATGGTCCCGCACCAGGATTTAGCAGTTCAGAATCGATATAAGGAACTTTTTTCAAAGTGTTTAGAGGCATCGTCAAGATTGTCTATAAGTGTTTATCGATCATTATTTGGTAGTCCTCGATCGGGCGTAGAAAGAGGAAAGTAGGCTCGAATCACTCTCGACGGTAAGAGTTCGTTATCTAATTGATTGTCTAAACTCATTTACGAATTAAGCTCTCGAACTGCTGAGACGATGTCGGGGGCCATTGACGTCTGGCGCGTGCACGAGGGAACGATGCGCGCCATTTCGGTAACATCCTAATCGATTTGACTAAAGGGAAAACCGAGGTGAGAGACGGTTTATTCTCGCGGAAGCACTCGCTCGCTCGCGCGCGTTATTATTATACGTACGTGTTGTTTCTTATTGGACGAGAGGAGAACAGAGAGAATGCACGAGAGAAAGCGAAAGAGAGAGAGAGAGAGAGAGAGAGAGAGAGAGAGAAAGAGAGAGCGAGAAAGAAAGAAAGAAAGAACGAGAGAAAGAGAGAATTCGAAATGGTTTTTATACGCGGAGGAAACGTATCTCGCTTGCCCGCATCGGATTTTGCTGAAAGTCGTTGTTTTACTGATACAAGAAACGGGTAAACAACCCCCCGTTCTCCAGTTGTCTCTTCGAGCATAATCATAAGCTTTTACGCGTACCGTTATTATGTATAGTAGCGTTAATTGTTCTACAGTCTCCGAGGTTTTCTCACATTCCGTACAAGTCTACCGGGATCCACTAGTCGCGTTAACGAACACGAATCCTCACCTCGTCCCCAGAGAGATCGTTAATTATCCGTTTTACAATCGCTGGAGGCTGCGTTCCGTCTCGTGTTCACCGGAAATCCTGTTCCAAAACCGCGACAGAGCTCTGCAAAACGTCTCGCGTCGTTTCAACGCGCAACAACTATGCAAATTCGCGATACACGATCGTCCGAAATTTTGCAATGTCCGAAAAATGGCCCCAGAATCCTGGTTTTCTACTTGCCGAAACACGCAGGAGCTCGCGGTTCACGTTGCCGGCAGTTTCAATCAGGGACCATAACTGTTATAACGAAAAAGAAAAAAAGTCATGGAGTAACAAATATTTCATCGACTAAAATCGTATTGGTTGCAAATAACGATTACAAGTAACCGAAAACTTTCTCTTTCGTTCGCAAATGTTATCGTTGACAGAAATTCATTTGGATCACTTATAACAGTTATCGGTGAGAGAAATTTATTTCGATCGCTAATAACAGTTATCAATGAGAGAAGTACATTTCGATCACTCACAACTAGACTGTGGATCTTTATGCAAAATAAAAATTTTGCAACAGACTGGAGTGAAATAGAAATTTATATTCTTACCTAATATGTTCAATAGGTTGAAAATAATCTAACAGTATTTTAAAATTCTTCTAATGTTTTTACTGTTTTAAAGTACGCCTACCCATTTTTGTCATAAATGCATAAAATCCGCAGTCTACTCATAACAGTTATCGACGAGAGAAGTTTATTTCGATCGTTCATAACAGTTATCATTGAGAGAAATTTATTTCGATCGCTAATAACAGTTATCGACGAGAGAAGTTCATTTCGGTCGCTCATAACAGTTATTAACGAGAGACATTTATTTCGATCGTTTATAACAGTTATCAATGAGAGAAGTACATTTCGATCACTCACAACTAGACTGTGGATCTTTATGCAAAATAAAAATTTTGCAACAGACTGGGGTGAAATAGAAATTTATATTCTTACCTAATATGTTCAATAGGTTGAAAATAATCTAACAGTATTTTAAAATTCTTCTAATGTTTTTACTGTTTTAAAGTACGCCTACCCATTTTTGTCATAAATGCATAAAATCCGCAGTCTACTCATAACAGTTATCGACGAGAGAAGTTTATTTCGATCGTTCATAACAGTTATCATTGAGATCAATTTATTTCGATCGTTCATAACAGTTATCAATGAGATCAATTTATTTCGATCGTACATAACAGTTATCGATAAGAGAAGTACATTTCGACCACTCGTAACAGTTATCAATGGGAGAAATTTATTTCAGTCGCTCGTAATAGTTGTCGACGATGAGCGATCGAAATAAATTTCTTTCATTGATAACTATTATGAGTGATCAAAATAAACTTGTCTCAGTGACAACTGTTACGAGTGATCAAAATAAACTTGTCTCATTGATAACTGTTATAAGTGATCGAAGTGAACTTCTCTCATTCATAGTTGTTATGAGCGATCGAGATGAACTTCTCTCATCGATAACTGCTTTGAGCAATCGAAACGGTTTTTCTTCATCGGTAGCAGTTATCGAGATGGATCCAAGTTTTTGGACACTAATAACTGTTATTTGTAACCAAAAAGTATGAAAATCGATATTTATAAACATTTTCGAATTTTTTTCTTTATATTTTGTATAGATTATCTTAAATTTCAATAATAATCAAAACTGTTTATTAATGGTTTTTTTGGAATAACCGTTATTTTTGGTCCCTGGTTTCAATTTTGAAGCGAATCGCGAGTATGCGTTGCGACGCGCAGCTCTCGGGCTTGCGCAGATCGCGAGATCGAAAACGAGGCTACTTTCAGCAAGATCTGCTCCGGAAGGAAGCAACGGAGCCGGAAGCACGGATACGCTCGAGGATTAGGTTCAAAGAGGAGATTCAGGGACGGCCGGAGATGCTAGGGAAATTTTGCCTGGATATCAGTTTCCCTGTCTACGGGAAAATACGAGAAAAGAAACCAAAAAAAAAAAAAAAGAAAAAAAAAAGAAGAACACGAGAATAGTAGAGGTGGAGTAAAACGAAGTATTTTTATCGTTCGCTTTTTTCTTCGATATACTCGATCGTTCCCAGTGGTTCAAAGCTGTTGTTAGATAGAAGACAAAAGAGATCACACTAATTTCTACGAAGCTACGTCGCGTCGTTCGACGTGCGGATATATTCTTTGGGTGCCGCGCGCGAGTTTCTATACTTTTTCCCAGCTGACGGTCTCCGCGACTCTTCTTCATTCTTACACTAAACGTGAACGTGTCTCGTCGTAATTGTATATAAGGATCAAGAGGACCTTTCCGTAGCTCGTTTCGACCGTCACGTTGCGAATAGCAAACCAAACAATCAGCGAAACGGAAACGGAGGAAGTCGGGGCGCGCACGCTGCCATGATTCGCCGTCTATTTCCCCTAATCGAACGATTTACAATGAATTTTCGATATATGTCACCAACAGGGGTCTTGCCAGCGTCACGTATCGTCCAGGAGACATACCCAAGCGGGCGGTGTTATGTTTACACTCCTCGACTTCCGAGGCCTCTCGAGCTTCACGGCCCCTCACGGGTTATAATTCCGCGACCTTTATAACCCAGGCCTTGGCGACATATATAGAGAAATCACTGTATTCGAAATTTATCCATTCGGTCGGAATGTCGTTTCGCGTAGTCTCTAAAATCGGTGTTGTCTTCTTCTTCGTTATTTCCGATTTCATCCGATCCATGACCGACAAGAAAGTAGTGTCTCTCCGAGTTCGCGAGGGATCAAAATGGCGGCGAACTCTATCGTCGGAACGGGAAGCGTGCGTGCGCGCCGCCGCTTCGCTATACCGAATTAATTACCAAGTCGACTCGACAGCCTAGAGACTAAAATCGTTCAGAAACCTTTTTGCGAATCGTTCAGGGCGACAGATCGTCTTCTCTCGCAGACAATTACTCGCGAATACTCGGTGACTTTACAAAAACATATTTACCTATATACATACAACCGAACCGAGCGTACATACAGAAAGAGAGAGAGAGAGAGAGAGAGAGAGAGAGAGAGAGAGAGAGAGAGAGAGAAAGATGCATGACCTTCGAAAAGAGCTGGCGTACGCAGGATTATCACTATAATCGAGCAAACTCGATCGACGATTTTTTCTCACAGTGTCACGTTCTCGGACAAACACACCGGTGACCCGATAAAATATCGAAGAAGCGGATTTCGCGTAAACGAAATCGGTGACCGTCTCGCGCGCATAATCGAGAATAATCAAGTTCCTCCATCGAGAGTTCGCATCTCCTCCATTTTTGCAATTCTCCATTTTCCTGGAGTCGCGCGGCGTGGCGATCGTGATCCGGAGCCGCCCCGCGTACGCGAAGTCTCGATCGCTCGGAGAACCTAGAGTACCGATCGAGAGGGCGCCACGGGTCAGATATCTATTGTACATCCCGATCGAGAGGACTCTCGTGTCCCGATCGAGAACAACGAGAGAACAGCTTCGAACGGTTTGGCGAGGAATGGTCGCGAGGCTCTTCCGTATCGTCGATCAACGAGACACGTAGTACTCTATGAACATTTCTTTCTTCCATTTAGCGTTTCGTTAGCTTAAGGACTTACACTAAGATCTTCGGTAGACGTAATTCAAGCTCTCTCACCCTCATCCGATCGATCGGTCGAACCGCGATCGTCCCTCGGCGATCATTCGGTGATCAGATTTTATCGATAAATATATCTATATATATATATACTCTTAATTCTCTCCATCTGTTCGCTGTTCTTATCCATTCGTAAATGCATCGACTCCGCCAGTCTATTTATTACAATTGAATCGACTTAATTTGCCAGAAGCGGTAGCAGCTTCGTTTGTCAATTGATCTCGAATCTCGTTCTATAATTGCACTTTCCTTGCTTGTTTCCTCAAGGACAAACGATCAACTAGCTAATTCTTGGGAAATTGTTGGACTACAGAAGATAAGGTTCTTCGATCATCGATCCTCGATCGGTACTCTCTCGATCCCGCCCTCTTTTAGCTTCGAGAACCCGAGACCACGAGGTCTTCTTTCGACTTCTAAAACCGAACGCGGAAAAACAAAGAGACAACGCGAGAGAGAGAGAGAGAGAGAGAGAGAGGAGGGGAAAGAGGGGAAATCCTCTCCCCTCCACTCCTCTTCTCCCCACTCCTCTCGGCTCGTCTCCGCGTAACTTCGATCCCGCGTCGATGAATTTTTTATCGTTCCGTACCTTTTTGCGAATCCACTTGTACTACGCATAGTTGATAATTAATTGTATCTAGCGTGCGCGTCTCTGTTGGCCGGAGACGGCGCACGCGCGCGCGCGCGATCAGTATCTTTGAGGTACAGCTCGGTTAATTTTGCACGATGCCCCGGTTACCGTCGATCGACGATCTATTAGATCGACGGTTCGCCGCGTCTTCGATCCTCGTTTGGCGCGCGCTCGCGACGACTAAAATTGACAGACCGGACGGAAAGAAAAAAACGATGATCGAACAACGATCAACGAATATACTCTTTACATATCCTCTCCGAGATCGACGAAAGGGACTGGAACGGATGATTCTCGTCGGGATCGATCGAGAAGAAATGAAGATGATCTCGACGGGACGCATACACGTACACGTACACGCAAAACCGGACTGGTAATCGTACGCTACCAGGATTTTTTAAATCTCGCTCTTTTTAGAAGTGACGACGAGCGAGAGCGCACGCGCGCGCGCGCGCGCGTCAAGCGGGTCGAACCTTGACGAATTAAAAAACAAAAGAAACGAAGAAAACGGAAAACACAAAAACGCTGAGAACGCGGTGTTTGTAACCAAAAAAATCCTTTCGAGCTTAATGACGAAGGACGAGGAGATGCTGAAGAGCAACAAGAGCAGAGGAAAAATGGCACCGCCAGAACAGAAGAGAAAACCAGAGACAAAGTTTTCGCGTCCCCTAACAGATAGATACACACGCAAGAGCGAGAGAGAGAAAGGGAGGGAGAGGGAGAGAGAGAGAGAGAGTGTGTATGAGAGAGAATGAGAAAGAGTGAGAAAGAGAGCGAGAGAGAGAGAGAGATGAAATTTGATCAGCGGACGTGCGATCCAACTGTGCCTCGAAACAATCTGAGCGACGTCCCCTCCGAGAACTAAATATTGTAATAGATTGTAAACGTTCACTAACTATTCTTATTGATATTATTGTCATGATTATTACTGTCATCATTATTGATTGTCATTGTTATTGTTACTATGATTACCGTCACCGCGCGTTGGAGGATTTATCCGCGTGGGACTCGCGACCACGATTCGTGTTTTTACTTCTTGAGCGTTGCGATGGCAGAACGGATGGCAGCCACGAGAAACGATAGCGAAAGAGAACGATGGTGCAATTCGTGGACACCCGCTGCGCTCGGAAAACCCGGAGAAATTTGTCCGAACTGACGCTTATCGAGACCGAGAAGAAGTTGATTTATCAATCGTATTTGTCGTCCTACGAAAAAGAACTTTTAACGAAAAGAATCGATTCTCGACGATCTACGGCGAATTCCCGCTATAAGTCACTTGCGCGGTTCCGGCGAGAGACATTTAGACGAAATCCGAGGTTCTCGCCCGAACGTTGCATCTGAAATACACAGTGCACGCTGGAAATGTCACTATCCGTCTATGTGTCATAAATCTGTGACTTATAGAGGGACAGTGACAATAAGGCTGGAGAAAATGTCTTTCTCTGATACAACGTTGCACACCGGGTATATCGGTGTGAGACCAGAAGACCATTACTAATCCAATTACAAAACTTCTTTGTTTTTCATTATTTTTTTTTTTTATGGGACTTTCACCAACATATTCGTGGCATTTTTTTTTTTATTAAAACGAAACGAAATATGATATAATTCCAATGGTATTTACTTGTGTAATGAATAGACTGCGGATTTTGTGCATTTATGACAAGAATGAGTAGTTGCAATTTGAAGCAATGAAGAGATTAAAAATATTTAAGAACATTAATGTGTTCCTGTCAGCTTGTTGACATGATTAAAATAAAAAAGGAATTTTGACGTGGCAACGATCAAAGTTACTTCCCGTTACAATTACATTAACAGAAAATTAAATATGATCCCAATTATATCTCGTTTGGTGCCATTTTAATTAGATAAATGCCACAAATATATTGGTGAAAGTTTCGTAAAAAAATAATTAATGATAAAAAAGTTCAATTTTTTATTTAAAGACCTGAGCTCACGCCAAGCTTTCTTTTTCATACTTTCCATTCTCCTTCGCGTCCGAAACGCAATTATATGGCTTATGAAAATGTTCAAAAAATGCTACAATGTAAAATTCGATCAAATTTAGTACGATTCTTCTTTGTTTTGGATCTGCAGAAACTGTTCCCATGAAAATTCTGCGAATCTTTATACATTTACGGCTTCTGAAAATTTTCAAAAAATGCTATAATATAAAATTCGATCAAATTTAGTACGATTTTTCTTTGTTTTGGATTTGCAGAAGCTGTTCCCATGAAAAATAGGATTTCATTTCATTCTATTTTCTTAAAATTTGTCCACAAAAATTGGACATTACATGAACATCCGCAGTCTGTTCATTACGCAAGTAAATATCATCGGAATGATATCAAATTAACAAGCTGACACCAACACATTAATATTCTTAAATCTCTTCATTGCTTCAAATTGCAACTAATCATTCTTGTCATAAATGCGTAAAACCCGCAGCCTATTACACAAGTAAATATCATTGGAATTATATCAAATTTGGTTTCATTTTAATCAGAAAAATGCGACGAATATGTTAGCGGCAGTCCCATAAAAAGATAATGAAAAACAAAGAAGTTTCGTTATTGGATTAGTAGTGGTCTCACACCGATACACCCGGCCGTGTTATGTTACATTCCTCGGCCCCTCACGGGGTATACCCCTCGGGGTGGTGTGACTAGTTCCACTGACTTTTAAACGCGAGGCTTGCACTGACTTATAACGGGAAGGGCTCCCCTGGTCCTTTCCTCCCTTTTTATCCATTTCTTTCTTTCTCCGAGACCGAGATCCATCTTCCGGGCCCAAGGGGCTCGCACGTGATCGACGACCTCGTTCGACGCTGTGATCTCTGCGGTGGATCTCGAGGTTGGACACTCGAACGGATCTCGAGATTCCCTAAAATCGATAAGGAAATGCGTCACCGCGATTAAAGATAAAGTCTCGCGCGCGTTATCGCTCGGGAATACCGGGAAATCTTCCCCCTCCTCCGTCAAACGAAATTAAATCCGGCGATCAGCGTGTCGCGGCCTTGGACGATCTTCTAGCCTCCTTCTAAAATTATCCGGCGGCGTTTATCGATCGAGATAAACCGCCGCGCCGGTTTTATCGTTCATTCGACTTCGCGGTACGTGTTTACTCGAACTTCTCGGTCGCGAATCGCGTCCTCGGGCAGCTCGCGTGATCGATGATCCACAGGTCCGGTCCGCGAGCGGTGCGCGACGGCTCCGATCCAGAAAAATCTAGACATAACCGGAACACCTTTCGATCCAGACGGGACAGTGAGACATTGGCGGACAGTTCTCTTTGTTTAAAGTTGTTTCTTCGAATTCCTGAGAAACAAGTCGCTCACGACTTTCGTCGGCGCTCAGAGGTAAACAAAAATTGTAATTTCGCGTGAAGATCCAGCGTCCGGCTAGGACGTGTCGATAGATCAATTTTTCCGTGGAATTTATCGGGGAAATTTCTCGATCGGTGGCCAAGTGTAGCCGATTTCCGGTTTCCAGCGGGTGTCGAGGTCCGAAGCGACGGAGATCGACCGCGCGAGGCCGTTTCCGGTCGATCTCGGCTCGATCCTGGATCCCTTGGCGGCAGGGATCGAGCACCGCCGTCGATCCTGCCGATTCCGTAGAGACCGAGAAAGGGAGCGTGTGCCGTGCGCGCTTGAGAGAGAGAGAGAGAGAGAGAGAGAGAGAGAGAGAGAGAGTGTGCGTGAGAGAGTGTGCAAGAGAGAAAGAGAGAACTTGCGAGAGACGAGAGAGAGAGAGAGAAAAAGAGAGATCGAGTGAGAAAGTGTGCGATTATTAAAAGAAAAAAAAATCTCTCATCGGTACATTTAATATAACGCTAATTCATTATTACAGACATTATTGGATTTACGGTAAACGGATAAGCGATTGATTACAATTTTGTCCTAATGTTCAGAGAAATAAAACAAGGAAATACACACACGTCTACGTTCTACACTTTCGGCGACCACCTCCGATCGTTCTTCCTCCTGCGAGCGTTCACGGAAAGGATCAATCGGCGGAACCGATCGATTTAAAGTATTTTTTATCCTGTTCAGATTTTACGTAATTATTTGTCTCTTTTTATTTGTATAGAATTTTTATACTTACCCGATTTTCTGTCTCCGAGACAGTCGGCAGAGTTTCCGCCTTCTCCGAGTCGATCACCTCAGTAAACAATTTGCTTTGAATTTTTCAACAAAATTTGTCTCCAAATTCTTAACCATATGTTTCCGCATTAGGCTCGGTATTTGAGTGGCAAATGGAAGCTAAACCTTGGCTTCGTTCAGCTTCGTCATAGGGGGCAGGTCGGTCGCACTAAGAGAGAACCTAACCTTAATCTGAATGCAAATATCGGGCAAAATCGAAGTATAATACATTTATACATATATTTTATTTTTTGAAACACATTTTTTACGGCGCTTTGTCTTTCAATGTACATTGTGGTGTTCACGCACCACTTTTGCGAACAAGGTCCGCTCTTAGTGCGAGCGACCTGCCCTCTATAACGAGAACCGAACGAAACCAATTTTTGGCTCCAATTTGGCATGGAATTTTGCCTGCAAACCTTACACTCAATTTGCGATCCATCTGCCTCCGAATTTGACTAGGAATTTGTCGGCAAATTTTGGTGCCAAATTCATATAATATGGAGACCAAATTCTGCTTCAAGCAAGGTTTGGTACCAAATGGGCAAGTCTTTTGCTCGCAAAGTGTGGTGCAAACATTACGCTAAATTTGCTAGAAACATTTGGTTAACTGGGACACTTCAAGGATCCATCGATCCTTGTCAGGATCTTGTGAACCGCGAGAGCAGTGTGGGAGGAAACGCTAACCCCTTGCCCTACAGTATCGAGTCATGCTTATGATGAAGATTCTGAACATTAATAAATATGTATGTTATTAACAGACTACGGATGTTTATGCAATTTCCAATTTTTGTAGACAAATTTTAAGATAATAGAATGAAATGAAACAGCCTCTGCAGATCCAAAACAAAGAAAAATCGTGCTAACTTCTATCGAATTTTATGTTATAGCATTTATATTATAAATGTATAAAGATCCGCAGTCTAGTTGTTAACACTAAACCTATCAAACACAAAACATATAAAAGTGAAACGTCTTATAGAAGGGAGAAGATTGAATTTACTTAAACTTTGTACGATTTTCATTGTAATGTGATGCTTAAACAAAGAAGTCAATTCAGTAAATTCCAATGAAAACGTTTTTATAATTTCAATAATTGTGAAATAGAAAATCGGTCATTTTGGTAGGTTTAGTGTTAATTTCCTTCAAACCGAAATAAAATTCTATTTTGGCGTTGTTAATGCACAACTGCTGAAGAACATATAGGCATACAATAGATATAAATTTTCTCCTTTTTGTAGGAAATTACGAATTACAAAACAATTCTAATCACTGAAACGGTAAAATAAATTGTAATGGGGTTAAACTCGAAGTAGATGAAGAAGAAGAACTCCTCCTCCGAATGGGGTGCGTTGATTATGGTCGCAATTACCATAGTTCATCATAGGACGGAACACGTTGATAGTAATTTTTCATCCCCCGTCGCCATAATAAATTGCCATCAGACGTGTTCGTACAGAGATCCACAGTCAGGTTGTTATTGCTACGTGTTACTTTGTTAGTCAATTCAATTTTGTTGTTCGAACTTTCGTTTTATTTGTCGTTTCCGTAGCGCGATACAACCCATGTCCACCCCACGCGTTCTGACCTTTTCTCGGAGCAGCTTTATACTTACCGGACGACGCTGGCCCGGCGTTTACTATAACGCGTTATTCGCTCCTCGAGAAAAGCAACGGACCGCCGAGCGGACCGGGCGTCGCGACTAGCAAATATATCTACATGTACAGACTGTTAGCTGCCTTCTTCTTTCAGAAGAGTCATCGCGACTGGTAGTGTTAACAACGGTGGTAATTTTACAAAAGTAACAACCCAACAAATTTGCACAAACTGCCGCAGACTAGCGCCGCGAACGGCGTACACTCTCGCCGCTCTTTCGCGTCATTCGACGGATTTACAAAGAGATACATATACATATATATTTTATATACATATACATGTACTTCGCGTCGACACACGTACAATCGTTTCTTTTTACACTCGCAAGCAGCTCCCCTACGAAACACTCTTTCGCCACGTACACAGGCTCACCAAAGCGTAGTCGCTTTGTACTCGACCGAACGCCCATTTAAAACAGTATAACTTTTTCGAAATTGGACCAAACGACCTGACTTTATTTTGAGCAACTAGAAGAATTGGTTCGCCGCATGACGTGCAAAAAAGATTTTTAAAAAATTGCAATTTCTAGGAATTACAAGAAGAGCAAATAAAAACGGCACTTACCAAAACTTTTTTATTTGAGCCTGCAGTGAAAGTTACGAAAGGCGTATTTCAAATTTTCACTACAGGCTGAAATAAAAAAGTTGTAAAAAGTACCAATTCTATTTTCTCATGTAATTCTTACCAATTACAGTTTTTTCAAAATCTCTCTTGCGCATCATTTGGAAACCCAATTCCTCTAATAGCTCATAAAAAAAAGTCAGGTCAATTTAATCCAATTTAGAAAAAGTTATACTCTTTTAAATGGGCGTTCTAATACTTCCGTGAGTCTGCGCATCCGCAGTCCGATCGCGAAGGGCTGAGAACCGAACGACGGGCACCAGAGGTTCGTTAATGCCTATCGCTTTTTCGTTTTTCATAAATCGCATGGAGATCATATACAAAATTACGAACGCGCTCTCTTTTCTCGAATTTTCTTTAACCTAATCGCGTCGTCGTGTCAACGCTCCTCGATCGGCGCATCGATGCAACCCTAATCGCGTATCCTTAACTAACCGTTAGCTATCCGTTACTCGGCCCTATTAAAACAGTGTTATTGCTAGCGCAACCTACCTAACAGGTATCCTGCCACATAAACGCCGCTGAAGAAACGGTCCTGATAATCGCTGTCGCATAACAGTTTACAAGACCTGCGCGGTGCATACTTCAACGACGGACTGTTCCACCGTATCGAACGCGATACAATCTAGTTGCACATTGTCCGATTACTTCCCAGAAATCGATAACAATTTTTCTTCGCTAAGCTAATCTATCGTTCGCTTCGTGACATCGATTATACCGCTACGTCAGGAAACTAAAGAAAGCTTAGAACCGTAAAACTAGACAGTAAGCTTATTACGCAAAGTTACAGAGGTTGGAATAAAACAATTTCACAGTGATTCAGCGTTGCTTGAACATCGCAGGTGCACAGTGTGCGCCAATTGATTATGGTTTGACAGTGTCGGAGAGCAACGTGCAACTGGCCAGTACCGCGCGAAGCCGCTCTATCGTCAGGAACTAGCGCACGCGGATGCAACACAGGCATAGAGGATCGGTAACAATGCGGGACTTCGACGCGCAGTAAACAATAGAGAAAGAAAACGTCAAGTTAAGAACCTACTGAAGGCTTGCACACAACTCGAAATAAAAATGTTCAGTACAACGGACACAATGGTCCCTACGGCGACAAATCTGGGACGGGGGAGGGGGGGGGACGAAAAACGATACATAGAGAAGCGCTCGCTGGCACGCGGCCGAACTAAAAGGCGAATCGCGCCGGAAAACTGACGGAGGGATTAGATTGTTGTAACTATACAAACGGGCTGAGTCGATACAGAGGTACAAAAGCTTCTAACCTATGCGTGTTAGCCTTTAGACATTGAACGCGTTACCCACCGGCGATCGTGTAAAAGGGTGATACGATCGAACGGATCTTTTTATCGGGATCACTATTTTTAAAAAGAGAAGATTCAAAGCACAGCCTATCAACAGGTATTCCCGATAGGTAAAGCGTCCTCGAAAATGTCGACGATCCTAGACCGAGCGGATCGAACGAGCGTATTTTATCGTGGTTTTCATCGAGCGATCCCACTAAAGATTAGAAAAGTTGATAAGGAGGTCGGAGAGCGTATCGACTCGCCTCGGTCTCGCGAGTAAATAGAATCGGTAATAGAAAGAGAAAGAGAGAGAGAGAGAGAGAGAGTAGAAGAAGCAAGAGAAATAAAAGAACGGCCTTATCTTTCGCCGATAATGGTACAGAGATACGGAAGTTTATCGTGATTAAATATACCTAGGTTTAAATTACGATCGCACGCGCGCGCGCGCGCGCACGCGGTCGATGAATCATAAATACGCTCGAATCTCTCTGTTTCCCTTCTACACATATTTTCTTGTGGTTCGTCGTGGATCCGTTTTTTCCCTCGACTAATCGGTGTTGCTCGATCGACGTGATATCTCGTCCGATCGGGACAGTCCTCTCGCGGTAAACACGGCGGTTCCTTTGAAAATCGTTCAATGGTGGAGCGGCATCTCGCTGGAGTCGTATCCGCTTCGTCTCCCGCCGCGCCCGCCGCGCCCTACAAAACAACCGGAAACATGTAGTATCCTCCTCGGAGCGGGGCAAACAACGATACTAATTAGTCATGCATGCTACTCTCTGTGTTCCTCGATTAGTTTCGTTTCGTTTCTACCCCCGTCCGGCGCACGACGTTGGCATCGATCTTGGTCGGGCGGTCGCGAGCGGCCGCAATATTGCGCTACACGCAAAACTCTTCTTCGCTCGGTTATGGTTACGCTTTGCCTTCCTAACGAATCGACGCTAGTCTTCGAGAGCAGTCGCGTAGTAAACGGATCTCTTCAACCCCTAGTACAATTTCGAAAATCGGACACGGAATCTTCCGTCGCGAATGTTTTTACTTTTCTCAAGGTCATACAAGGTCGTATTACTTCGATCATTCGAGACATACCTGTGTCCGAAAGGTAGGATGTTCGATGACTTTGAGATCTCGTTAACCCCTTCCCGTAATTTAACGTCTCTGACTCGTGATGAAGATTTTGGCCCAAACGTAAACGTCACGAGCAGCACTCGTGGACTGAGAATCGGGCCAAACGTAAACATCACGAGTCAGACTATGTTACATATGGTTACTAGGGGTGTGCGAGAAATATCGGGAATCCAATGGTCGGGACGAGTCGGGAATAGGTCGGGTCGGGTCGGGTTCTCGAAAATTTCGAGAATATAACATATGACACTCTTGAAAGTAATTCGTGATGGACAGCATTCTTTCAATTTACAACAAATAATTATACTTATTATTTATTTGCGCCCCATTCCTATTCCATATATTCCGAATAGTATAAATTTATAATAATTAATTAACACTTTGAACGCCAAACTAGAAACCCGAAAAATTCCATAAAATCAAAGTAAGTTATTTAATGAAATAAAAATTGCAAAAAGTTAAATGTACGATACTGAGTAATCCTCCAACTTTCTTGCATGTCACAGAACCTAATCAAGTTAATATCTAATTTAATAAGTTAAGATATAATCAAGAATATATCAACGTAAACATTCATTTTAAAACCTGCACAAATTATTCCGTCAGCCACATATGGGTGACGTGGCATTCAACGTGTTAAATAAGTAAACAGTACAATAACGTAATTTGCCGAAAACACCTACAATAAAAAAATCATGAATGTATTCGTTAAAACGAATATAAATGGTTAGTGGGTTCTCGGAATTTTCGGAAATCACGATTCTTTGGGGAATCCCGATAAATACGAGAATCCCGACTACTTTGGGAATCCCAACTTTCAAAATTTCGTGTCCCCGACCCGACCCGATATTTCAGGTTCTCGCACACCCCTAGTGTTTACGTTTCGGCTAGCATAGCAACTGTTTTCGAGCATCATTCTGGTCTGTTTACCGCGCGTTGACCTCTGCCGCTTGGGCCCGGATTTCGTCGAGCCGAATGGGCAGGGGAAGGGGTTAGTGAGGGGTTGCATGTATACAAACAGTTAGCCCTGCTGTTAACACTAGGTTTACGGAGCACTAAAAGCGACTATTTTACATTACTTTATAAAAATGACAAGAATTTGCTGCCGAAAGTTTTAGCCATTTTGTATTAATAACACGTACCCAAAGAGATAAATTTGTTGAATAATTCCTCACGGATATGTGTCTTTAGAATCTTAATAATTGTAAATTAAAAATATTCGAACCCGTAAACCTAGTGTTAAAGACTAATGTAAACGATCTTGTTCATCCAAAGGCAAAGTTCTAATTATAGGGGGTTGAAGAAGCGTTTAGCATTGTTATTTCATGGGAATGAGGGGCGATTAGAGCGAGACGATGAAGAACGCCCGGGCGTTGGTATGTTTGTCGATGGCTTGCGTGTAAACAGCCAGTCTCCGATTGCTCTCGAAGACTATAATCCCCGCGCCTGCTACCGGTTCGCGGCGTACCTTCTCGGAAAGTTTCTCTTCTATAACTGTGAACGGATCTCGAGGGGAATGCGCGCGACGAATACGGTCAGGTTGAAAAAATCCTCTGAAACACAGCTGTGTGCACGCGCGCAAGTCTCGACAAACAGACGTGTAATCGGAGCGTCAAAGAAAAATGACTGTTATCTGTTTGCGTTCGTGAAAGACTTCAACAACGAGAGATCTTGTTAGATAAACTCGGGGATCCGGTGCGATCATGTCAATAATTCGAATATATATATATATTGTCTCGTGCCATCGTCAAGTCGTCGATCTCGTGACGGATCTCGAAGAGAAAAAAAAAAAAAAAGAGACAAAGTTGCGTGCGAGAAACACCACACATCTGGTCATTGTTTTCTTCACGGCGTTTTTCTTTTCTTTGTTCTGTTTTTCCCCCGTGGTGTATTAAAGACGTTTATTTGGGAGTTTTTCATTAAAAAAGCTTTATTTTCATCGCTACAACAATTCTTTTAAGCATTAAAATACCGACGTGACATTGCATGCGCACTGCTTCTTAATCGATATCCTCTCTCTCTCACTCTCTCTCTCTCTTCTCTATTATATACTGTACATTTGCGAGAATTTTCCCTTCTATACTCCTTCGACTATATTCGACATAAAAAATTACAAAACGTTTTTTCCCTTTTTGTTATGGTTATTATTATTATTGTTATTATCATTGTTGTTGTTGTTATTATTATTATTATTATTATGCTTTGTATGTCGCTCTCTAGTGACGTGTTTTTTTTTTTCCGTTATTAATACTTCGCCTCTGTACGGCTTTTGGAATGATTGAACGAACAACCGCCATTTTCCACGTCGCTCCCTTCGTGTTTCTCACAGACTTTGCGTGTCTCTTGGCGGATTCTACAAGGCCGCGGTGGTCTCTTATCGAACGTGTTCTATTATTTGTCTCTCTTTCGGTATTCGTCGAGTCGCGCGACCAGCGAATGAACGTGTACAAGCTATATAAAAATACTTCTCTATACAATTCTCCAAACAAGCAAACAAAAAAAAAAAAAAATAAAGAGAAAAATGATAATCGTATAAAAAGAAAAGAAAATTAAAGAGAAACACAGGTCGAAGATGTGTCGCGGGATGAACAGACCGAGGATGACACCGCGAGGGTTAGACGAAGAGATCGTGTGTGATGGTGAACGTGAGACGATGGGCCAGATAACAGCTCTGTACACACCGTTTTGTGAGCGTATGCGTATGTAGGTTAGTGTGTGTGTGTGTGTGTGTATGAATACCTGTGCGTCACAGGAAAAGCTGCCAAACTCTTCGTTACAATTAATTTATCTTAACTACGTGTCGCCGATCATACTACCACCGTAGTCAACTATCGGTAAAAGTCTTGGGGGAGAGTGGGGGTGGGGTGGGGTGAATGAGAATATTATAAATTTTCACTACCTCTGCGTACGTGATTGAGACACGCCAGCATTCTGATCATAAAACTAGCAGGTACGGTCATTGTGTCTCTGGTTTGTTCCAACATGATCGCGTTCCTCTTTTTCAGCTGTAAACGGCCAGAAACCATTGGTACATGTACATTATCAGGTTGCAGATTGTTTTTTGGAAAAGGATGGAGGATCTTGCGGTGAAGGGGGAGGTGGGGACTTACATCTTCAGCAAATTTCTCGTCGAAGCCCGACTCCTCGTTTATGGGCGCCCATAGCTTGAGGTCGTAGTCGGTGCCAGCGGTGACCAACAGCGGCAGATAGGGATGCGGTTGCAGGCAATTGACAACGTGATGATCCGCCTCCAGCAGCATGCACAGCTTCGCGGTGGCCTTCTCCCAGACGAACACGTGGCCGCAGTCGCTACCCGACATCACGAAATCGTTCCCCCAGAAGTTCGCTTCTTTAATCATGGTCCTAAAGAAACTAGAGTCAACCAGGGGAAGGCCAACTGATCAGATAATATATGGCGGCCCCGTGTGCAAATGGCCCAGTCCGCTCGAAGGCTTTTTCGGAACTTAACGAGTCAATGGCTTGGCTTCCGATTTTCATTCATTCGTGTCAAAGAAAGAAAGAAATAAATAAATTAATAAATACAGAAATCAAGATTTAACGAAAAAGAAAAAAAAAGAAATTAACAAACGGCACCATTCAAGCCGATTTTTAGTGATTAACGAGAACAGAATCGCCGGACGGGTTCGGTTTCACCAGCGGCAAACAAAAAAAAAATATCATCCCACTAATCGGCTACCAAAGTCCTCGCTCATATCCCAGCAACACTTCGTGGTTAATCATTTTTTAGTCACAAAATCGAATGATCAGTACACCGTTGTGTGTGCGTGTGCGAGAGAGCCTTTTCATCGACTCGAAAACTTGCCGCGCGTTAACAAACGAATCACCACCACCACCACCAAAGAAGAAACGTTATCATCCTGGCGGACAGACAGCGGGAGTATACCTTGCGTTACGGTGGCCCATATACTTCTGTTTGACGAAGTCCGAGCCGTAGGACTCGTCGTCGTAGCTCTCGGACTTGTTGCTCGACCGAGCCTCGTCTGATCCTTCGTCCGAGGCTTCGTCGGTTCCTGCTGTCCTTGCGTTTATAACGGGGTCGTCAGTCTCTCTGTCATTCCCCGTATCGGTTACTTCGCGCGTGGTCTCGTCGGTCTCTTCGGCGCTAGTTTCCCTGCTTCGTGTGCTCTGTACAGTTGCGCTTTCACCGCCTTCTGCCTCTTCGCTTTGTCTCTCCTCGCCGTTCTCCGGCGGATTGTCGTTGCTACTCTGAGTATTCTCTGGGTTCAACACCACACCCTCCAAACCGTCTTCGCCGCCGCCGCAGAGAGCGGCTCTCGTCACCGGGTCATTCAACATTCGACTGAGAACCTCCGTCATTCTCTGCATCAGAGACGTTTGAAGCACCGGTCTGGCCTGGGCTATTTCTAGAAGATGCGGAGGCGAAGTTAACGCGCGTGCTGTCGACAAGACAGTATTAACGATCACAGTACGGTGACAACGTACGTCTACGGCTGCGTTGACCTTCCTCGCGTTCAGGCCGCGCGTCCGGACCGGTATCGGACCAATCACCTCTCAGTCTCAATCTGCGAACCGGTAACGGCGACCGCTGCTTCTTCACCTCTTTTCTTTCGATCGGGACGTCTTTCTTTAACTGAACGTTGCCTTGGTCCTGGAGGAAGCAACTCGTTCGAATCAAATCAACAATGCATACTCGTCGCATAATTGTTCACGCTTCGTCTACCGAATATAACGAATCGAACGAACGCGATCGTTCTGGTCTATCGTTACTCGAGATGTAACTTGTTCAAGAGACCATTTTGCTCCATCGAGTCGGTAGACAATGCGTTAGCAGGTGCCCGGTCCCCGGTACCTTTATGTTAAACAAATAAATATGGTCGCTGCAGTAGCTGGCGAGGATGTCCTGCCCGTCGGGACTATAAGTCAACGACGTCATCCTGAGAGAACTTCCTTCGAACTGGGGAACGGTGAACGTGCATATGGCATCCACTCCGCTCCCTTCTGTCATTCCTATGAAGTATTGATCGCGATCAGAATCATTTGTTTAGCTATCTTAAATCATGTGGAAACCGCGAGAATTACCAGTGGCTGGTGTTCCTAGCGTTCTTCTGTCGTATATCCGCACTGTCCCATCAGAACAACCGATCGCTACTTGATGAGGCATGGTGAGGTTTATGGACAGGGCTGTTATAGCTCTCTCGCAAGAGATTAGTACGTCCTACAAAGATATATATATACGGTATATATGTATATGTAAGAGATAATTACCGCTTCTTCTGTGATCGATGGGACTCGTTCATTACCTCTTTACATTTTGGAGTATTACATTTGTCCTTTATTCTCAGGTCGAAGAACCTCACCGTTCCGTCCTCGCCACAACTTAGAAAACTATGCGGCTCACCGGGTATCGTGACTACTTCGTAAGTGGTGCCGCTGTGGCAATTGAATCGGTTGGAGAATGTTTTTACTTTTCTCATTAAATCTGCAAAATGTTGCCGGTACAATGTTACTATTATTACAAATTCTAAAGGTCACGGAGGAGGGTTCGCGGTCAAAGGTCACGTGAGATTTCACCTGTATACAAAATGATGCCGTCACCGCTACAGGAAACTATCCGGTGGTCCCCGCTATTTGGTAGAAATTTCGCGCTAAATATATTGGCTCTGTGGGTGGTTTTACACTTCGTCAGCACCTGTAATAGAGACACAATGGCATGAAGAAGGATCGGTACGTGCATAGCCTTAGGGTATTATTTAGTTTTCTCTGTTTTGTTGCAACAGCATCGACTACATGGTGCTCTTGATCCTGCTTGATTACCAATACAGCTCTATACAGCTCTAGATTGATGGTTCTAGATGACAAAATTAGCACCGCACGCACCACACGCAAAGGTTTTTGTTCATTTGGCAGAGCCTCTACGATTCTATCTATGTCAATGTTAGACCTTGGCTAGAATTAACTATCTATGATATTTCCTTGAAAAGGTTTATTGCCAATGTAACTTCCTTGAACACGCTTCCTTTTGCTAGAATTTGTCGCCTTACAATCGGATTTAATATTCAGTGTCACACGCTCATTTGCAGTGCCAAAAATAAATTCACAGATCAGATATAGATTGTGAAACATTCTTGATCTATAGAGTATACTTATTATAGCTATGTTAATACCTCTGTACGATGCAACTCTGCAGAGTATACTATATATTTGCAGTAAAATAGAAATATAAATGAAGCATATTTCTACAATGTACCCCATAATGTATATGTATATTCACATTGAAATACGCTTTGCGGAAAGTGGAATATATAAATAATCTTGGCACAATATTTTATAAGATGTACCAATATACCCGAAATTAATGCATAAAACAAACGAATATACTCCTCCATGGTAAATTGCATCAGCAAAATGTTGCTACACATATAATTTTAACTGTGGAGGTGAGGGTTAATAATAAACAGTTCCAACTAAACCGAGCTAAGATTACAATCGTGTAGGAGCACGGCCATGCCTCCTCCAGCATGCTCCGCCTATGACTACTCACCTTGTAAGTATAAGGGTTTGTAAGTACAAGATGCTGATCGTCGCTGCCGGACAATATCAGATCACCTGTGGCGTTCCAGCAGACAGAGTTGACGCAGCCGTTGTGCACGTTCAGTCTCTTCAACAGAGACATACGCTGCATCATCTGAAGGCTCGCTGTAACAAGTCGGACGGAGTGAGCATAAAAAATCCGGTCAAGAGAATGAGCATTGTTCTTTGTTTTATTAAAATTCGATAAGCACGGTGGAACGATTCTCCCTGTCATCGTTAGTGCGTCGTTCCAACGAACGATTGCGTCGATTCGTGAGAGGCGAGGAAATAAGAAGAAAAAAAGATTTTGTTTCTCTCATTTGTCGACGCGCGGTAGCGTTAACGAATTTTCCATTGAAAACCCATATATGGCTGGAGAAAATACCTTTGCTGCTGCCGTAAAGATTCATCCTGGTGCAGTCATTGTACGGCTGATAGTAGATGTCACGGAAAATATTCGGACGTGACTTCTTCATGATGCTGGCTGGCTTGTTACGGTCGTGGTTCGGTATTAATTTACGGAACGCATCGATCACGGATTAACGTCAAATAGATCCTGAACGAGAACGAACACAGGCGAAGAGGTGATTGGCGCGAGCGCACGCTGCTGCTGATGGTGCTGCTGGTGCTGGTGCTGGTCTTCCTCTCTCTCGATCAACGAGGAAACAGAACGCCGTGTATCGACCGAATCAGCGACAGCGTAGCCTGCTGTTACGCAGCAAAAATCCACGAGGATCGTTCCGAAACGACATGCACCTTTGTACTAAAAATACACCCGCGGAGCTTCGAAAATTTGTGCAATCAGACGAGCCGAGTGATCGCTTCGGACCAGAACAGCTGAGCGAATGTATACACACTCACAGCGCTGAAAAGAAAGTGCGCGAGAGTCCGACCATTCCCTCTGTACTATAATCGATGCCGACGGTAGCGTAACGCGTGTTTCGAGAGCCCCGCTCACGTGAAACGTCACAATATCCGCGGATAATTCGCCGAGAGACAGAGAGATTTCATAATGATAACTGGTTTAGCATAGAAATGCAACTTCTACAACTTCGCGCGCTGAAACTGTGAACCGTGCATTAGCAAAACCACTCGATTTATTCTCTATCGACTCCCATGTATTTGTAGGTACGTTTAATCTACGCTTATCGATCTATCAATTCCGCGATTGATTAAGAAACAGCTGCTAGAGGAGCATAGTTGAAATCGGAAGTCATTGCGTTGCCGTCGAGATCGAAACGATAGGGTGTTCGAACGTGTTCTTTATTTCTTCTTTAGAGATTTTAATAAAATCATCTCTTTGTTGAACACGGAATTTAAAGCTCAGGAGATGCAGATATAAGTGCGTTTGAACTTTCTCATGCACCGTGTGCTGTAAACTCGTTTATCAAAAATATCATCAGAGAGGATAGGAGAGTGCTCACGCCCGGGTTTTCGGCGTTCCCGATATAGTGCTGACATCTGCTCAGCCTTAGCATGGCACAGAACCGTGTCGTCTTTCCTAGAACAGAACCGTGTCGTCTTTTAGCATGACACAGAACCGTGTCGTCTTTCCTGGAACAGAACCGTGTCGTCTTTCCTGGAAGAGAATCGTGTCGTCTTTTAGCATAAAACCGAACGCACATTATTTTTTTAACCAGGATTAGAACGTGCAGCTTAATTGTTTTATATGAAATATCTAACTAACATGTAAATCTTGAGTACAAAATCTCTAATTAATATAAATTAAGAATAATATTAATTGTAATGATACGTATTTTATTTTTTTCCAATTTTGTAGTTGCAAACTCTAGTTGTAAGAGTAGAACGGTGAAATAAAGAGTAAACTAGAATGTTTTCGACTAAAATTATTTAAAAATAGTTCTAATATGTTTTTAAAGTCATCTAGTGAAAATCTTATGGTGCTGAGGTGGAAAAAATATTTATTCATGAAAGAAAATTTTTTTCAATTAATAATAACAGTAGCTAAATATATGAACAAATTTAAGATAGTGTTGATGACAATAGCTCATTATTAGATTAATATTCAGGTTGGTCGCTTTTAAACTTCGATATGAGATCTGTATTTGTTCGAATTTTTCCGGGTTTTCCATTTTTTACAACTAGAGTTTGCAACTACAAAATTGGAAAGAAATAAAATACGTATCATTACAATTAATATTATTCTTAATTTATATTAATTAGAGATTTTGTACCCAAGATTTACATGTTAGTTACATATTTCATATACAACAATTAAGCTGTACGTTCTAATCCTGGTTAAAAAAATAATGTGCGTTCGGTTTTATGCTAAAAGACAGCACGGTTATGTTCCAGGAAAGACGACACGGTTCTGTTCCAGGAAAGACGACACGGTTCTGTTCCAGGAAAGACGACATGGTTCTGTGTCATGCTAAAAGACGACACGGTTCTGTTCCAGGAAAGACGACACGGTTCTGTTCCAGGAAAGACGACACGGTTCTGTGCCATGCTAAAGCGGCGATGTCACGAAAGTGGGAACGCCGAAACCCCGGGCGTGAGCACTCTCCTATCCTCTCTGATATTATTTGTATTTACTCGATTCCACACATATGAGTCTTGCCGCATGTCCCATAAGAGGCAACGTACATTTCGGCAAGATTCATTTGTTCTTCCTAATTCTCTGTACAGCGCCAATTCCTGCAGCGGAAAAATGCCCAAACTATTAGCCGAACAATATCGACAGACTCATCAACATCGCGATGGTAATGTCGCAGAGCGGTTGTTTTCACCGATAACCGCTATGTGACTTACCATTGCGGTACCTGTCGATAAATTGTAGGAATATCTTACCGAAGGAGATACGAGCGCTCTCGCCATCTTGCGGCAAAAGGCCAAACTGATCAACCAATACATTACAGGATAAAATCGTTAATGACTAATTAATTAAGAACGAATTCTCACAGTAGAAAACATAAGGGTGTGCGCAAAAGTTCAAAGTATTTTCTTCAATTGCCAACACGCGCCAGTCAATAGTAGAGTACGCTAAAAAAATTAATTACAGAAAACCTAATTCCCCTATCCGTGTAATGAGTAAGACAAGGACGCACATGCCAACAGAGTTGGTATCTGACGAGGACAAACTTATGCAATTTGCGGAGAGAGAGAAGGACGGACATAGACCTTCTCGCTCGCCTGAGTAAGTGATAATATGGTAATAACTCGCTTATTATTAACGATCCAGGGATATTTGCAATCAGAAAATATAGAGTGAATCTTCAACTACTTTCGCGGATAGTTTTTGGTTGGACTTTTTCTCTGTTTCCGTGTTACAGTTCACAAGTTGTGTATCCAAGAAAATTATTAGAGCAACAATTCAAGCTCTACCCAACTCTACTTTGCGATCCTTTTTAAGTTCCTGCGATCATCTTTCGCGTTCAGTAGCTCTCGGGCTATGGAAGAGGACAGATCTACCATGGTTCTTCGGGTAGAACGTATTAACCCTTTGCACTCGAGAGGTGACTCTCACTCACCATGTGGTTTGATGGGTTTGATGCCGCAACTCGAGAGGTGACTCTCGCTCACCACTTGGTTTGCTGCGGTAACTCGTTGCGCGGCAGTAACTGTTTACGTTTAGTTTCTTCGACGCGGGTTCCTACCCTCTTTCTGTATAATCTTATGAAATGTAAAATGACACCCCTTCAAATGGAGATAAGACTTTCTTATCTGAAATTAGTCCGCAACCACGAACCGGACTGGATTTTCGGCATTAGTTCGAACCTGACAGTCGTGGCAGAAAGACTACTAAAGTTAAAGTTTTTGATCCCTAAAAACATGGAACGTAATACTGAAATAAGTTCAAGTGAAGATGAGTTTGATTTCACGGTGCTTAACGAGGAAATTATGTCTATACACAGAGAGCTTGACGATACAGAGAATAACAGCAGTAGTGATGATAGTGACGAAGTAAGAGGTGTAAGAAGGCGAAAGATCAGAGTAATAGACAGTGAATGTGACAGCGATACTGATACTACAGAAGACCCACAATCGGACAGTTCTGAATGGATTAGTTGCACTGAATCTGAAGAAATACCGTCAAGAATACCATTCATAGCCGGCAACACTACTGCAGGACCTCACGTACCACCAGATAAGAAAGAACCATTGGATTTTTTTAAACTCTTTGTTACTAATGAACTGATGAATGAAATAGTTATTGAAACTAATAATTATGCTACAAAAAAGTTAGAAGGAAAGACATTATCACCGTACTATCGAAGAAATGTGGGCATTCATTGGTGTTATAATAAATATGGGAACAATGCCGTTGGCAAATTTGCAAGAATATTGGTCACGGAATGATGTCAGCTACATTCCTTTTTATTCGAACAAGTTTACGAGAGATAGATTCAATCAGATTTTTTGGATGCTTCATCTAAAGACAATCCAAAGACAAGATGCAGAACCACGAATACGCTTACAGCTAGTTGGCTGTTTCCTTGATTATATAAATTCAAAATTTTTAAAGTATTTTACACCGGGAAGAGAAATTTGTGTGGATGAATCTACGATCAAGTTCAAAGGTCGGATCTCCTTTATTACTTACAATCCGAAGAAACCAACCAAATGGGGTATTAGAGTTTATACGATGGTAGACTCAAGTACCGGTTACATCTGTGGCATTCTTCCTTATTATGGAAGTTTGACAACGGAAAAGTTGATAAGGCCCGACCTTCCAATATCAACGAGAATACCATTGCATCTTTATGCAATGCTGCTGGAAAAAATGCCTGGTGCTCAAGGATATCATATGTTCACTGATCGTTATTATACGAGCTATATCTTGGCTGAAGAATTATTGAAATTGAAATGCCACCTCACAGGAACTATCTTAACAAACAGAAAGCATATACCAGAACAAATAAAAAGAACAAAATTCGGAAAAAAATCAACAGTAGCATACCGGAAAAGAAATACATTAGTTTTAGCATGGAAGGACAAGAGGGTTGTCACATGCTTGAGTAACTGGAACAATGCAGGAATGACGCCTGTGAAACGAATTTTACGAGGTGGAGTAGAAGTGACCGTCAAGAAACCTAACGTAGTAATAGATTATATCAAACATATGGGTGGTGTCGATCGTGCAGATCAGTATGCCTCAACGTACTGTTTCTTAAGAAAATCGCTAAAATGGTGGCGTAAACTGTTTTTTTGGGGTTTAGAAATTTGTTCAATAAATTCATATATTTTATATAAAGCCACTAAACAGCAGAGAAGCGAACAGCCGCTTAATCACTTGCGATATTTGAAAACATTAGTATTAGGATTGGGTATTTAAATAATCGACTTCACTGGAGAATTCTTTCTATATCTGTTTTATTAAACAGCGCGGAAGGACGATGTAACCAGTTCGGCTAACGGACTCGAAGTGAAGTAAAGAAAAAGCAGGGGCGAAAGAGAAATCTTTCGTCCACTTGAAATAAGGGAAAAACCCAGGCCTGCATCGTTTATTGCCCTGGCCCTCGGGTACGACAAATACCAGGCCTATGGGCCCATGCCCCCACCACTGGGGGCGGCGAATTTGGGGGCCCGGGGCGTGAGCTGACCCGGGCCCCCG
Source organism: Halictus rubicundus (assembly GCF_050948215.1). Lineage (NCBI taxonomy): Eukaryota > Metazoa > Arthropoda > Insecta > Hymenoptera > Halictidae > Halictus > Halictus rubicundus. The sequence continues at coordinate 5,467,845 of NC_135161.1, read as the reverse complement.
GGGGGGAGCATAGCTCCCCCCGTGATAGGCCGACACCCCCCGGGTTAATTTCCCGGTTTGGGGGGGTGTCGGTCCGTCCCTCCCGTTAGGGGAGGGGGATTCGTGGGGGGATTTGGGTGAGGAAGGGTCGGGGCGTGCCGGATCGCGCCTCCGACGGCCCTTCCTTCCGGTGGCGGCGTCTTCGTGCCTCGGCCGGGGCCGGTTCCTTCGGGATACCGGCTCTGAGCGTGGCACGAAGACACCGGGAGCTGTGGGTGGACCGAGCTGGGGCTCGGGAAGCCCAATCCGAAGGCTCCAGGGATGGGGACACCGGGCGGGTCCCTCCGCCCGGGGTCTTATAGAGTAGGCAGTGGGGGAGGCTAACCTCCTCCCCCGGGGTGGCATGTATTAGCTGGGAGGTGTCCTGTTGAGTACTCGCGTGATCCAGGCACCTCCCCTTTAGCTTAGGTGGGCGTGAGGTTTTAGTGGGTAGTCTCCGGGGGCTCTGCCCCCCGGAGAGAATCCCACATAACCCCGGCTTCCCCCAGGGAGCCGGGGTATGTATAAAACATTTCCTCACGATAAAAAAAAAAAAAAAAAAAGGCCTATGGGCCCGATGACATCTGGTCTGTTATTCTAAGGAAGAGAAAGCTACAGTGTTTCTCATGGACAACGTAATTTATATTTGCTCTTTTGGCAGTTGCATTATTATTGCTAATAATCCAACAATTAGTCCACCAATTGACTGGAGATTTTCGCCAGCCACGCGATCGAGCCTCGACTTCAACCTCCGATTCCGAAGATATCCGCTTGAATGGAAAGCTACACAATATTCTAACAGGAGTTAGGAAGGACTGCAAAGTCTGTTCTCATAGAAATAAACCCGGAAAAAGGCATCAAACAACATATTATTGTAATACTTGCCCCGACAAGCCGGGCATGCATCTTGGGAATTGTTACATAAAATATCATACACAGAAAAATTACAGAGACTAATATTTAAGAAATTATGTTTATAAAGGTGTAAAGATATATAAAATGTTAAAATATAAAAATTTTATACATTAATTTGTGTGTGTAATGATTTTAAGTTACTGGTAAGAAATGCGTCAAAAAGGCTGCGAAACGTCTCGAGTTGCTGGTGCGCCGCGCGAAAAAGGCCACGAGTGCAAAGGGTTAAGATCGATCCTCGGAAAGAGAAGACATACTCGTCAACACTACACAACATTAAATCGTGCAGACTACCATCACCTGTACACTACCACTCGACCTGCATGCGAAACGGCCGTTACCATTCTACATTTTACTTCTATCTTGTTCTACATTTGTATATGTACACGTTTACTATTGTAATTTATTTGGTGAGAAATAAAGAATATTACAGTTAATGAGTTCCTCTTTCTCCACGGTGTACACGAATATTCGATATTAGAATTAAATTAACGTCTCCGAAAATTGTCGGAAAAGCACAATTCTTGAAATTAGAGAAAATTGAGTGTTTTATTAGGAGAATATGATAGTAAAAGAGGTAGCACGAAAGTTTGGTGCCACCTCCTTCTCTATCATATTCTCCTAGTAGAAATCCGAAAATTGCGAAATTTTTCGAAAATTCCGAAAATCGAGCTTTGTATTAGGAGAATATGATATCGAAGGAGGTGGCACGAAAATTCAGTAGTACAACTCGAAAAGTCAGACGGTTGTAAATTTTTATGGGAATCAGTAGCATAATTGAATAAAATGGCTTTTCAAAGCAGGATGGAAGCGGGATAGTGTTGAAAAAGGTTGTTTGCATGTTAAAATAATGAAATAAAAGGCAAAAAAGGACTTCGCCAACCACCGCAGTCGGTAGGACTCGAACCTACGCTCCCAGAGGGAATCTGATTTCTAGTCAGACGCCTTAACCACTCGGCCACGACTGCTGCGACCTTGCAATTTCCCAAACTGCATGTTCTACAGCATGCAACAGCTATAGGTTATGCGATGCAAGGGAAATGTTCTCGCTTTCAGATCCGCGTTTCAATCGTACAAACGACGGTGATAAACAAAATAGGACGACAGGAACAATATTTTAGGATGGGACTAAATAAAAGTAGTCGCGATCAGTGAAATCAAAACTTGTATTTGATCGTATCCGATACAATAGAAAGATAACGGACAAAGGACGCAATTATAAATCGAGATGTGTATTTAGTAGATGTTACTGATACATTGATATCTACGTTGAATCAAATACAGTGGACCGAGTGGTCTGCTTTCCACGAGATTCTGGATCTCGTTCGACGATGGACTCGAAAAAGATCGTCCTCGTCGCGCGTCGCAGCCGACAGGACTCGACGGAATGAGGATACGAATGAGAGGTGTCGCCTTCGAAACGCAACCACGCGGCTCGTCCTTCGCAACTATAGACAGCAACCCGGCAAATCGGATTTATAATTCGGAAACGCCTCCTTCCTCCTCTTTCTGTCACGCTGTCGTGGTGTCGTCACCGACAATCAGACGACACTGGTACTGCCTCTGTCGCGAGAGCCGAACTCTCCAAATTCCCTCTCCATCTGCAAATCCATCTTGGATCCGTTCACGAGCCAAAGCGACCAACTACCTTCCGAGATTTCTTATTCTTTAACAAAGATCGAAATTATCTTCTGCTTGCCTGCATGAGAAGAAAAAAAAATCAGTTCTAATCTGTACGCATAGTTCAAAAACTGTGAATCGTCTACGTGAACACTGTACGCATAGTTGAATCGTTAATTCAATTCTAATAAGAAGAACTTATTCTCGTGGAGTTAATCGATTTGACAAATGAGCGGCTCTTGTTCGATGACGCGTATTATTAATAAGAATAGACGTCAACACCGAAGTGTCGGCGAACGATCTAAAGCAAAAATCCATTCGATTCGTTCAAAGAAAAACAGAATTTCGGCCGATCTGGTACAATCGTCGGCTAGACGACCGGAAGTTCCTCAAGGTGTGTTCGCTCGGTGCTGCGGAGACAGGTGATCGAGGGACCACGATATGCGGCTCGTAGCGTTGCTCGGACGCATGTGATCGTAATCGTATCTCGCTTTAATACTAAAAGTACCAGGTGGTTCAACGCAGTGACGAGATGTTGGACGGCTTTTCTCGCGCATGCGCGACCGAAACCAGTACTTTAGCTATGTTGTGGAGAATGTAGTGGGGAAGTGTTGTTGGCGGGAAAGTGCCGGAAGAGTTCAGGACGATATATTGTATATTATGTGTGCATATATATTAAATTTAATATATATGCATACATATTATACATATTATATGCATACATGTTATACATATTACATGCATACATGTTATACATGCGTTATCCAAAATCAAATCATAACAAAGTTTGCAAAATCATACGAGGTGACCAAGGTATCCCATTTTAGCCAATCTTATTGCTTTACGGATACCAAAATCGTTGCGCATGCGCGACCGAAACTAGTACTGTAAGTAGCCATGTTATGGAGAAAGTAGTGGGGAAGTGTTGTTGGCGGGAAAGTGCCGGAAGAGTTCAGGACGATATATTGTATATTATGTGTATATATATATTAAATTTAATATATATGCATACATGTTATACATATTACATGCATACATGTTATACATATTACATGCATACATGTTATACATATTACATGCATACATGTTATACATATTACATGCATACATGTTATACATATTACATGCATACATGTTATACATATTACATGCATACATGTTATACATATTACATGCATACATGTTATACATATTACATGCATACATGTTATACATATTACATGCATACATGTTATACATATTACATGCATACATGTTATACATATTACATGCATACATGTTATACATATTACATGCATACATGTTATACATATTACATGCATACATGTTATACATATTACATGCATACATGTTATACATATTACATGCATACATGTTATACATATTACATGCATACATGTTATACATATTACATGCATACATGTTATACATATTACATGCATACATGTTATACATATTACATGCATACATGTTATACATGCGTTATCCAAAATCAAATTATAACAAAGTTTGCGAAATTATACGGGTGACCAAGGTATCGCATTATAGCCAATCTTCTTGCTCCACAGATGCCAAAATCGTCGCGCATGCGCGAGAGAAATCGTCCAATATTTCATCACTGGTTCAACGCTCCATCTACCGGTTCGAGTTCGCCGGACTAATCAACAGCCAATTCTCCGGTAGCAGTTGTTTTTCCCGAAACAGCGATTCTCATCGTCAACAAAGGAATTGCGACAACGAGCGATGCGATCCGATGCAACCCTCCTTCCGCGTTTATCATTGAAAAAAAAAAAGAAAAGAGAACTCTAGCACGATCGTTGAGAAATCTGTTGACGGGCTGCCCGGTAGATACTAGATAACTAGATATAGAGCGTTGACGAAGCATCTTTTTTCAATGTTCGAATAAGCGCTGATAAGGGACTCTGAGAGAATTGTTATCTCTATTTGTAAAAACGCACGCGTGTAGTTTTGTCCGCGCAGGGGTTCGGGTGTTTTCCAGGGAGGTTTCTAATTCACAAAGGACCAAATACTTCGCAAATTCGGAGGAAACAATCGTTCTCTCTCTTTCTCTCTCTCTCTTTCACTCTCACTCTCTCCCGCACTCGCTGTCCACTTTCTCCTCGAAATTTTCTTCGATTCGTTTTTTCAATCGAGTGTAAAAATATATAGATATTTCGTCGCTCCCCGATATATTCTCTTCTTTTTTTTTGTTTTGTTAATAACTCCACCCGCTTTTCTTCTACGATCGTTAAAGATACAAGAACGTGTTCGCGTGACGCACGTGGCGGTCAGAAACGAAAATGATCAGAGATCCGGTCTGGAAAGCGTTCCGAGTTCAGAGTTCACGCGACATTGGCGCGCGATTCGAAGCGAATAATAATACAATATAATCTACCGCGACAATCTGCGCCGCGTTCTCGAGCAGTATACAACCGTGTCGCCTTGAAACTTAACGCTACGTAGGCTAGCCAGACCTCTACGACTATGAATAAACGCTATCGCACTGTCCAACACCGATTTCGCGCGTTCGATGACCCAGCGAGACAAAAACGAATCCTGGAAATGGCTTCCCCTCCACCGTTGCAATCCATTTTGTCGAATTTTAGTTCCAGCATTTTCTCCGTTTCGATTTTTACATGGAGCCCCTGGAGACTCCCCTAAATACAACAGTGTACTGTGAATTCTTGATATATGTCAACAACAAGGGTGTATTATGTTTACACTTCTCGGCGATCGAGGCTCCTCACGGGATAACTCCGTGACGTTTATCACCCAGGCCTTGGCGACATATATGGAGAAATCACCGTGTTTTTAATTTTTGTAATATTTCATGGACTTTGTTGAAATAATATGTTCAAAGTACCGGTTGTCGAAACACGCGAAATGAGAATTGAATTTGTTGGACAGTGTCGTATGCACAATACGCAGGTGCGAAACCAGCTGCGAGTACCGGCTGCGGCGGAATTCAATCCGATCATTTGTGAACAACGGATGGATCTCGTACCGCAGATTCGATTTGTTTGTTTAACAGGTCAAATGTAATGTCAAATATTGGTTTGTTTAATGTCAAATTCACACGTGAAATAGTTTGACACGAGAACGTTGATCGGATAGGTACCGCCGGGAGCGGCGCCAGTGATTTCGCGGAATATACTTATACATACTTCTAAACAAACTAGTATATATTCATATTCATGTTCGTAGACATTTTCATATTCATAATCATATTCATATTTATATGTATATTATGTACATACGGGGCGGCTGTAAATGGAGTCCACGCTGTGTGGCCTTCTCCGGAATTTTGCGAAATGTTCTCGTCGTGACGCGGGAAAGGAGAGAACGCGTGAACGCAACATGACCGAGATTAGGTTCGCTGTCGCGAATCTTTCTACGGAGAAAACAGCATTGCGCGAGCGATCGGAAGCTTAGAACCACCCCGTGTACGGATTACTACGAGCAAAAACATTTATCCTAATCGTCCGACGGCTCGTCGATCACCGAACATAGTAAATTCTCGATACATGTCAACAACATGAGCTGTGTTATGTTTACACTCCTCGGCGTCCGAGGCCTCTCGAGGTTCGCGGCCCGTCACGGGGTATACCCCGCAGTAGTGGGGATAATTCCGCGACGTTTATCATCCAAGACTTGGCGACATATATAGAGAAATCACTGTATAGGGAATTCACGATATATGTCAATAGCACAGGTCTTGCCAATGTCGTGTATCGTCCAAAAGACATACCTGAGCCGTGTTATATTTATACCCCGCGGTAGTGGGGATAGTTCTGCGACATTTATCAGCCAAGTGTTTCCGACATATATCGAGAAATGACTGTATCGTTATCCTCCGAAGGACAATCGCCGGCGAGGAAAGTTTCAGACATTATCGAAACGAAACGAACCAATACTCTGATGCTCTGATTCCTTCTCTCTGGCGGTTCGACGGTCGATCGAACATTCGATTTCCAATTCGAAACGAATCGGAGGTGTCGAGCGGAACTTCGGTTCGGCTTCGAAAAATTTCTGTCCGATCGTGCGAGAAACGCAACAAACGAGCCGAGAACAATCGATTCCGAGTTCCAGCAAAACTGTCTCGTTGGATCGGATCAAAGTTTATTTAGATTTCGACGAGCTCCTCAAGCGAATCCGTAGTCTACGGAACGTGACACGAATGATTTATATAATGATGTTGCACAACGAATGCGGAAATGGCGACAGCAATCAAGGCTCGACGAGCGTTTCGTTCCAAAGAAGGAAAATCGCTCAGGGGAATTGAGGTAACGTTGTATACAGGGTGTTAATTTTAACTGGAGCGCTTGAATTATTTCCGCTACTATTGAAAGTAAGAAAAAACGACTAAATAGGATGTACAGGGTGTATAAAAATTATGTCACGATCACCAAAGCGTGATTCTACACCTCTGCATCGGTGGAGATCTGTTAAAAGAATGAACCGCAAAATTCACCTTGACCATGAAAATCAAGGTCAGCGTAGACAAATTTTTTTCATTGCATCGTATAGTACACATCACTCAAATTTTTCGACACTTTGACCTTAATTTTCAAGGTCAAGGTGAATTTTGCGGTTCATTTTTTTCGTGACATATAATTTTTACACACCCTGTACACTCCCGCTCACAAGTCTTAGGACAGTGATCATATTTGTATTCACCTCCGTAAAAATGAAATAATCGTTGAAGCATGCGAACAAATTTTTCCTTATTTATTTAAAGTAAAAAAATATTTATATTTTCTTTTCATCGAAGAATCCGCCATGTTTCGTTATTACAGTTTCCACTATTCTTAGCATCCGTGTGATCGATTTTTTCATACTTTCTGTTGTCATATTATTCGATTCTCGTTCCAAAATATTCCATAAGTGTGTTTTCGAAGTAGAGCAAAAGTTCCGTACCTGTCTGTCCAGTTCATACCATAATTTTTCTATGGGGTTCAAATTTGGTGATTGGGGTGGCTGTTTCATAAATTTTTAATGAATTATTTCATTAAAGTTGTAATTATTAGTGCACATATGAGGATATTTATATTATGTAGTTAATAAAGTTAAAGGCGCATACTATATACGAAATACCAGAGGTGTCCTAAGACTTATAAGCAGGACTGTACATCTGATGGTGATAAAAATCCTGTGAAGGTCATTTTACCGGTTTTTTCAAGGTCATCGTATTTTTCAGCATACTCACATGTATTCTTTATAACGCGATGTGGTAGTCGGCGTCAAAATTAATTCAACGACCTGCACACCATGACCTTGAAGGGACCTCGACGGCGAAAAAATTAGTTTCAGTTTGAAGAATGCAAAAATAGTAAAACGAAAAGAGTAATATCAGCTTGTTTTATTAGATGCTCAAAATGCTGGTCGCCCGCAGCTAGAAAACTTTGTACGCGATAAATTAGTAAGTGAATGGCATTTCGTTATAAACAATAGATTTTAAAGCTCCCCACAAAAAGTAACTGTACCGACCGCGAGCTGGCAAGATAACGCTTGCACCAAGGCCTATCCATCGGTTGGGAAACACGTTATTTAACACTAAACCTACCACTGTCAAAATTGCCAGTTTTATATTTTAAATTTATTGAAACTATAGAAGTTCACTTACGGAGAATAGTGGAATAAATTTCCTTGTCCAAGAATTTATTATATTGAGAATTACAGACAATCTCAATAAATTTAGGGCTGCCATTTTTACCAGGCAATGTTTACCAGATATTGTTAATGCTTGATAGAGTTTAGTGTTAATACACTTTGTACACTTATGGCATTATGAGGAGGACAGCCATCGTGTTGATACCACGTTAACAATCGTTCTTGATGTGGTTCATCGTTCAATGCACTATTGATAAAACGCGGACCGATAATTTTATCTTTCAAGAGGCAATTATTATTATTACTTTTGCATTCTTCAAACCGAAACTGATATTTCCCCGTCAAGGCCACCACAAGGTCACGTTGTGTAGGTCGTTGAACTCATCTTGACGCCGAATACCACTTCGCGTTATGAAAAATACATGTTAGTATGCAGAAAAATACAATGACCTTCAAAATGACCTTCACAGGATTTTATTTATCACCTGCATGCCTTAAAGCCATATATATCCTATTTAGTCGCTTTTTCTTACTTTCAATAGTAGCGAAAATAATATAGGTGCTCGAGTTAAAATTAATACCCAGTATACCAATAAAAATGGTCGAATGATGTCCTAGGGACATGAAAGAGTATTCTAGAATTTTTATTGAGACGCTTCGAAACGCAAAAACGTCGACGTCGATCAAAATAAAATGCAATTGCGCGTGAATAATAGCAAAACACATACATACTTGGAAAGCGAGGTTCTACGATGAAAAATATGTGATTTGTAGCGTTGCTTCGAACGAGAAATTATGCGATTCCGCTTGCAAAATGCCTCGAGCCTCAACTTCTTGACAGGTGTACGAGAGGACACTACGAGTGTTAATGATCGCGGATCGCTTTGGAACGCGCGTTTACACTTAGTATTGCTTTTCCCAAAACCGTGTTCGCGGTATTGTTAATTAGTGGCAGTGCCATTTGACGGTTAATTTGTATGTTTTTGGGTGTTCCCTGTTGTCCTACCGCTCCGGACGCGATTATCGTCTGGAGACACAATGTCATCCGCAATCCAATGTCCTGACATTGGTTCGAACAAGCAACAGAAAAAAAACCGGGTACAATTCGACCGATCCGTGGCACTAATTTTTTCTTTCATATTCTCCTGACATTTCTGGAGCCACCGATTATTTTTCTTTATTTCTTTCAGAGCTTGAAACTCCCAGTAAACAATTTGCTTTGAATTTGGCACCAAAATTTGTCTCCAAATTCCTATCCATATTTTTCCGCATTAGGCTCGGTATTTGAGTGCAAAGTCGGCAGCCATAATTCCATGGCAAATTGAAGCCAAACGTTGGCTTCGTTCAGCTTCGTTAAGCTTACGCTGAAAGTAAATATCGGGCAAAATCGGAGTATAATACATTTATACACATATTTTATTTTTTATAACACATTTTTTACGGCGCTTTGTCTCTCACTGCACATTGTGGTGTTTACGCACCACTTTTGCGAACAAGGTTAGGTCCGCTCTTAGTGCGACGGACCTGACCTCTATAACAAGGGCCGAACGAAGCCAAGGTTTGCCTCCAATTTGGCATGGAATTTTGCCTGCGAACTTTGCACTCAATTTGCGATCCATCTGTCTTCGAATTTGACTAGAAATTTGTCGACGGGTGCCAAATTCATATAAAATGGGGACCAAATTCTACTCCAAACAGGGTTAGCTTGAAACAGCATTTGGCTAACTGGGCGGTTTTGGAGATAGGTTCTAATTGATTGAAACGATTCTGAAAAAATTTCACCGTCGCCCATAGCTGTTATGAAGAACCGAAATTTCCACGAAGGTGCCAAGGTTCCAAATATTTCAGGAATTTTAATGGCGCAATTAAGTCGATTATATTGTGTTTTTCTATTAGCTGTTGTGTAGAACGAGGTAAATATCGAAAGCAAGAAATAGGAGCGGATAACAGCTGGAAATTTCGGTTGCCCGTAAGAAAAGATTTTCCAGAACAGTTTTAGAAATTTAAATTGATACTAGTGTGAGGGACCCAATTACTGTGGGGGTACCAAATACTGTGCCTATATTAACACTAGGTTTACGGGACCCGTCAAAATGACGGATTCTAGTGTTTTTAATTTACGATTATTGAGATTGCAATGATGCATCCATGAGCAATTACTCAAAAAATTTATTTCTTTGGGTATATATTATTAAAAAAAAGGGGGGGATAATAATATGGGTAGACACATTTTTGTTATATTTGTAAAGTATTGTAAAATGATCACTCTTAGTACCCCGTAAACCTACTGCTAAAAATAATATAGGCATATGTAACCATATATTTATACTTGTTTCTAAAGCATAATGAATATTAACCTCTTAGGCACGGCGCGCTTGTCCGCAACTGTATCTCCCAAGGACGGCGCACCTGGCCGCAGATGGCACAAAAGCCACTATAGTGGCGTTACCGTTCAAACTGATGCATTCCACGGAAGCCACTATAGTGGCTTAAGAGGTTAAAAAAAGAGATCTATAACATATACATTAACAGATTTTACTGAAAAAATGTTAATATCTCGTTTTTAATATTTACTATGCTTTAAAAATAAGTATAATTAATATAGCCACAATAATTAGCGCCCCCAAAGTAATTGGGTCCCTTACCCTATAAAAGTTTCCAAGCTCTGTCTTCTGTGGATGATTCGATGAACGGATGAATCGGAGCTACGTGCGTTAGACTGTCAACTAAAAGAAAACAAACAGAAAGCGTTTTTTCGGTTAGAAAAGAAGATGGTAGCATCGAAAAACGAAAAACTGAAAATGGAAACGATACGAACCAAAGAAGAGTGCTCGTCTGTTGGCGCAGTTAACCGCTCGATGGTATTTCGCTGGCATTGCGTGGGCGTGGGTGGCTCAAGTTCGAAGGTGTAACATCAGCTATATAATTTTGCTTTATTTATATTTCAAATTATTTTAATTTAAAAATTACAGAGATCATTTCGTTTACGGATTGTCGGTGATGACAAGAAACGAGAGAATATTGTTTTGCGAACGTGTATAATATACGCCTACGATGTAATGATAGTAATAATCGTAATAATAATAATAATCGTAATAAAAAATAAAGAGATTACTGAAATAAAGAAGGCAAAAAAAGACTAATTAGGAAAAACGAAGTTGTATAATCGATAGCAAAGTAAACGAGAGAGAAAGAGGGGAGAAAAAGTGGTCTCGGATCGTGAGGTCTGTCGCCGTTCTTTTCATTTTCTTTTATCTTTTATCTTTTTCTTTTGCATTTTCTTTATCATTTTTCTGTTCCGTTTTATCGGGTGAAAGGAAAAAGTAAAAACGTTTACCTTTACTATAAAAATTCTTCGTCGACCACGAGAATATTAAGTAATTATATATCACTTATCGTATTGGATCTGACCTTATATCGTCGTTATATAAATAGACGTTCGTTATCGATATTTCAAATTTGTTTACCTTGTTTACAAATATAAAATAAGACGCAAGAATTCATCCTATCTATGTGAATGAAAAATAAAATTTCCTATCTAACCGCGGCTAAACACGTGTCTCGAAGTCTTAAACTAAACAGAAACGATTACCGCATGTGTGTTCCGTGAACCAACAACCATGATTCATCCCGTCAAACTTACTCTTCCGTGTCTGTACGTGTGTCTGTCTGCTGTGTGCGTATGGTGCGTTCGTGCATGTGTATGTGTATGTATGCATGCTAGTGTCGTGTGTACAGCGTGTTTAGCGTCTGCCTTTGTCCTCTGTCCATTGTCTCGGTCGTCGGTCCTCGTCTCTGTCATTTTGTTGAGAGAGTCTCGCACGTCCGGAGAGAGAAACCCTAATAAATTTTGATTTATCGATCCCATTCTCTATGTTCGTAATAATAATAAAAATAATCATAAAAATAATAATAATAGTAATAATATAATATCGTTCTCTATGTATTCCTTTTCATCCTCCGTGTGTCCTTCCATCCGTCTCTTCTTTCTTTCTTTCTTTTTATACTTTTTTTTTTTGTTTCTTCGTGTACACATGCGTCTGTATACTCTCTGTTTTTCTCTCCTTTGTATCCTGTCTCTATTATACGAAAAGAAAAGAAGATGAAGATGATGTGCTTTCGCGACGCGTCTACGATACAGTTATGCTACCTTTAATAATCGCTTTTCTCTCGATAACCCCCCGGGAAAATCTCTGTGTATGGGCGTATGTGTGTGTATGTCTATGTGTATGTGTGTGCGAATGTGTATCGGTGAACGATTCAAGCGGAAAACTCTGAAAAACTGTCTTCTTTCTGACGACCTTTCCTTTTTCTCTGTTCTCTCTTTTTGTTCCATTTTCTCTGTTCTGTTCTATTCCTTTTCCCCCTTCTCTGTCATTCGCACATCGTCGTTTAATTACAGTTTACAATTACAAGTGAGTCATGTTTTTTTTTTTCTTTTCCGGACACATTTAATAACTAAGATCAGAATTATGCGCTGCTGCTGCTGCTGCTGCTGCTGCCAGTTGGGATCGATTCTCGATTTCCCTCCAATTCCGCTACCGGAACAACTAATTATCGGCCGTCTCTCGCCCTGGTGGTCCGGTGCTTGTTCGAGACGACGAACGACGACGACGACGACGACGAAGCGACCTGCGTGGTGGCCGTGTGCCGACGGTGCACGTCCCTGTTGTGGAGATCCTGATCCAGCTTGTCGTGGCTAGCCAGCCCGTGAACGTTGCACACCATGCTCTGCGGATGAGAATGAGAATGACAAGGATGCTGGTGCTGAAGAAGGGGTGTGGTCGTCTTTGTCGTCGTCGTCGTCGTCGTCGGTGGAGGTGGTGGCGGAGGATGCGGAAGGGTGTTGAGCCACGTCACGCCTGGCTCCGCTCTGTGTCATTTGCCATTCTGCTGTAACGCCGCATTGATTTGAGCCCACAGCTCCTTGTTGCAAGACTGAGATCTACAACAACAACAACAATTAACATTAATTTACATTCCCTCGGTTTCAATTAGAGGACCGTCGCCCATCTCGTCTCTAATTCCCTGAAAATACCGTACTACTGAATTACCATTCTCGGTTTGTTTTCTTATCTAATTTCCTATAAACATTGCTATAGAGAATTCTACTATACACTGCACGAAATTTCTATAAAGCCACCTACATTTTGGTGTATTTTTAAACAATATAGAGAAATTTGTTACTTTTCAAAGATCTATAACATTGTATACTGACTACTGAGTAGAGATATATACGCCACAGTCTCACAAATGTTTACGTCTTCAATTTATTTACATTTTCGTCGAAGGCCGCGGAACGGGAGTGCGAAATTTCTATAAAGCCACTTAGTTTGTGCTTAGATTTTGTGTGGATAACACGTGAGTCTCGGCAAAGAAACTTTAATTGTAATTCAGATGTGCGTATATATACTAAAATTGATTTTTAAATTCATAAAAATTGTATATATATATTATATGTGTATTTATTTTTACTAGAATGCCACGAGGCAAGTTGTTGACCAGTGAAGAGAAGGCATCCATTCATGCTTATAAAGATATGGGGTGTTCTAATCGATCAAATGCGAAAAAAATTAATAGATCGCGTACTTTAATAGATAATTATATAAATTTGGGCGAAGAATATGGTAAGAAACACCCTACAGGTAGAAATAAAAAATTGACGAGAAGACAATATTCATTATTGATGAGACTGGCAGCAAGGAAAACAAAATGTGCAGCAGAACTTCGAACTGAACTACAACTACCAATAAGTTCAGGGCGATTTAAACGGAAAAAAATGCTCCAGAAACCAGCACTCAAAGAACGACACAACAAGCTCGTCTCGAATTTGCACAAAGACATATGTCCTGGACAGAAGAATGGAACAATATAATTTTCTCCGATGAGAACAAATTTAACTTAGATGGGCCAGTTGGTCACAAGTACTACTGGCACGATTTAAGAAAAGATCCTAATGTAGCAATGAGTCGTAACTTCGGTGCAGGCTCATTAATGATTTGGGCTGCATTCAGAGCCAATAAAAAAACCCTAATCTGTCGAATTAACCACAAAATGAATTCGTCACAATACACGGAGCTGTTGGAGATAGTCTTAATACCATTCACTGAAGAAATTAAGACTGACAATTTCATTTTTCAATAGGATAACGCCTCAGTTTATGTATCAAGGGAAACAAAGGAGTGGTTAGACAGCAGAAATATCGGTGTTTTGACATGGCCAGCTTGTTCACCAGATTTAAACCCAATTGAGAACCTTTGGGGAATACTTGCAAGAAAAGTATATGGTAATTGTAAACAGTACAACTCTGTTTCTGAGTTATGGACTGAAGTGAACGAAGCGTGGACATCGATCGAAGCAGAAACTCTTCGTGCTTTGATGGCATCAACGCCTAATCGAATTTTCGACGTTATTCGAAAAAATGGCAATTATACTAAGTATTAATTTCGAAATTTAGAAGAAATTTTTGTTAATATTGATGTTATCTACTTAAAAAACGTTTGGCTTTATGGAAATTTCGCAGTTCAATTTTTGTTAAACTATATAATTTTACGTTTTTTTATAAATAAAGAATATATCTATGACTGCAAACATGTATATGGTTTCTTTTATTAATCCAAAAATGCTATGATGCATCAGCTTTTCATTACTATAACATAATTATAAGATTTCACCAAAAAATCTGGCGGCTTTATGAAAATTTCGAGCAGTGTACAGGATTGCCCTGATCGTTGTTGACCTTATTGCCCATGATCCATCATGGTCCTTTAGTTCTTCCGACATTTGAACGTATCACCGTTCGCTGTACAAATTCAAAGAATATATTCATCTTCGCTTCCGAGATGATTATGGAGGTCTTTGAAGAATGCCAACCATTTTAGTAATTTTACTGAACGTAGGGTACTACATCCCATCCATTATGGAGGGGGAGCTACCCTTGCAAGGAGCAAATTCAGGTTGGAGATACGAGGGACGCGGATGAAGGTCAGACGGTGGAATAAACGAGCATCAGTGTATCATCTATCGAGTTACCTTTTGATAGACTGGAGCCACTCCTTGAACTGAACAAGTCCCTCGGGAGTGATGTGAAACGCTGCCCTGGCAGCGCAGACTACATTGGCGAACTCCTCGTAATCGCCGGCCATCAAATGATACAATTTTTGATGCATGCACTGGATGTACCTGTAACGAACATTGCAAACCGGTTAGGGTCAAACATTATAGGGTAAACATTGTATCGGTTGCAAACATTCGTTCTTTGCACTCGACTGTCCTTTCTGAAGGATCCTTTCTAAGACTGTCCTTTCTATAGATAAATAAGGACGTTCGAGTTGTTTGAAATTCCCGCGAAATGTGTCTTCGAGTGCAAAGAGCCAAAAGAGAGAGGGAGAGAGAGATACAGAGAAAAACGAAACTAACATTTGTTGGCATTTGTGAACAAGAGGAGCAAGAAAAGCCGATCTAAGATGCTGCAGCACGAGGGCCGGATTATTTCTAGCTAGATACTGCGCTGCCTCCAGCACAACGTCGTGGAGAACGAACGGGCTGACGATGCTGTTCACGGTGCAGACGCAAAGCTGATGAAGGTATTGGGTGCCGAGGCGTTTCGAAACTCTCAACAGCCACTTGACGTCCTCTCCGTAAGGTGGATTCCGCGCGTATTTCGCCTGCGGTCTGTCGTCGTGAACTCTGCGAGCTAGAGTCTCCAAGGCCAGCATCCCCACGCGATAGGCTGAGACGAGGGCACGGAGTTGGTACGGACTGAACGTCTGGGTCTGCCTATGAACCTGTAGCGAGCATTTGAATATCGTCAGAGGTCGATTCGAAGGAAAGACTCACTATAATCTGTCCAATGAAACGTAAGCTTAAACGAAAAGAAATAGCCACTCGAGAGCGACAGAGTTGAATTCCTCTTCTCAGATGCTTGATTGCCTCGTCTCGTTGGACAGACTACAAAAGGAATAGCGAATGCTTGTTTGTGCGTACCTGAGGCTGCGTCCTCACGTTGGACATCATGGGCTGCGCTTGCACCATCGCCGGTCCAGGCATATTGTTCTGGCCGGGAATGGATCCCGTCACTCCTGCCTGCACCTGCGAGCAAACAACTCCGTCAAATTAATCGTTGGCAACCATTGGACTGTGGATCTTTGCGCCAATCATCCACAGTCTAGCAACGACGATCGATAATAGAATAAGACATAGCATACGTTAACCGGCATGGGCTGTTGCATAGTAAACATGTGGTGGGTTCCCGGCGAGGGCGGAGGTTGCGGCGTGTAGTACTGCGGCATAGTCTGCGGTTGCGCGGCCTGCGAGGGATGGTGTGGATGCTGAGGATGTTGAGGATGCTGGGGATGTCTCGGATGGGACGGGAATGCCGCGTGGTACATTTGCATGTGCGATGGCGCCGGTGGCAGGGACACTCTGTGCGAAGGCATGGGTCCACCGAACGTCGTGATGGAGTGGTGAGGGTGTACGAAACTGTAGGGACCCATAGCGTACGGCATACCGAGTCCTGAAACCGAGAGTCAAGATGACCGATCTCGCTGGAAAACGCTGTACATCTAGCTCGTTCTATTTCAAATAGAAATCAAGTTACCCATCGAAGTCGCCAGCGTGTTTATAGCTGGAAGGTTGGAATAGGGTGGCGGGGGTGGCTGTGTGCTGGTCACGACCACGGCTTGAGCCGGCCCTGGCATCATTTGACCGTTCGACATGTCTACCGGTGGACCAGGCTCCACCATGAACACGTCGTTTATGTCGAGCTGCAGAGGATCGTGCGGCATGTCATCCTGCTGCTCTCCGCCCGGAGTGTGCTGCACACGTAAATCGATATTTTATGATGCGGTGTACGGCGCTTGGCAGCTCGATCTGGATCACGATCTCGACCTACTTACCTTCAAGTATAATTCATACCAATACTTGGCAACCTGGAACAGCACTTCCGGGTACACGCCACCACCCTTAGCGGTGTTTTCCACGGTGATGCACGCTTGCTCCAGCATCTCGTCGCTCTGCTCCTTGCACTGCAATGGGAAGACGACTACCGGGTCATTGGAATTTTTGGAAAAGCAGGAGGGGAGTGGCGCAGACGTTCGAGGATCGTCCGAACGTTGTCATCGATGACTTGTTATACACTTGCCTGCAAAATGGCTCTCTGAACCTCGTTTGGATTCAACGCGTGGGCGTACGGCAGACAAGAGAGCGCGAGTTCCGCGGCCGCTATCACCATATTCGGGTCGCTTCCTCTCGAGGACTTGTCCGCTATGCCGACGGCTTCCGGTGGCGTTAGGTGCCCCTCCCAGCTGTCGATCAGGAACCAGATCGCCGGCGCTCCGATCTCCATAGCTTGACCGGTGATCCAAGATACGTGGCTCGAATACGTGCGGCTCAGCCAGTTCGGTGTCACGCAATTGTGCAGCCCGAGCGCGTACAGTCCGAGCTGGAATGCGCACATGTGCAGAGCTCTGTGTGGACGGTGATGGTTCAAACTAGTGGACGATGGGTTGAACAGCGACGTAGAGCTGCTACCGCCAGCCTTCATTAGAACCGTCTTCGCTAGCTCGCACATGAAGTGAGCTCCAGCCTCGGATGGCTGATTCGGGATGGATGGGCAAAATCGTTTGCTTTTGTATCTGAGCAAGAAGAAGAAGAGCATGTTTTAGATGAAAAAGAGAACTCGAAGGAGGTGCCTAGATATAGTTAATTCCTTGTCCTTGCTTTCGCTTGAAATCTTCATTCGATTTAACACTAAACCTACCAAGCATTAACAGTATCTGGCAAATATTGCTTTATAAAAATGGCAAAAATTTATTGAGATTGCCCGTCACTATTTTAAATGAATTTTTATAGTTTCGAGAATTGTAAATTCTGACCGTGGTAGGTTTAGTGTTAAGATCAACATCAAGACCATAGCGTAAGGAGGCTCGAGTAAGAATGTTCGAAAGGTGAAGAACCTTGTCTCCTTTGTCCTGGTGAGCACAGTGTGCTGAACGATCTGCGGTTGCACCGTCAACGCGCTCATTCCGGTTTCCAGTTCTGCGCTGGTGCTACTATGGGGTCTACTGCTGGTGCCAACCACGCTGTCACCGTTGCCAGCGTCCGTGCCAACGAGAGGGAGAATGGGACACTCTTCGTCCGGAAGATATCTGTCCGCCTGAAACGGAAGTTGTGCTCGTAAGACTTCGCGCGAGACAGAGAGGATAACCTTCGATCCCACGACAAAGTTAAATCTAACGGTTTACCTCGCTGCTCTTCGGTGCTCCGCGCGAGTAGTAGTATATAGGCGAGATCGGTGATTTGATCAGCTGATGAACGTCAGGGTCCAGCAGTTTCTTCATGATCCGGGCCACCTTGGTGGGCTCGGACTTGTAGTGGACGAGCAACGTGATGGCCAAGTCCCCTCTGAACAAGTCACGGGAGCGAGATTATGATATCGGCAAGAAGCGAGAAGGAATTAATCGGGACAACGAGCGAGTGAGGTGTGACAACACAAGCGAGTTACCTCTGACGTCGAGTGCCCTCGCAAAGAAGAGGATGATCAGCCTCGCTCACGTTCGCCTTCAGTCCCAGAGCAGTGACGGCCGCGTCGAACCCAAGATTCTCGTCAACGTCTGTGGGCAGGTGTTTTACTCCTGCGAATCATTCCACAATTTTTTATTCTCTGCCTCTACCGTTCAAACTTTAACTCTCTCTTGTCTGAAAGAATTATCGTCTGGCCTAAATAGAACGCGTGTTAACCCCCAAATACATAGAAGACCAGTCAGATATCAATGTACATGATATACATCCCAGCAGAAAGAAAATGGCGAAAAAGGATTCGTACTTGTCGTGTTGAGGGCGTCGAATATGAAGCTGGCCAGCATCAGGGGTAGCAACGCGTGACCCCTGGACTTCAGAACACCATCCCTCAGCTGCTCGGCCCTCTGTCGAACCATGGCCAATTCGGTTGGACCCAGGGGAATCCTCTTCAAGTGTCCTACCAGTTCGCTTTCCTGATGAGCCAATTTCACCTGGACGAAACAGAGATAATAAATGCAAAAAATCTGTACAAGTCTAGAGGATCGTCTAGACGACTAGACTGTGCCAAAGGGATCGAGATCAGATCGTTTACCTCCAGAGGCTTTGTGTTAGCAGGAGGCCTAGCCATTTCCAGGCCGGACAGGCCAACCCTGAACGCTAGATTGTGATACTCTGGATTTTCTGCGAGAACCGTGCAGAGGAAACAGCACTTGGCCAATGTAGCCGACGCAAGGCACGTGAGCTGATGAGACGCCGGATTCATCTGTTGCTGGAACAGGAAGACGCGCAGCGTTCAATACCTATCCATAACTTGCGGCAAGGTGGAAAAAGGGAGGTTGGAATCTATGGTCTCTACCTTCTTCTTCTTTCCCTTGACGGGCGCGCGGGGTTCCTTGATCATCAGATTGGGAGGATTGGCCAGCAACTCTTCTCCGAGTTGCACGCCCAGGTGGCAAGCCTCCCTCGTGTGTCCGTGAGCGTAGAGTCCTTCCGCCCTGGCGAACAGTATGTCCCAAGGATCCTCCGTCTTCATCAAGTTGCCGAGAATCGTGCTGACGCTAGGCGTACCGGAAGCCTGCGAGTCCTTGTTGAAGTCCTTCGAGGCGCCGTTGGTGGTCGCGACGGCCTTCGGATCATAGTAATAGACGTGGTACTCGTCGCAGGATGATGGACTGTCGCTGCTCGACGAGGAGCTCTCGTCCTTCGACGGCCTCCTGGACGGATCCTTCTCCAGGTCGGACTCCTGCTGCTTGTTCTTCGCGGCCTCTCCCTTCGGCAACGCTGCCCGCGACTTTTCCCGGTGCTCGTGATTCGTCCTGCTGCTGCGCTTCAAGTCCGCGTCGGCCTTGTTATTACTGCTATCGCTACTATCACTGTGGGTCTCGCACGAGGCGTTCGACCGGTGCTTGTCCGAGTCTTGAGCGTTCTTCAGGCTTTCGTTGCTGTTCGACGATGACTCGCTGCCACCGCCCTCCTGAAACATTTGCGCAAACGTTACCAAACGTTACGAGACGTGCCGTTATACAAGGTGATCATTCGAAAACTTTTCAGCCGAATATCTCGAAAAGTATGAAAGATATTAAAAAATTGTAAAACACGTGTCCAAGGATTTCGAGGGGAAAAGAGGGGAACAGTATCAGTTTTTTACTTGGGTGGCGTTTTCAAGGTCATTTGAAGGTCAACTGTGTTTTTCAAATGGAAACCTATATTTTCTATTGTGAGATCTTATTGTACGTAACAAGACCAGCAATTTTCGTAGGATACCTTTTTTTATCCGTGCACTAGTTTCGGAGATATTTAAAGAGGAATAGAGCGAGTCACATACTTACACTGCGAGAAAGTTTGTAATTTCTATATAACTGTAACAAATTTTCAAAATGTTCTCCGTTGTTTTCTAAACAATAATACAGAGGATTCTCAAATTCTGAACGAACATTTTTGAAGATGTCTGCTGGAATAGCTCTACTTTCCTGTACAATTCTGCGACGCAAATCGTTGACGCTTTCTGGTCGCATTTTATAAACAACTTTAAGTGTCTCCACAAAAAGAAGTCGACTGGAGTTAGATCTGATGATCTTGGTGGCGACTCAATAACACCTCTTCTACCGATCCATCTTAGTGGGAATCGATTGTTTAACAAAGTAGAAGTACAAAAGTTCTTCATTTAACAAAAAATTGCTGTTTTCATCTCTTTGGTTTTCAAGACTTTCTGTTATAAGTGGATCAATGATGTCGTCCAGTAAATTTAAACACAGATTGCCATTCAAATTCTCTTGGAAAAACAGAGGACCTATAATAGCATTTCCTAAAATGCCGGCCCAAACATTTATTTTTTCCGGCCATTGAGTGTTACTTTCTCTAATAAGATGTGGATTTTCGTCACTCCAATAACGACAGTTATGACGATTTACAACATCGTTTAACAAAAAAGTGCATTCGTCACTAAAACAAATGTTTTTAATTAGATTAGGAGTGACGTTTATCATATTTGTTAATTCCTCAGAAAACTCAATCCGTCTGTCAAAGTCATCTTCCAATAACTTTTGATGCAACTGCATTTTATAAGGATGAAACTTATTATGTTTAAGCAACTTGTGAACAGATCCCACTGATACACCAGTTACCATTGAAACTTGTCGAATTGAACTAGTAGGATTCACAGTAAACTGTTTTATGATTTCGATTTGATCAGCTTCTTTTCTGAATTTTGGCTGGTTTCTTTTTAAATTTGTCACCGATCCTGTTTCCTTAAACTTTGAAACATGTCTATCAGGATGTCTCTCATTAAACGTAGCAGCAGTTCGACGAGCACACTCAAAAGCTCCATAAATAAAAATTATTTCTACTCGTTCTTCTAAAGAATACACCATTTTATACGATACTACGATATAGTATCTCTTATTAGGATGATTCACACTGGACTAAATCGTTTTCAAACGGTACGTGCTAGTACAATTGGAAAACATCAACTATTTGTGTCAAAGAATTTTACACAATAATATGCCTCGCTCTACTTCTCTTTAAATATCTCGGACACTCGTGCGCGGATAAAAAAACGTATCCTACGAAAATTGCTGGTCCTTTTACGTACAATAAGATTCCATAATAAAAAATATAGGTTTCCATTTGAAAAAACAAAGTTGACCTTCAAATGACCTTGAAATCTTCACGGAGGATTGCATAGTTCGTTGGAAAGCCTGATTCCTCGACAAAATTCCATTACTCGAAACTGATAGGTAACATGAACAAATTGTTTCAGACGAAGATTGTAGAACATCGAAGAGAGTACACTAAGTATGCGGTTTTTAACACTTTACCGACCGGTACCGGTTGAACATGCTACTCCCTTCTTACCGATCATTCGACCACAAATACTTCCCTGACATCGGCTCTGTTTCGGTTGCCGTGCCAACAAGAGTCAGATTATACTAGGCAGGTCTAATTTAATAGACTAACAAACTAATAAACTAATAAACTAATAGGCTACCGGTCGGTAAGCGCCGGGGACAAAAAGCCGATTAATAGGCTACCGGTCGGTAAAGTGTTAAATACAAACACGAAAGTTGATTTTTGCCCATTGTCAACGCACCAGTTGAACCGCTTTAATTACAATGGACAGGGTGGTTTTTATTTGTGTCTAGAAGAGGCTACCTGCGAGTCCGTGTCCCCGCAGTTGTTCAGGTGAGCGCAGCGTCGTCTGACGAGGATCACTTGGGGCTCGAACGTGTCGGGTATGTCGGTCTCGTTCTCGCAGAAACCCTCGGAGCTGACGCTACTCCGGTTCCCATCGCCTCCGCCACCCCCGCCGCCTCCTCGTTCGCATAAGCCGAGCAGGTCCCTGGTGGTGATTCGTTTCCGGCCCAAGTACTCCCCCAGATCCGGGTCCAACGTCCGTCTGCCATAATGGTGGGACATCGGCGGCTGACAGTTCAGGACGGCCGCGCTGGAGTTCACCTGACGGCACATGACACAATGCTACCTTGTTACTTGTTTCAAGGCCACCAACTGTTTTCTCGGTCTGGCGCTTCGTAGCCACTCCGATAACAACGCGACTCCTCGCGTCCCTGTTTCGGGGTCGAACGGATAGGATCGTTGCTTGTATCATCGACTGACCTGATTGACCTCGGTCCTGGTATCCCCGGCGCGCCGGAAGCAGGTGAACGGACAATGATACATGGGATTACTTCCGGCAGTGTAGGTGATACCCGGCAAGGTGTACTCCTCCCAGTCCAGGTAGCAGGCCTCGAGGGCCGACTTGAAGCCGGTGAACACCGTCAGGTCGTGCTTCAAAGAGTCCTTGTGGCCGCTGCTGTTGCTCTTGTTGTGCGAATTGTGCGACACCGAGTTGCCCCGACTCTTTCTCACCTGCAACGAATACCGTATCAAATAGAGATCCTGGCTACTAGCGGAGATCAACGAGAAGCCAAAGAAGGGATACTGCGGGGAAGAAGAAAGTGCTGTATGTACCTTGTCGATGATCTTCATGTGCCAAGCGGTGAACCTATTGTGAAGCATCTCGCGCTCAGCCGGCGAGAGGCCAGGATTCAGCGCGGCCAGTCGCCAGAGAACGACGATCTCGTCGCAGAGGGACGAACAAGCGTGCTGGGAGGCGTGCACGGTGCTGCTCATGTTGTTCTTGCCGCCGTAACCGGTCCCGTTCAGCAGCGACACCTTCGTGTTGAACCACCAGACGAGGATCTGCTCGCAGGCCATGCACTCCTCCGTGATGATCTCCAACAGCGGTATCGCGTTGCGGTCGGTTCGCTTGAACATCTCCCGGACGATCGACAACAGGTTCCACATGCCCTCGGGCTCGCGGCCACGAAGAGGTCGTAGCAACGAGGACCATTCCGCGGCTGCTGGTGGCGCTGTCGTGCTCAGGTAGTTCACATCGCTGCGAACAGAAGCATGGGGGGATCAGAAATCGGGTGGTGGGCTTACAGGGAGGAACATATTCCAGTTACACCCTGAACATGTTCCTTTTCCAGTTTGAACCCTCGCTGGGATGTACCCAATACGACGGTACCGGAGGGAACGACGCGCAATGGTCCCAAAGCCGGAAAACGTGGCCGACACCTAAAATATGAACTTTCAGCTAGGTAAGTTTTAAGTATGGGTTTGGTTACTCTAAGAGTGTTTCTAAGTGGGGGTAAACAGCAAAAAGGTCGTTTTTTTTATACCTGAAGAACAATCACAGTCCGAACTTCGAGTTCATTAGACCATACCTTTTTAAGCTTGTGAAGCACATTGCGAATTTTAAGTGCACAGAGTACAAATTGTGTTGAAACGTTTCGATTTTAATTGTGCATTATGGATGCTGTTTGTGGAGGTAAGCTGCATAGTTTTTAGTGACAAATGTTTATTGTTAACTGATAACTATGTATACAAAGAGAGAGTAAAAGTGAAGGCATACATTTTTAAGATGTAGAGTAAAAGTTGCAAGTCTCACACGGTCTATCGCTAAAACTTGTTCGAGCTTCTACTACATAGCATTATCTTGCAATTCTAAAAAAAAATTAGCTGCCCCTAGGTGCCTCTGTGGTCGTAGTACTGTTTTTTGTAACGCAGAGTAGCTATTTTATGTGCTTTCCTTGCATTTCTTGTCAAACTGTGAGAGATATGCACAAAGTCTTTCTGTATAATTTAAACAGATTTTGAATAGAATGTCAATTTTTTTATAAAGAATCATACATCCGAAATGTTTTTATATTTTTCAAACACGAACGCTGTTTTTATACCGGCTGTTCATTTGACAACTTTTCAGCAGAATATCTCGAAAAGTATGAAAGATATAGAAGAAGTGTAAAACACGTGTCGAAGGCAGTATCAGTTCTTTATTTGGATGGCGTTTTCAAGGTCATTTGAAGGTCAACTTTGTTTTTTCAAATGGAAACCTATATTTTTTATTATGGGATCTTATTGTACGTAGAAAGACCAGCAATTCTTCAATTCTTTCTTTTTTGAAATACCTACTTTGAATACCTTCTTTCATCATACCATCTTCCCCCTCGTTCAGGTCAATATGAGACAGCGAATTTTCTAATTTCAAGTTCAGATTCGAGATCAGCGACCCTAAAAACGGCCTAATACCAATTTTCAAGCAGAACCATTCATTTTTTAATGTATATGTCCGCCATATTGGATCCGCCATTTTGTTTTTTCTAATTTGAAGTTCAGATTCGTGGTCAGCGACCCCAAAAACGGCCTAATACCAATTTTCAAGCAGAATTAATAATTTTTTAATGTATATGTCCACCATACTGGGTCCGCCATTTTGTTTTTTCTAATTTCAAGTTCAGATTCGTGATCAGCGACCCTAAAAATGGCCTAATACCAATTTTCAAGCAGAATTAATAATTTTTTAATGTATATGTCCACCATACTGGGTCCGCCATTTTGTTCTTTCTAATTTCAAGTTCAGATTCGTGGTCAGCGACCCCAAAAACGGCCTAATACCAATTTTTAAACAGAATTAATAATTTTTTAATGTATATGTCAGCCATATTGGATCCGCCATTTTGTTTCTTCTAATTTCAAGTTCAGATTCGTGATCAGCGACCCTAAAAACGGCCTAATACCAATTTTCAAGCAAAACCAATAATTTTTTAATGTATATGTCAGCCATATTGGATCCGCCATTTTGTTTCTTCTAATTTCAAGTTCAGATACGTGGTCAGCGACCCCAAAAACGGCCTAATACAAATTTTCAAGCAGAACCAATAATTTTTTAATGTATATGTCAGCCATATTGGATCCGCCATTTTGTTTCTTCTAATTTCAAGTTCAGATACGTGGTCAGCGACCCCAAAAACGGCCTAATACAAATTTTCAAGCAGAACCAATAATTTTTTAATGTATATGTCAGCCATATTGGATCCGCCATTTTGTTTCTTCTAATTTCAAGTTCAGATACGTGGTCAGCGACCCCAAAAACGGCCAATACTAATTTCCAAGCAGAACCAATAATTTTTTAATAAGTTGTGAAGTTTCGACCACGTTTTGGCGATTTGGGACCACTGTGCGACGCGACGAACAGAAGTCTACCTGAAGACGATCGGAGCGGGCACGCAGAACTTGATGAGAATCTTCTGGATGTTGTTGTGGAGCGTCTTCTCGTCCAGGTACCAGGACGTCTGATCGTGTGCCGAGGGTCCAGCTGTGGGATCCGGGGCGCCGCAGTAGCTGTTGATGGTGCTCGGTTGCACCGACAACAACTCGTCGAGAAGACGTTGAGCTGTCGGCAGTATCTGCTGCGGCAGCTCGCTGATCAGATACTGCGCGAACTTCTGTAGTTGTTCCCGGTGCAGTCGTGACAGGGATTCGCTAACCGGAGCTCTCAGACATACTTGCGTTGGCTAGAAGGCAGACAAGATGAATTTTTCAAAAATCGTATCACCATGTCGCCGTTCGATCACGGTGCAGCGATGTTCAAATTTCTTTAGCTTTCCAAGATGGGGTTCTCGGAGATCGTTGTACGATTTCCGAAGACCCCGAGGGATTCTTTCCGTACCATGTGTATCCTGTGGAGGCATACTGCGACCACATGGGCGCACCAATAGGCCTTCGAGGAGCAGGTGCAGGTGCAGGACGTGATTTTCCGCCGATCGAACGTGACGGCTACGTTGAACTGCGGTCTGTCGCCATTCAGCATCGCCTGTGGCTGCACGGTGGCGCTTAGGTGGAATCCTGGGCAAAGAAAAAGATTGTTTAAACAAGAACTATAAATTAGATGCTGTGCCGAAAGTGGTCCTGGAGAACGAAGCATCTCGAACTTGGTCCTCCAACAAGCTACAGTGTTCACTCTATGTACAGGGTGTCCACGTAACACTTTTCACGATTTTTCAAGTACTTGCGATAATCGGACAAACAAATATTTTCAACGAAAGTATTGTCAAGGTCACCTTCATTTTTTAAAATGGCACTTTTCATTTTGGACTTAACAGTATTATAGCCCGTACCAAGACGAATTCAACGACCTGGTATGCCATGACCTTCGGATGACCTTGAAGGCAAAGAAATGAAAATTTCAACGAGAAATGACAGTCTGCTGAATGGGTGATAATAACTATGGCTTGGCCGCCTCGGTCCTCTGATTTGTCACCACTTGATTTTTTTCATGGGGTCATTTACAGTCGATAGTTTATGCTGTTCCAATACAAAGTAAGGAACATTTAAAGCAGCGAATTCGTAGAGCATGCGAAGAACTTCGCTACGACACTATCGTAAGAGCAGCCAATGCAAACTTGCTACGTAGAACGGAATTGTGTCTACAACAACATGGATCACATTTCGAACATTTGATGTGACTTTTTCACGAAATCGTTTGCATTCATTTAGTCAAGGTTCCTGAATTGAATGCAATTTCGAGTCTTAATAATAAACACAAGTTATTATCGCCCGTTCAAGCA
Source organism: Halictus rubicundus (assembly GCF_050948215.1). Taxonomy (NCBI): domain Eukaryota; kingdom Metazoa; phylum Arthropoda; class Insecta; order Hymenoptera; family Halictidae; genus Halictus; species Halictus rubicundus. Next base: position 5,440,756 of record NC_135161.1, on the reverse strand, counting down.
GACTGTCATTTCTTGTTGAAATTTTGATTTCTTTGTCTTGAAGGTCGTCCGAAGGTCATAGTATACTACGTCGTTGAATGCGTCTTTATACGGACTATAATACTGTTAAGTCAAAAATACAAAGTGCCATTTTAAAAAATGAAGGTGACCTTGACAATACTAAAAGAAAAATGTCCCGAATTTTTTTATTGCAATATGTAGCCAATCGAAAAATGATCAACTTTTGTTGAAAATATTTGTTTGTCAGATTATCGTAAGTACTTGAAATATCGTGAAAAGCGTTACGTGGGACACCCTGTATATGTCGCCAAGGCCTCGATCATAAACGTCGCGGACACTCCGTAGGGGTGCCATAAACCGAGCAGTGACGGGTTTAACGGACTAAGCGTCCGCGTGGGGCCCCTTTCTTTTTTGTTAATAAGTAGACTGCGGATGTGTATGCAATTTTCAATTTTTCTAGAGAAATTTTCAGAAAGTGAAAGCACATGAAAATTTAATTTTTAGTGGGAATAGCCTTTGCAGATACAAAATCCATAAAAATCGCCCAAAATTCTATCGTATTTTGTTCTCGGATTTTTTGACAATTTTTACGAGCCATAAACGCATAAAGTTCCGCAGTCTACTAACAAGTTTATGAGAATTTTCTTGCAACTTCTATTTCTAATTTGAGTTTGAGAGCCCCAAAATTTTTACCGCTTGGGGCCCCACTTGACTTGAGCCGCCACTGGACCCGAGGCCTCTAGAGCTTCGCTGTCCTTTTCAAAGAATAGTATCTCCTGGCCGATATATGTCCGTGGCTAGACCCGTGTTTTGGACATATATCGAGTAAACGCTGTACAGTGAATTCTCGATGTATGTCAACAACACGTCAGCGTTGTGTATAGTCCAGGAGACATACCCGAGTGTTAATTAACTCGAGTGATAATTCCGCGACGTTTATCATCCAGGCCTTGGCGACATATACAGAGAAATCACTGTATACTCAATCTAGACATATTTCAGACATCATTTCTCGGTCCTGATCCAACCGGTACTAATAATCGAGAATAGAGTAAGATAACACTGTCCAACAAAATTAAACTTTTTTCGAGTTTTGCAATACCTGTTGGGTGATTCTTATACACTTTGTCATCCTAAAACCGAATCTGAAAGTAGAATTGCTCCATCACGCAACGTTTTCGAAAAATTTTGGTTTTTGTAAAAATGCCCGATTTTGATACGAAACGACGTGTTACGCAAAAACTAAACACGCGAGAAAGTTCAAATTTGAGTCAAGAGATAGAGGGGACTCTCCTCTACATACTCATATAGTCAATTATATTTTTATGTACTTCCTAATAGTTGTAAATGGTTGTTAAAGTTTGAAAGACATACTTGAGTGGTACCAACGTCGACTACGCATAGCGACGGCCCTGGCGAGTCGCGAAAAGGCTGCAATGGCCGTCTGGCGCGAACGCGTCGCGCACACGCTGTCAATTAACATTTTCTGATCCTTCTCGTACATTAAGGGAACCAAATACTTTTCGTGAATGGTTTCTTTACCAGAAATGTCTGTAGAATGCATTCCTGTATAGTAAATTCCTGCTAGATAAAGGATTTTTCACATAAATACAAAAATAGAGCGTACAAAGTACCCGCGTCGGCACATTTTCAAACTTTAACAACCATTTACAACTATTAGGAAGTACATAAAAATATAATTGACTATATGAGTATGTAGAGGAGAGTCCCCTCTATCTCTTGACTCAAATTTGAACTTTCTCGCGTGTTTAGTATTTGCCTAACACGTCGTTTCGTATCAAAATCGGGCATTTTTACAAAAACCAAAATTTTTCGAAAACGTTGCGTGATGGAGCAATTCTACTTTCAGATTCGGTTTTAGGATGACAAAGTGTATAAGAATCACCCAACAGGTATTGCAAAATTTTTTTGGTGTTGGACAGTGTAATTGGAGACAATTCGTATACGAAATTGCGAATTTCGGCCAGGCTTTCAGGAACGAGGCGAATCGTTGGGCGCGCTTTCTTCGACATTGAGTAACAATAGCCGCAGGATCGCTGACAAACGGGTTTGCAAAAGCCATGAAACGTCGCGCGGCTGTTTCCCATTGCCGCGTAAATTAGCTCCGTGGAAATGAACCGTCCCGGGCAAACACCATGGAATTAGGGAAATTAGATTCGTCGACCACGATCTTTCCCGCAGCCGCCGTCGTCGCCGCGCCGACAGGAAATTGTCTTCTCGGAAGAAACTGTCTCTCGGCCATGGAATGGGAAATAAATATATTATGGGATAATGGAGCTCTCTCTCTCTCTCTCTCTCTCTCTCTCTCTTCTTCTCTTGTCACGTTTGTTCTCCGAGACAAAGGTAAAACAAATTGGAGTTCGCGCGACGCTCGATTCCCTCGCTAATTGATCGCAGAGAAAGAGAGAGAGAGAGAGAGAGAGAGAGAGAGAGAGAGAGAGAGAGTCCGGGGCTCTCCGTTGTTCCGCTCGTTTCCTCCCATCGATCCGACATTAAATTCGTTTCAGCGTCGGTTTACAGAGAGACGGATAGATGGAGGATTCTGCGACATCGTTCGACGATAGGGAAACGTCAGGGTCAGGTTTCCAATTATCCCGTGGTGGCCGCGGTTCTTCCCCCCCCCCTTCCCCCCGTGTACCAGAAATTCGCACAATGCTTACCGGCGCAAGAATCGCGGATAAGGAGCCGTTCGATTTTTCACAGGACTCGTCACCGTTCTCGTGACTGTCGGTCTACGGAGAGTCATAAATTGGCTAACCGCGGTGACACTGTTGCCAGGCTGTTCGAGAGGAAGATTCTGCGAAGAAGCAAGATCCACCGATCCACTTACCGATCTGCAGAGTGTCCTTGACGCTCCTCTGCCGAAAGAGGTACTCTCCCCGCTGGAACTCGTCCGCGTTCCCGTTCGCGAGACAGGAATAGAGTCTGATGTCCTCCTCGTTGTCCGGGAAGCTCCAGAAAGCTATCCTGAGCTGAAGCTGCTCGGGAACAGGTGGATAAACGTGTTCCACTAGCTCGAACGGTATGTGCGACGCCACGCAACGCGCCGCGAGCTCGCATAGCGTCGGTACCGCCTGTCCATCTGCGAAAAACAATAACGGTTCAATAACAATTCGACCATGATTATAAAGAAAAAAAAATATATTATCCATCGATCGGTTTAACGCTCCAAGCTGTGAAACACAAGAACAACATTTTCTTACCGGACGCCTCGTTATCGAGAAAATCCGGTTCCAAAGAATCGGCCGACGCGTCTGACCATGGTCGGCCAATTCTACTTACTGCCAGTATGTGCAACAGAGCGCTCGAAGCGGACGGACTTTCGGACTCATTTTCCTCGAGACCGAAGCATTGAACTAAAAAATGTTGCTCTTGATTTTCGATTTGTTTTTGCACGTTTTATAGGACTGTCGTCCCGTTGTTGGCACTTTCCGCGTTGTTTAACCCCTTGCACTACTATTTATTATTAGAAATTCTTCGTCGTGCAGAATTTCGTAGAAAAAAAATTATAGTTCATATTTATTGTACGTCTATGTTTTCTACAAACGATATACATATCAACTACAACAAAATAGAATTTTATTTCAGTTTAAAGGAAATTAATAACTAGACTGCGGATCTTTATGCGAAATAAAATTTTTGTACCAGGATTGCAATGAACTGAAGTGAAATAGAAACTTATTTTCCTTGTTATTATGTTTAGCAGATTGAGAATAATATAATAGTATGTTTAAAATTTTCTAATATTTCTGCTACTTAAAATTATACCTACTAATTATTGTCGTAAATGCATAATATCCGCAGTCTATTAATAACATATATCTTTATTAGACTCAGTTCAGAATCTTCATCACGTGGCTGACTCGATATTGTAGGGCAAGGGGTTAACGTTGAAAGCGCATAGAAAACACGCTTGTAAGAGAAAATCGGTATGTGTCGCTTCCGATCGGAGATTGCTTGAATTATATAATTTGTGCCCTAAGAGAGCGCGTTTCAAAAGGGAGCATCTTTCGAAAGGGAGCTCGTGTTTGGGAAGAGAACGAGCAACTTTCTAGAGCCCCAGCCGCTTGATAAACGCGTGGATGCGCGTTTCACACGGAAAAGCACGCGAATACGCGAATACGCAAAAAGTGACGAGGCTGCATCGATCCTCCGGGGAACAGGGCGCGACGGTACGGGGGTTAGGGGGCGGAAGGGGACGGTACGAAGCCGCCGAAAAAGCTAATACAGCGGGAGCTAGCGGGGAACGAAGTTCGCAAAGTCCCCGACGACAAACAACGAGAACAATTTCTCGGAGAACGAGAGGAACAGAGGGGAAGAGAGTGAGAGAGGGAGATAGAGTTCTATTTGCCAATTCGATGCGTGGCCTGAATGAACCAAGACCAAGATCGAAGTGAGAGCCGTTCCGATAATAAACATCGTTACTGGCCGACGTCGATAACTTTATTAATACCCGCGGCGCTGGCTCCCGTCGTTCTCCGAGAAATCTCGTGTCGCAGACGCGATTAATATCGATGCGATTTCTTTGTAGCCAGCGAACGCCGCGACGCCGCGTCTTTGACCCATCGCACCGCGATTTCATTTCGATTTCTCCGAGCGAAACAACACCACTGCTTAACCCCTTGCGCATTGCGCTAATAACTTCTTCGCTTTTCCCCTTCGTGTTTGTTCACTGGCAATAATTCCTCTCCCTATTAAATGTAATTTTTCCTGGTTTTATGTAGCCGTGGTTAATACAGGAACGTGCTGTTTAGTTGCTCGAGCAATCGATTAACTCGATGCAAGAAATTGCATCTCTCCTGATTTTCTAAAGCAGCCTGGCGCACTGCAGAAACTTACAGCTTTTTTGCATTACGCTAAACAATAGAAAAAGTTTTGAAAATCAGGGACCAAAAATAACAGTTATTCTAAAATTTTCTACGATAAACGTCGTTAATACAAAGTTGGTTATTATTCAAATTTAAGATAATCTACACAAAATATAAAGACAAAAATTCGAAGAGCAAAATGATTAAAAAATCTCGATTTTGTACTTTTTGGTTACAAATAACAGTCATCAGAGTCCGAAAAATAGGGTCCTCCTGGATAACTATTATCGATGAAGAAAAACTGTTACGATTGTTCGAAGCAGTTATCGATGAGAGAAGTTCATTTCGATCACTCATAACAGTTATCAATGAGAGAAATTTATTTTTATCGCTCATAACAGTTATCAATGAGAGAAGTTCATTTCGATCACTCATAACAGTTATCAATGAGAGAAATTTATTTTTATCGCTCATAACAGTTATCAATGAGAGAAGTTCATTTCAATCGCTCATAACAGTTATCAATGAGAGAAGTTCATTTCAATCGCTCATAACAGTTATCAATGAGAGAAGTTCATTTCGATCGCTTTATAACAGTTATCAATGAGAGAAATTAATTTTTATCGCTCATAACAGTTATCAATGAGAGAAGTTCATTTCGATTGCTTTATAACAGTTATCATTGAGAGAAGTTCATTTCGATTGCTTTATAACAGTTATCATTGAGAGAAGTTCATTTCGATTGCTTTATAACAGTTATCAATGAGAGAAATTTATTTTTATCGCTCATAACAGTTATCAATGAGAGAAATTCATTTCAAGTGCTCATAACAGTTATCAATGAGAGAAGTTCATTTCAATCGCTCATAACAGTTATCAATGAGAGAAGTTCATTTCAATCGCTCATAACAGTTATCAATGAGAGAAGTTCATTTCGATCGCTTTATAACAGTTATCAATGAGAGAAATTAATTTTTATCGCTCATAACAGTTATCAATGAGAAGTTCATTTCGTTCACTCATAACAGTTATCAATGAGAGAAATTAATTTTTATCGCTCATAACAGTTATCAATGAGAGAAGTTCATTTCGATCGCTTTATAACAGTTATCAATGAGAGAAATTTATTTCGATCACCCATTACAGTTATAGATGATCGAATTTCTTTTCACTTGTTCATAATAATTATTGATGAGGAAATTCATTTCAGTTGCTTATTTAATTACTGAGTTGTCTACTCTGTTTCGGATGGAGCAAGCCTGTGAAATTCATTGAGAAGGTTTCGCACAACAAGACGAATCAAGACCCCATAAGGACAAGACAAAATCTGGAAAAAATCTTTCAAAATTTTTTCAACTGGGGAAATCAGAAATATAGACTCTCGTATCTATCAAAACCAGCGTGCATAATTCACGCTGTGCCTGCAACTCAGGTTAGCGTTGAACGAACCTTTTCTGCGCTAAAATTAACGTTAAATAATTTGCGGTGTAATTCGTCAGGAGAAAATTTGGGAAAACTCATGTTTGTGACATTAAATTTTGATTGTAGCAATTAATTTTATGAATAAAAAATTTATGAAATAATTGATTGTTTACCATTTGAGAGTTGTACTATTTAATAATAACTATTACAATTTTCCTCCATCAATAACTGTTATGAGTGATCGGAATGAACTTCTCCCATCGATAACTGTTATGAGCAATCGAAATAAATAGATGTCATTGATAACTGTTACGAGCAATCGAAATAAATTGATCTCATCGATAACTGTTATGAGCGAAAGAAATGAATTCTGCTATCGATAACTGTTATCAGTGATCGAAATAAATTTCTCTAATTGATAACTGTTATGAGCGATCGAAATAAATTTCTCTCATTGACAACTGTTATGAGTGATCGAAATGTACTTCTCTCATTGATAACTGTTATGAGTGATTGAAATAAAATGTCATTCATAACTGTTATGAGCGATTGAAATAAATTTGTCATTCATAACTGTTATGAGCGATCGAAATAAATTTCTCTTATCGATAACTGTTATGAACGATCGAAATAAATTTCTCTCATCGACATCTGTTATGAGCGACCGAAATAAACTTCTCTCATCAATAACTGTTGTTAGCGACCGAAATAAATTTCTCTCATTGATAACTGTTATAAGCGATCGAAATGAATTTCTCTCAACGACAACATTTACCAACAAGAGAACAAATTTTCGGTTACTTATAAACCTTGTTTGTAACCAATACGATTTTAGTCGATGAAATACTTGTTATTCCATGACTGTTTTTTCTCTTTGGTTATGATACTTATGGTCTCTGGTGAAAATTGTTGGTAAAAATTAAGTTGGGGACACAATAAAAAGACGGATGGACGTCGCTTCAGAATGACGTGGGCAAGCGAGACAGAGAAAGAGAGTGAGGGAGAGAGAAGGCAGGCCCGGTGTGCGGTCGATCGATCGGCCAAATATTTGCATGAAAAACAAAGGGGGGAAGATTAATGGAAATTTTTGCAAAGTGCCCGACGCATCGGCCCCCGGGAGCAATCGGTAGAATTTCCCGGGCTTTCGCCGAGGAACACAATCGGCTCGGGGAAAATTGCGTTGTACAAAAAAAAAAATAAAAAAGAAAACCGAATATTTTCTCTATTCGATCAACGACCATCAGGAGATTCGTCCTGAAATTTCACCGGTGCGAGAGATCGATCGATAGACTCGTTCGAGACATAACAGAGGCAGCTGCAGCCGCCGCAGCAGCAGCAGCGGCAGCATAACCGACGTCATCCGAGTCTCGATTTCCTTGTAACCGGGGATCGAAGAACGCCGACACAACGTTCGGTTTCTGCCCTGCGGATGCTCGCTAATCAAATAGAAATTGAATTTCCATTAATAACGGGGCCCCGTGCCGTGGTAACGTCATTTCCGTTGGTATCGAGCGCCGGCTACGGAGAACCAGAAAGAGACGAAGAGGGACGACGCTACTTTTGTCTCTGTGGACGAGAGCGTTGCCGCACGGCAAATGAGATTAAAAGGATGAAACGAGGCCCGAAGATCGCGTTTTAGGATCAACTCGACTCGCTCCCGGGACCGTAGAAATTTTCTGTTTACCGCTATCGACGCATCCACTCTTTTTTTCTTTACCACCTGGTATGCAATCTTTGATCGAAGCCACGCGACACATCCGTCGCGTTCCTGTACGATAAGCGGTATTGAAACGGTCGAACGGATCGTGTGTAACCCCTTGCACTACGATTTATTTTACGGTTTCAATGATTAGAACTTTCTTGTAATTCGTAATTTGCTAAAAAGAAAAAAACGAGAAAATTAGGTACTACGTTCAGCGTGGATCAAAGAATAGTATCTCCTGGACGATATATATAGCTGGCAAGACCCGTGTTGTTGACATATAAAAGGATAAAATGTAGTTTAAAGACGGCTTGTTTTTCCTGTGATCGTTGGAATTTCCTGTTTACTGCCATCGAACGCCTCCGCACCCTTCTTTTTTCTCCCATGCTGACGGTGGCTGAAACTGTTGATTGAAACAGCAACCACGCTATGCAACAACGGGCGCACGGCCCCCCCGGCCGGACCGCATAAATTCCGCGGTCGTAATACTTTTATGATTCCATTTCCATTATTTATCGGGTCGATGGAAACTGGAGCGGATCGATCGCGATAAAACGAACGCGTGAAAAACGCGCGCGCGCGAGCGCTCCTCCACCCTCTTTCTAGGCTTACAAGGCTCTACAACCCCCAGATAGGAGTCCCTTGTTTTGGCAAAGAACATGCAATCTTATTTGCAACAATTCCAAGATCAGCGTGTTTCCAAAAATTTCGTCAGTTCCTCCGAGTTTATCAAAGATCCCTTTACCGAGGATCAGGAAGAGTCAGAAGCAGAGAGATACAGAGAGAGGGGAGAGAGAGAGAGAGAGAGAACTCGTCTTCTTTAGAGCATCGAAATCACCGTAATAGGCGCACGTTCCGCCTGTAAATTTCGTATTAAAGCGGCCGAAGAGGCCGTCGGATGAGCCTCGGAGATCCTCTGAATCCGAGTTGGAACGTCCTGATAAATCCTCGTCGAGGATGGACGTCACGTGGCCCGGAAGATCCTCAAAATCGGAACGAGTTCCGTAAGCCGCAGAAGCAAACTTTCCGGGATCCTTTGAGCGACTCTGACTTATGACAGTGAACGAGCATCTCCGGGCAATCAGGACATCTTCGAATCGAAGGATGACGACTAGTACGGACCTCAAAGGACGTCGAGAGGAAATCTGCAGCGGGAGAATTTTCGAAGCGGTCGCGCAGGATCTTTGGAAGATCTTAACACACGGATGGTCAGTGCTACGGTACGACGAATCGAGAGATCTTTGGGGAAAGGCGATCGTTGCAGTCGAAAATCCTGTTTGCGATGCAATCTGCACCGTCCTGCGACCGTAGCCATCGTTATATTACACGCTATTTGATGCTCGAACTTCTGCGAGTTCTACGCCTATGGCGGAGTCATTTCTGACCCCGACCGATGTACCTTTCATTACAGTTCTCTTTCGATATACGGCTTTCGCCGTATTTCGGATGAAGAAAAAGAATAGGGGACAGCGAGTTTCTTATTTCGAAATAAAGGGTGTCGTCTTATATCGGAATAAAATTGTACAGTGATTTCTCTATATGAGTCGTTCACAGGCCAAATCGATTAACTCCACTTTTTGAAATATTCTAGATTTAGGTGTCAAAGCACTTGGTTCAGTCATAACATTTTTTTATTTATACAAATTTTCTCAAATAATACAGATTAACACCATTAACCCATTGACTGCCAAACTAGAAACCTCAAACATTCCACAAAAACAAAGTAAGTTATTTAATGAAATAAAAATTGAAAAAAATGAAATGTATGATAGTGAGTAGTCCTTCAACTTTCTTGCATTTTACAAATCCTAATTAAATTTGGTGCATTGAATATATTACGGTAAAAATTCATTTTAAAACCTGGACAAATAATTCCGTCACCCAGATATGGGTGACGTGGCAGTCAACGTGTTAAACAACAAAATTTTTTGGTCACCGAATAATACATCATTTATTTCAGAAGCCATTTTGATTAACTCTGTAATCTAATGTAAATCGTTGCAATAATGAAATCCGCAATAGCAATCTGCAAGTTCTTAAGCAACAGTGCTGCCGCCTGGCAGGAACTAACAGAACTAACTGCTACAGAAGCAAGTACTTGTGAATTATTATTAAACAATTATTTCAGTTTAAGTGTCAGCTCTTTTTAGAAATACAAATATACCGTTACATGTCAAGATGGATGAGACGAACAATAATTGTTTGGATCCGGAAAATGCTGAATCTGACGGTTCTTCAACACTATTTATAAGCAGAAATCTTGGCTCAAGAAAAAGGTTATGTATTTCTAGTAACTCGAAAATAAATCGGGACTTGAAAATAAAAATAAAAATCTTTTAAAAGATGTAAAATAATGAACTTTTTCTGCAACAACAAATATAACTTGAAGACTGATTTTGATGTTATTACTTCTTTTTCACTTATCAAATCGATCAACTCTCTTAGTCACCCAAAAGTTGTGATATTAATAACGATTACACCAAGGCTATTCTATCTTATTCATTCTACATGTCTCTATGTGAAAGCTACATATGTATTTAAACATTATACAATGTTTATTTCAACTTTTATTTTAAAGGGAATTTTTAAAAACAATGTATATTGTTTCATCACGTCTCTCCACTTTCTGTTTTATGGAGTTAATCGATTTGAAATGTGAGGGGCTCATATATGTCGCCAAAGCCTGGATGATAAACGTCGCGGAATTATCCCCACTATCGCGGGGTATATCCTCGGATGTCTAAGAGTGTAAACATAACACGGGTCGGGTATGTCTCCTATACGATACAAGACACTGACAAGATCCGTGTTGTTGACATATATCGAGAATTCACTGTACACATTGACGGGCGGGCTTATCCCCACCATGACGGGTCATGAATGACTCCGGCATAGCATACGGAGGGTTAACACTAAAGCTATCAGCGCCAGTCAAAATGACCGGTTCCAGATTTTTTATTTGACAATTACTGAAATTATAAAGATGTTTTCGTGGGAAGTGATTAAATAAATATATTTAGTAGAGTATGTATTGTAACACGAACCGCGCAAAATCCAAATAAATTCAATCTCGTCATTTTTATTCGACAATATGTACAGGGCCACCATAGCGTGATTCTACACCTCTGGATCGGTGGAAATCTGTTAAAAAAATGCACCGCAAAATTCATCTTGACCTTGGAAATCAAGGTTAAAGTGTCGAAACATTTTCTTTTATTGCATCGTGTAGTACTCATCACTCAAATTTTTCGACACTTTGACCTTGATTTTCAAGGTCAAGATCAATTTTGCGGTTCATTTTTTTCGAGATATATAATTTTTATACACCCTGTACACTCTCGCTCACAAGTCTTAGGACAGTAATCATTTTTGACCTTAATTTTCGAGGTCAAAATGTATTTTGCGCTGCATTTTTTCCACAGATCCCCACCGATCCGGAGGTGTAGAATTACGTTATGATGGTCGTGACATATAATTTTTATACACCCTGTACAAGTCACTTTGAAGGGGGCCGGTGGGAATTTGGCCTTGACTGTCACGCTATGTTACGCTGTGCCTTTTTTCTAGACATTTTACGTCTTAAATAAGTAAGTAATCAATTAAAAATGCATACCACCGTGTTTGTAAATGTCTTTGCTACGTCTGACCAGAGCCTTTTTTCGATACGAACACTAAATCTCTCGAAATTAAGAGAATCTCTGCAATATACGTATATGAACTTGCAAAATCAAAAGGGTCAAAATCTTGTCAAATTGACGCTTCAATATTGCAATGAGCAGTTTAAAAGTGGTCACTTGTGTTTCCTAAAAGTCCAATCTACGTCTGTCCAGACCCCAAATTGCGAATTTCTATCTGATCGTTGAGTAATTTGTAATATTCGGCAGAAAACTCGCTTTCTGAGGCAAGTGTGACGTCACAAGATGGCTGCCGCAGAGAGATTCTCTCTGCAATATACGTATATAAACTTGCAAGGGTCAAAATCTTGTCAAATTGGCGCTTCAATATTGCAATGAGCAGTTTAAAAGTGGTCACTTGTGCTTCCTAAAAGTCCAATCTACGTCTGTCCAGACCCCAAATTGCGAATTTCTATCTGATCGTTGAGTAATTTGTAAGATTCGGCAGAAAACTCGCTTTCTGAGGCAAGTGTGACGTCACAAGATGGCTGCCGCAGAGAGATTCTCTTAAGGCTCGGTAGGTTTAGCGTTCAGGTACTAACGCGGAGCGAAGTCAACATTTCAGTTGAACAGATTGAAAGGTTGTCGAACAAAGAGAATTTCACGGTCACCATAGAAGTCTCGAAGTCTTGTGTGCGAGTCACCGACGCAATCCCCGTTCCCAGCATTTGCAGCCGGCAAACGATCTAATCTCTAATGGCGACGCAGGTAGAGCAGGTGTCCCGAGTCGCAAGATGTTCTCTCGAGAAGAAGGCAAACCCCGGAGGGTGCCCGCATCGACGGGACCTGTATGGGAGAAGGGGACTGTGTTCGAAAGACCAGGATGTTAAAAATCGTCGAGAAAATCGATCCGTCTGGACGACGGGAATTTCGATCGTAACGATCGTTCCTCGACCACACGGTTTCTTCCTTAACTCGGTTTCGAGTTTTCTGGGGATGTTCGAGGATTGAATGGGGTGATGGATGGTGCAGAGGCTAATCGGCACGGCACACCCCCTCCGATATCTGCGCCGGGGATGCCTGGGAAATCAGTCGGCATTGAATTACCGTTTCCAGGGAGAGTCAAGCCCCGGGATATCGCTCTCAAGAAGGAAATCTGGTCTCGATCGTCGATCCAGGCGAGAGTCGCACAGTGGCGAGTTTCGTCGAAATCCTGGCCAAAATTGGACGAAAAGTTATTTCGTTACAATAGTGCAATTTGTTTTAATAAAATTACAGATTTCTGTATATATGTCGTCAAAGCCTGGATGATAAACGTCGCGGAATTATCCCCACTACCGCAGGGTATACCCCGTGAAGGGCCACGAAGTTCGAAAGGTAAACATAATACGGCTGGGGTATGTCTCCTGGACGATACATGGCGCTGACAAAACCCGTGTTGTTGACATATATCGAGAATTCACTGTATACAGTGATTTCTCTATACAGGGATAATCGATAGAATGCCACGATTAGTTCAAGCGGATGTATTGATGAAAAGAAAATATTAATAATCGAACCGAGTCTATTCAAAATGTAAACAATGTGCTTCAATCCTAAATAATCTGTTACAGTAGATGCAAAAAGACATGCGGTAACGCATAAAAGGAGCCTGCACTATGTTTAATCCTTAGCACTCGAATGGCGACCGCAAGGCGCCACTAAAAATTGCTGTACCATTATTCAAAATATTTTTTACATTATTAAATTTGTTTCTACTTAATAAATTACTAAACACTTCAATATTGTACGAGCACATTGCCCCATTTTCGTATGTACAACATGAAAAAAATATACAGGCTGAGGCATTTAAAACCGGCCACCTGTATAACTTGGTTGCTATTGGTGATAGAAAAAAACGCATCAGGCCAAAATTATTTGGTATCGAGGGGCTGATTATCCGATGTTACAACAATAGTTTTTTGATAGGTGGAGACGTCAAGGAGATATGAAGGTCATCGGAGACAATTTCAACGATGTAGACCTTCAAGGTCATTCAAGGTCATAAACGTTAGCAAGTAGGAAGAATATAAACTCACTGTGAATGCTACGTAATGAGATATTTTCTTTATTATTAATACTAGAACTACCCAGCAATACATGCGACTGACGTATATTGCTTTGTAACAGTGACAAGACTGTGCCGATTCAGACTTCATACAACTTTTATTGTAACATGTGCTTCAATGAAGAGGTTCATTAAAAAATTTCCGATGAAAACATTTTTACAATTTCAGTAATTGTAAAAGAAAAAATTAGGAACCAGTCATTCTGACTGGTCCGGTACTTCTAGTGTTAAAGCAATCGAACCGAGTCAATTCAAAATGTAAACAAAGTGCTTCAATCCAAAATAATCTGCTACAACAGATGCAAAAAACGATGACCAGCCACAGAAAGACAGTGTCCGAAGGTTCGCCCACTGATGATTGCATTGTGCATTAAAGTGTGCGATGATCAATAGCAGCACAGGCTCCTTTTACGCGTTCCTTCATGTCTTTTTGCAATCTGTTGTAACAGATTATTTTGGATTGAAGCACATTGCTTACATTTTGAGTTGACTCGGTTCGATTGCTTTAATAATAAACAAAATATCCCATTACTTAGCATTCACAGTGAATGTATATTCTTCCTCCTTGTTAACGTTTATGACCTTGAATGACCTTGAACGATTATATCGTTGAAATTGTCTCGAGAAGCGCTACAATTGTAGGAGTTCAATAATATGTGGTTCCATTTAAAAAAACAGACGATGACCTTCATATCTCCTTGACGCCTCCACCTATCAAACAACTAGTAACATCGGATAATCAGCCCCTCGATACCAAATAATTTTGGCCTGATGCGTTTGTTCCTATCACCAATAGCAACAAAGTTATTCAGGTGGTCGGTTTGAAGTGCCTCACCCTCTGTATACAGGGTGTCCCACATAACACTTTTCACGATTTTTCAAGTACTTGCGATAATCTGACAAACAAATATCAATATGATCAGTTTTCGATTGGCTATGCATTGCAATAAAAAGAAGTTCGAAAAAATTTTTTTTAGTATTGTCAAGGTCTGAAAGGTCAAATGAAAATTTCAACAAGAAATGACAGTCATGTGGGACACCCTGTATATATTTTTCATGTTATACATACGAAAATGGTGGAATTTACTCGTACAATACTGAAATGTTTAGTAATTTATTGAATGCGAATTTAATAATGTAAAAAAAATATTCCAGTAACATCGGATAATCAGCTCCTCGATACAAAATAATTTTGGCCTGATGCGTTTTTTCCAATCACCAATAGCAACCAAGTTATTCAGGTGGTCGGTTTTAAGTGCCTCACCCTCTGCATAGAAGGGAAATATTCTAAGTCGTAAGAAATTTTTCGTTTTGAAGATCAAATAGCTTCGAGTGCAAAGGGTTAAAATTGCAAGAATATTTTACCGCGGTATTGAATTATCTAAACAAAAATTTGTTCGATCGAAAAGAGCTACAGACAATGATATAAATAACAATAACGTTGGTGCAAGGGCTAATGTCAAAGCTCATTGTTAAGAAACTTGTTCCACGCTTGTGAAATTCTGATCAAAAGCTGAAAATCCAAGTGTTTGTATTTCGGCCATCTTAAAGTGAAACGATTAAAAATTGAGGAAACGGCAGGAGGGTACGTTCTGAGGGAAAAGTTCATGTTTTCGTGTGTACGAAAGGGGGGCCAGCAGGGGCGGAGAGGAGAGGTTCCTGGCACGGATCCTGCTCATATTTCAGGATCCTTTTCTGCCGGTGCAGCCTGGAAAAGGGGTCTCCAGCAACCCCCGCCGCGAAAACGAGGACAAAGAGCCATTTTGCCGTAACGCGATATGTCACGTTGCCGGCAGAAACCCACCCCCGCTTTTTCTCCGAAGGCCGAGTCAGGGGGTGGCACACAGGGGTCGTCGTCGTCGAGTCGAAAGGGGAGCGAAGGGAGGCTTTTCTGTGTCACCGATTTAATCCTGCCCGAACACGATTCCTGCGTTCGTTCCTTATCCTGGATATCATCCTCTCCTTAACCCTTTAACACCCTACCGCATCGTTTCACCTTTTTCCGCTTTAATGGTTCCCTGGGAGAAGAAGAAAATTCACATTTATCTGGCCGCGTTTGCAGCGACCATCTTGCATCCGGATTAAAACCGTCCCGGACCCACAGTGGCGAGTTTCGCTGACATCCTGGCACAAAGTACAGTGAATTCTCGATATATGTCAACGACACGGGTCTTGTCAGCGTCATGTATCGCCCAGGAGACATACCCGAGCCGCGTTATGTTTACCATACCTTTCGAACTTCGTGGCTCTTCACGGGTATACCCTGTTGCAGTGGGGATAATTGCGCGACGTTTATCATCCAGGCCTTGGCGACATATACAGAGTGATCGTTTCAAAACTTTCCAGCCCAATATCTCGAAAAGTATGAAAGATATTAAATTATATTTAATATTATTGGCATACGTTATTGGCATACACTCCCGTCCATAAGTTACCGAACACTGATTAAAATTTGGATGCAGACGATATTTTGTTACTAAAGGACCTATGTTAGGAAATAAAAATGGTGCTTATTAATATTTTCTAATGTAGAGAACATGTCAGTCAAATTGTATGTCAAAGATCTGACTCATATTTTCTTTTCATCAATACATCCGCTCGAACTAATCGTGGCATTCTAATTAATTTTTTAAATTTCAGTGGGATAATTACTTTCGAATTTATCTTCTAGAGCTGTTTTAATTTTAATAAGGCGCTGTTTTGATTTTGGCCACGCTTCTCTTATTCTATCTATCTCATCCCACAATTCTCAATGTCTTTTTTCCAACATTTATTCAAATTGTATATGTATATTTTTAATTTTGCATTCAAACATTATCGCATAATAGCTGCATATAAAAAAAAAATGAAACAATAAAATCAAGCCCGAAACTTGTATTCTTGTGTTATAATAATTACTAGACTGCGGATCTTTGTGCAAAATAAAAATTGTCTGCATCGATTACTCAGTAGAATGTTATTTCTTCACTTGCTAATTTTAATAGACGATAAAAATAGTACATTAACATTTAAAATTTTTTAAATTTTCCTACAATTCCAAATTTTATCTACACAATTTTGTTATAAATGCATACAGATCCACAGTCTAATAATTACCAATTAGCTAGAAGTAAGTAAGTGTCTTAAATATAAAAATATATCAAAATAAATGTATGTATTAAATATATTTACAAATTTAACAACTTTTAGAAACACATTCAGCTTAGTAAATATATTATTCCTCTAAATTTTTGAAAAATCATTCTTTCAATAAAATTTGGTTCAGTGCCTAAAGTGTTTTTTAGTCGTCAAAGAGTTCCGACGAAGAAGCCGAGAACCTATGCACATAGGCGCACGGACGCGGGCGACTTTAAACAATAATAACACGTGATATTGGCCGAGATTGGAAATAATTCTTACACGATTGTGTAGAAAAAAGTATACTGAAAATACTCCATTTTGTAAAATTCTATGATCTCGTATGATACAAAAGATATTCCTTGCGAAGTCTTGAGAATTTTGAAAATGTCCTACATTGCATCTGGCATAACATGTTTAATACATTATGAATAGTAATTTTTAATCGACAATGGCAATTTACAGCTAAGGATAAACCTTTCGTTTAAAAAGAATTGTAAGGAAAATATTAAAAAGGAACGTCAGGGCATCTCAAAGAAGAAAAGCAATTTTTTCCATGGGAAAGGCTATCTTCAAAACTTCCAACTTTAACCGTTTATTACAGTAATAGTATATATTAAATTTTATTAATTTTTTCATTTTCAAGGTTGATGGATATTTAGAAAGCAATAAGTGTTCAACATAAGTCAATACGAGACAGTTGATTTTTTCAAAATGCAAAATGTCACTAAATTTCCCGTTTTAGACACCACTGTGTGGCGTTCCATTCTTTCAGCTGGACAACAGGGGGTGAAGGAATTGATTATGCAAAGTACGCTAGTTAGGGTAGAAGTCGAGTGAGAGAATTGTTCGCCGGGGTCCAGCGCGTGCCAACGGATAATTCGATAGGTTCGGTAATCGAAGCGAAATTGGACCGGGTCGCAGGAAATCGAAATATAATTCCGCGTTCCCCGCTCGTTTTAACGAGCCACCGCCACCGCCAGCGCTAACGATTTTCGAAAACTGATACCCCCCCCCTCCTCGCCGCTGGCAATCTGTTCCCGATAGAGCACAGAACCCCCGAGGATGTACCTGTTGATGCGCAGCCCCCGCTCATCGCAAACGGTTCGTTCGATCGTTTCTCGGTCGATTCTCTGCCGATCGTGCTACCCCTTCATTCAACACTCCAAACAATCTTCCATGGAGAATACACTCTATGGCATTTCGGACCTCAACGATTCACAATTATTGCTATTTGTCAATTAAAACCGTACGCAACACGTTAAGGGACCCTTAACACTGTGTTCACGGGACCCGTCAAAATGGCGGGTTCTAGAATTCTTAACACGTTCGCGGACGTGAATGCTATAGCATTCATTTTCATAGTGATGCAAAATGACATGAATGCTACAGCATTCAAATTTTAAAGCCAATTTGTATTCATTTAATTTTATACAACCTTAAGTTTTTGTAATTAATATACATTTCAAAGTAATGACCAACTGTCATTACTAATGACAGTTAACTTATTATTATTGAGTATGTCTAATCAGATTTCGGATAGTACTAGTTTCAAGAAAAATTGCCTGTCTATTTTTGCAGCTCGCTGAAATGTTTACTGTCCGTGAATGTGTGAATTCACAATTATCGAAATTGTAAAGATACACGAATGAGACATTATTCAACAAATTTATTTCTTTGGGTGTACAGTGAATTCGCGATATATGTCGCCGAGGTCTGGATGATAAATGTCGCGGAAATATCTGCACTACCGCAGGGTATACTCCGTGAGGGGTCAAGATGATCGAGAGATGTCGTCGAGGAGTGTAATATAATACAAAGAATAGTCAGGATCTCGTCGACAGCATTTCCCGTTGTGACTTTGTCTAATACAATATAGGACGAATGTGTTTACACTCCTCAGCGACCGAGGCCTCAGCGCGGCGGCCAGAAACCGCTGTCCTTCTCTACGTTCGCCGCGGATCAAGTGACTCCTGGAGAATAAACGACATCCGTGTTGTTGACATACAGGGTGGCCCACATAACTCTGAACAGCTCAATATCTCGAAAACTATGCCATCGATTTTAAAGTTCTTAGTCTTAAATTGCATGGAACTGAAGGGCCTTTCTGACTACATAAACGTGAAGTGGCCTCCCTTCCCCTTTAACGGGGGAGGGGAGGTACCTTTGTCATTTTAAATGGAACCCCCTATAAAATGTTACATATTTAGATTCTACCGGAAAAAACAAGTCAATTTTGTCTGAAACATTTTTTTGTCAGATACTTCCATGATGAGATATGACAGTTTGAAGTTTCGAGTTGTAGGTACTTGAAGCGCTCGGAAATAGCGTTATGGAATTATACGCGCTTGAGTCCTTTGCTTATTCATGAAGAAACACAAACAATAATATTTACAATTCTTGAGTTTGACTCACTTATCTATGAAAACGTTTTCAGTTTAAAGCTATTATTCAAGCAGTAACATTGTGATTATGGCTACTTTTGACACAGAAGTGAATTATGTTATTAACGTTAGGTGAATGCCAAAAAAATTATCGGCGTGCAGCAGTGATGTTTTTTGAACGTTATAGGATCAAAAAATGTCATGCAACATTTCATAATTTAGAAAAGCGGCTTAGTACAACTGTCACTAATGAAAATAATAGTGCCAGTATTCTTGCTGCAATTACATTAAATCCTCATATTAGTCAACGTACACTTGCACAAACATCACATATTAGTCGTTCATCAATTCAACGAATTTTGAAACGGCAAAAGTATCATCCATATCACATGGTTTTATCACAAGAGCTTTCGATAGCAGATTACGATCACCGCGTAAGATTTTGTGAGTGGCTGCAGGGTGTTGTGGAAAATTACTTTTTGTGCAAAATACTTTTTTCCGATGAGGCCACTTTTATGAATTCATGGCATGTAAATAGACATAATCTGCATTATTGGGCCGTGGAAAACCCAAATTGGATGCGATGTGTTCCCTTTCAACATCGATGGTCTTTAAATGTTTGGTGTGGCCTAATAGAAGATTTTGTGATTGGACCTTATTTTTTTCAAGAAACTGTAACATCTGCAAGTTATTGTGATTTCTTAAAAAATCATTTGCCTGCGCTTTTGGAAGATGTGCCACTGCACGTTAGAAGAGAAATGTGGTTCCAACAAGACGGCGCTCCTCCACATTTTGCAATCATCACCAGGCAATTTTTGAACGAAAAATTTGGGAACAAATGGATAGGTCGTGGGGGACGTCGTCAATGGCCTCCTCGATCCCCCGATCTAACACCATTAGATTTTTTCTTATGGGGATATGTAAAGGACAAAGTTATGTTTGAACCACCGACGACAAAAGAGGATATGAAACAAAGAATACGTGACGCTTGCGCTTCAGTGACTCCCGAAATGTTAAAAAATGTTAGAACAATTTTGATGTTTCGAGTAAATAAATGTCTACAAGCCCGTGGTGGACATTTTGAACATTTAATTTAAAGTAAATTTGATTTCTTCACGAATAAGCAAAGGACTCAAACGCGTATAATTCCATAACGCTATTTCCGAGCGCTTCAAGTACCTACAACTCGAAACTTCAAACTGTTATATCTCATCATGGAAGTATCTGACAAAAAAATGTTTCAGACAAAATTGACTTGTTTTTTCCGGTAGAATCTAAATATGTAACATTTTATAGGGGGTTCCATTTAAAATTACAAAGGTACCTCCCCTCCCCCGTTAAAAGGGAAGGGAGGCCACTTCACGTTTATGTAGTCAGAAAGGCCCTTCAGTTCCATGCAATTTAAGACTAAGAACTTTAAAATCGATGGCATAGTTTTCGAGATATTCAGCTGTTCAGAGTTATGTGGGCCACCTTGTATATCGTGAATTCACTGTATATTGTCAAAGAAATGGCTAAAAGTTTGTGTAGACACATTTCTATTATTTTTATAAAGAAGAATAGGCATATTTAGTGCCCCGGGAACGTAGTGTTAAAGGCAAACAGTTTACTTTGCCTAGGGATTTCCTTTGAAAATAATCGGTCGTCGAGCTAAATCGGTTTAGCTCGATAAACGAGCAGTCGAACCAGTCGGAAAGGGGGTATGAAGGAATGACGGTTCGAAGAACCTTTCAGAAAGGGTTTTCGACGGTTTTCCGAGTCCGGTGCATGGGTTTTCGACGTCCAAGGGTTTTCCGGGACGCGTGTAGTCAGCATACGCGTTTGTTTCGGCACTTGTTCCGGTTTAATGGCTACGAATGTTCGGGAATATCTCTCCCCGGGGTTTCCTGAAAACAAATTTCCCGTGGACGAAGGACGGACGATGCATCGACCCCGGTTGGTCTCCGTTGGCGGTTCGCGGCCCGCGACCCGCGGCCGATCGATATCCAGAGCGGCTCGCAACGCGGAAACTAGACGCACGAAAAGGCAGGCCAAAGCCCGGGAGATTTCAATTTTTATCCGCCACCCTTCCATCCTCCGTTCTCCATTCTCCAACCCTCCGTTCTGCTGCCTCCGTTCGCCGGCGCCTGCCGCCGTAAACCGTAAAAATTGTTTATTCCCCGGCGGAATTCGGGCCGAGACCGGGCAGGCTGGAACCAAAAACGAGGCAAAAAGAACGGACAGAACCGGCGAGCCGCCCAAACGAACGTTGGAACGTCCTCCTTTCGAAGCCCTGCCGTCGGAAGCGCATATTCATGGCTCGCTTGTTTGCTTCCTTGTTCGATCGCGAAGATTCAAAGCAAAGTCGATAAGGATTCGACGAATCGACAACTGTAGTTTCCTCGATGATCTATTTCAGAATTCCTTTTTTTTTTCTCGACGATTTTCTAAGGGCCAAGGGTAGTCGCGTGACTTTTGCAAAGTCAGCAGGTCGGTGAGTGCTGTATAATTTTCGTTCACAGTCTTTAGACACTGACTTAACCTCTTCCGGTGCCATTTAGTTCGACGAAATCCGGGCCCAAACGGCAGGGGTCAATGCGCGGTAAACAGACCAGAGCGATGCTCGAAAACAGTTGCAATACTAGCCGAAATGTGAATACCTGTGACGCATTCCTTTGTAAATCATTCCACGACTCTGACTCGTGATGTTTACATTTGGCAGATTTTCAGTCGACGAGTCGTACTCGCGATGTTTACGTTTGTGCCAAAATCTTCATCGCGAGTCAGATTCGTTAATAGTAAGTAAGCGTCGATTACTTTAAGGATCCACAGTTTGAAAAGGACAACTCTTCTTTCGAAATCAGCTCTTTTCAGAGCTACCATAAACGACGAGGGAAACTCCAGCTTCGAGGATTCGAATAATTAGCACCGCGTCACGCTGCTACCTGCGCCACCTTCTTTAGCTACTAATAAAACAATAAACGACAAATAACCCAGCGGTATTGTTTAAAATACTATACACGTTTGTACTAAATGCTTATATTTCGATGAAACAAGCCAGAATTCCTTCCTACGCACGCCAGGTGCAAGACTATCTTCCATTATGCATAATTATTGTTAAATTGCAAAAAAAAAAGAAAATCCTGAAACATGTATCCCCTATTTTGTATCAAAGATCACACACCCAAGTTTACATTGAAATGAACTAACAATAAATAAAAGAAACTGCAAAAAAAATCAAATTTTTAATATATTGTTTAAACAAAAAACTTTTGTTAAAATTTTCTTGCGCAGTTGCACGTTAGGGAGCAGTTTGTTTTGTAGCGTGGTTTGGCGTGTTTTGTGAGCGTCTTTTTTTATATTTAGTGAACTTTCTTTCTTTTACTTTATTACTTGTTTATAAAGTGTTAGAATGGCCAATCACCGATAGCTGTTCCGGATTGTCACATGTTGGTGATGCCGAGTTATCGACAGAGGTCGCTTACACATTAATTTTTATACGCTTGGGTGTGCGTTCTTTTGTGTGTTATGTTATGTCCGCATGGCGACATCGGAATGTTTTTGTAGTAACTTTTGGCTTTTGCATTAAACATAAAGTATACCAAACGTTTGTGTGGAATCTTCCCTAAAACCTCAACATAAAGTAATTAATAAATTTATTTCAGTATTATTATGAATCTAATTTCATTTTCTGCTTCTCGTAAAACGTAAAAAATACATACCTCCACTTCCTTCATCTATAACAGTGAAGTAAATGATAATAATGTTTAGAAACATTTTTAACACGTTAAACGCCACGCCAGTCCCTAATGACCGGCGCTGGACTTTTCGCCGATCCTTACTGACCTAACTATGGCGTGAACGGAACGGCAAGTAAAATTGGGCTGGGCACTTAACGTGTTAAAATTACTATACACTTTCTGCGAACTTCAATAATCATTACTTCTGTTTCTTTTATATTATATTTATATATTTATTTCACTATTTTCATGAATATCATTTTTTGCAACCAGTTTTTTTTTTTAATTTTAACGTTCACACAAGTAGTTCGTATTATTCTGCTATATTAATACGCCTCCCTTGTAAATTCAATCTTTCAAACTTCGCGCTAGTTCCGTTAGTACACCGGTGTCTAACTAGCGGCACTTGCATGTAAAGCTAGTTTCAATTCGTTTCAACCGCTGTACGGCTGGCTTATGGGAATCTCGTATCCATAGTATATTGTGTGTGTATATACAGGGTGATCCACGCAATTGTTTTAAGTCATAACTCCGTTATTATTGCATTTACGAAAAAATGATAAAGGAGAAAGATAAATGGTTCGAAGAGCACTACATCTGTAGGCCTTTAAATTTTTTTAGATGCAGCAGTGCATGTGCAATTAACAATTGCATCGTTTCTTTAAATAGAAATGCATATTTTTTTGCACAGATCGATTCTTCCGTTCATTCTACGTAAAAAATGATTAGGGTAGCATGGCAAAAAAATTATTAGATCTCGAGATATTTTCAAAAAATATTCTCATATAGGGACGAAAGGTTGAGCCACGTAAAACCATTTTTCGCCTATTTTTGTCGGTAACTATGTCACTCTACCTTATCGGGAATCTACGGAATCTTGGCTGTTAACGATAGGTTTCCCCAACTTTTTCCGGATTTTCACAAGGAATTTTTGTCACTCGACTAGTCCCGGACGATCGACTTCATTTTTCAACATGAATTCGGTGACCCGAGCCGGCAATGCGGTGGCTTTCAGTCCACGATCGGCCGCGGTATCGTGCTCTCGGTTCGCCGAGCGACGCATCGATTTTGATCGATCCCAATCGGATCGGATCGCATCCCAACGAATTTGCAAAGGTAACGGGGCTTTCTAGCCGCCGGCGGAGCCGGATCGGATCCCCCAGGCATTATGGAAATAAGACCGTGTAGCGGGAACGGGGCGGATCGGACCGGGATCGATCGATTTTTAAAGGTGCTCGGAGAGACTGCCCCGAAGATCGGCCGAATTAACGCGTTTAATGCTAGATCGTTTATCTCTTAAGCGGCTTTATCGATTCTCAAAGTGTCGAATTATCTGTATATGAATATTTCGAGAACTGCTTTAGCAAGCATGGCAACGATTTAATCCTTCGCACTGTAATAACATCGAGTGATGCGACTACGATTTCGAAGAGAATCTACTAAATATGTATGTTAACACTATGCCGTCCGCACGTCTAATCTAGATTTTTTCGTGTCGCGCCGGTGGAACTGAATTACATTTCGCAATGGCACCAAGGTGGAGCCACCGGCACTTACACGATATTTTTCGCATGGCACCAACGTGGAGCCACCTGACGTCATAGTGTTAATAATTCCCTTGAAACCGAAATAGGTCTAACGGAGGTAATAAGATGTACGATAAATATAAGATTTTATTTGTCTCTAGAATATTACGACAAAGAAGCTCTGCAACCGTAAAATAATCGTGGGATTAGCACTTTATAAAATAAACGATAAAGGTTAAGGTGTGCGACACTGAAAATACTCTCACAACATTCTTGCGTTCTGCAGATTCTCATCAAAATCGCTGCGCTCGTCAAATTTTATTTATGAATCGGGAGAAATCATTTCGTCTCCCATTTATGGGAGACGCGAAGTCTCCGAATATTGTGCCGTGCTCTGCAACTTCGAATATAGCAAAGTAGTTCTTTCAGAGCAGACTCTCCCTTCAGAGCTGACTCTCCCTTTAGAGCCAACTGTCCGTTCAGAGCTGACTCACCCTTTAGAGCTGACTCTCCCTTTAGAGTTGACTCTACTTTCAGAGCTGACTGTCTCTACAGAGCTGACTCTCCCTTCAGAGCTGACCCTCCTTTCAGAGCTGACTCTCCTTTCAGAGCTGACTCTCCCTTTAGAGCCAACTGTCCGTTCAGAGCTGACTCACCCTTTAGAGCCGACTCTCCCTTTAGAGTTGACTCTACTTTCAGAGCTGAGTGTCTCTGCAGAGCTGACTCTCCCTTCAGAGCTGACCCTCCTTTCAGAGCTGACTCTCCTTTCAGAGCTGACTCTCCTTTCAGAGCTGACTCTCCCTTTAGAGCCAACTGTCCGTTCAGAGCTGACTCACCCTTTAGAGCTGACTCTCCCTTTAGAGTTGACTCTACTTTCAGAGCTGAGTGTCTCTACAGAGCTGACTCTCCCTTCAGAGCTGACCCTCCTTTCAGAGCTGACTCTCCTTTCAGAGCTGACTCTCCCTTTAGAGCCAACTGTCCGTTCAGAGCTGACTCACCCTTTAGAGTTGACTCTACTTTCAGAGCTGAGAGTCTCTACAGAGCTGACTCTCCCTTCAGAGCTGACCCTCCTTTCAGAGCTGACTCACCCTTTAGATCTGACTCTCCCTTTAGAGCCAACTGTCCGTTCAGAGCTGACTCACCCTTTAGAGCTGACTCTCCCTTTAGAGTTGACTCTACTTTCAGAGCTGAGTGTCTCTACAGAGCTGACTCTCCCTTCAGAGCTGACCCTCCTTTCAGAACTGACTCTCCTTTAAGAGCTGACTCCTTTCAGAGCTGACTCTCCTTTCAGAGCTGACTCTCCCTTTAGAGCCAACTGTCCGTTCAGAGCTGACTCACCCTTTAGAGCTGACTCTCCCTTTAGAGTTGACTCTACTTTCAGAGTTGACTCTACTTTCAGAGCTGAGAGTCTCTACAG
This sequence comes from Halictus rubicundus, assembly GCF_050948215.1. Lineage (NCBI taxonomy): Eukaryota > Metazoa > Arthropoda > Insecta > Hymenoptera > Halictidae > Halictus > Halictus rubicundus. The sequence continues at coordinate 5,414,919 of NC_135161.1, read as the reverse complement.
AGCTGACTCTCCCTTCAGAGCTGACCCTCCTTTCAGAGCTGACTCTCCCTTTGGAGCCAACTGTCCGTTCAGAGCTGACTCACCCTTTAGAGCCGACTCTCCCTTTAGAGTTGACTCTACTTTCAGAGCTGAGTGTCTCTACAGAGCTGACTCTCCCTTCAGAGCTGACCCTCCTTTCAGAGCTGACTCCTTTCAGAGGTGACCCTCCTTTCAGAGCTGAACCTCCTTTCAGAGCTGAACCTCCTTTTAGAGCTGACTACCCTTTCAGAGCTGACTACCCCTTCAGAGCTGACTCCTTTCAGAGCTGACCCTCACGTCAAATCTGACTCTCACTTCAGAGCTGACTCCTTTCAGTGCTGATCCTCCCTTCAGAGCTGTGTCTCCCTTCAGAGCTGTGTCTCCCTTCAGAGCTGACTCCTGTCAGAGCTGAGTATCCCTTCAGAGCTGACTCCTGTCAGAGCTGAGTATCCCTTCAGAGCTGACTCCTGTCAGAGCTGAGTATCCCTTCAGAGCTGACTCCTGTCAGAGCTGAGTATCCCTTCAGAGCTGACTCCTTTCAGAGCTGACTCCTTTCAGAGCTGACCCTCACGTCAAATCTGACTCTCACTTCAGAGCTGACTCCTTTCAGTGCTGATCCTCCCTTCAGAGCTGTGTCTCCCTTCAGAGCTGACTCCTGTCAGAGCTGAGTATCCCTTCAGAGCTGACTCCTGTCAGAGCTGAGTATCCCTTCAGAGCTGACTCCTGTCAGAGCTGAGTATCCCTTCAGAGCTGACTCCTGTCAGAGCTGAGTATCCCTTCAGAGCTGACTCCTTTCAGAGCTGACTCCTTTCAGAGCTGACTCCTTTCAGAGCTGACTCCTTTCAAAGGGGACTCCCTTCAGAGCTGACTCTCCCTTCAGAGCTGACTCTCCCTTCAGAGTTGACTCTCCCTTCAGAGCTATGTCTGCCTTTAGTGCTGACTCCCTCCAGAGCGAGACTCGGCGAAGACAAATGTCATGGAACGGCAATAATGCAGGCTGTCCCCGGGTTTCCATGGAAGCTAGCATGCACGGCGGGCGCTTGTACGCCCGCGCCCGATCATATTTCATGCCCATGACCAATGGGAGAATGGTAAACGGTACGCGGGCTCCATCGATTCCGTGTCCGGATGTTGTACCTTCGTCGGACTCTCCCGAAACTTTCGCGAAATTTCTCGGGGCTTTTTAACTCGCAGCTTTCGCGATCCGTCCAATTAGCCCGAGACGAATCTTGTAACGGGAAAGAGGGGGAATTACACGGTCGCGAACGGCGGGGATAATACGCGATACCTTGGCTGAATTCAGCGTTTAATTAAGCCACTTAATGCGTCCCGTAATTCCGCCGGTAGCAGGAGGTTCCGGCAAATACCCCGTTAGATTTAATTCGCTCTTCTTGTTCTGCGGACAAACGACCCTCTTTTTTTCCAGTAAAGTGTCTGGATTTTCACGGCAGTTATTCGCACGCCGAATTCTCCGTTGAAGAATTGTTACAACAGCGTAACATCGATTAACCCGTTGAACATATTAGGTCGTCCTATAAGTTCGTGCCTTTTACTCTTGTACCATTTAAATTCTAAAAATAAAATATGTAATCACCCTTTCAATCCACAACCTCTTCCGACCTTTTTGGCAAAGACACCATACCGTCACTATAAAATTTCTGCGATTTTTCATTGAAATACTTTTCAATGGTGAATAATATAAACATGTCCACGGCACGAACTTATGAGACGACCTAATATAAACACGAGTTTCGTGGCGAACATTGCGAACAGAAACTATTAAATGTTTGTTATTGAGGGTCCTGTAAAAGTCGAAAAATTATTTTTTTTCGTACATCGCTTCTAACATATTTCAGAAATATATTCTCAAAGTTACAGGCCGAGATTCAACTCCGTATCTTTGTTATAACTTGGTGGGTCAGCACAGCTATAAGTATGAATGCATTACAATTTATCTTGACTTAAAACTTTAAACCCGTTTTTCTCGAGACGTCGTTTTCAGAAATTGCGCCGGGGATAACTCAAAAACTATTTGACCCATCAACTTCACATTTTGCAGACCTTTAGTTCATAATACTCCCCAGAATATGAACCTAGAAAACTAATCAAATCAACCATTTTAATCCCCTTTTATAAACAAATATAGTGAATTCTCGATATACGTCAACAACACGGTTCTTGCCAGCGTCATGTATCGTCCAGGAGACACTCCTAGGCGTCTGAGGTCTCTAGCTTCGTAGCCCCTCACGGGGTATACCCCGTGGTAGTGGGGATAATTCCGCGACGTTTATTATCAAGGCCTTGGCGACATATATAGAGAAATCACAGTTATACGCAAATTTCTTGCGAAAATCATACTCAACTGTCCAAAGTGTCGAAAATATTCAATTTTCTCACATCAACTCCAGTTCGTATTCTTACAAATGTCAACTAAATTCAACAAATTTTTATTTTTTCGGTTCAGATAACTACCAGAGACGCTACTACCACCGCAGTTTTGAATCTCGTAGAAAAGATCTAATTGTGACAGTGCAATAATTCTATTGTATTCATCATAACTCCATTGTTACAAAAATGTTTTTTACTTGTTATAATGGTGAATAAAGTAACCTTAAAGATTCGAAACGAATCGCGCATTGTTCTCCGTGCAAAAAATTGCTAAAGATTGATGCAAATATAAAGCCGTTTACAGGACCCGTCCCCCTTAATTCCCTTGAAACCGAAATAAAATGTTGTGGTCGATATAGTATAGCCACTGGAGAATACAAAGGCGTATTCAATAAATAGAAACTTCCTTCTTCTTCTTCTTCTTCTTCTTCTAAAGGAACTTCGAACGAAGAAGAAGAAGAAGTTCTGATCACTGCAATCGTGAGACAAACCGTATTGCAAGGGGTTAAGGGGGGAATCATGTGTAAAATGAAACTTTTGAGCACTTTTTTTTTTTATTTAAATCGATAGGAAATTCCCTCAGAAATACGATAAAAAAGTTAGAAAGTGATCAGAGATGTTCTTGTACGTTATTTTTAAAATAAAGTGATCGGTTGTATTGGGCTGAGCAGCTCAAGTAGTCGGGTTCTCGTCGGAAAGGCTCGTGCTTCTCGAAAAAAAAAACGGCTAAAATACGACTTTTTGAGGAAGAGGAAAATCTGTTCTATGGCCCTGAAATCGCAGATTAGCAAAAAACCGCGGCAAGTTAAAATGAATTAAGATTTTTTCACGATCTACAAACACGTTACGTGTTTTTCACGTTACTCAAACTTCAAACGCATTTTTCTCGAAACGCAAAATTTCGCGAGCCATGCAACGTAGCTCAAAAACCGATTACCCGATCTTTATGAAATTTGGTATATATATTCAATAAATAAATGGCCACAACGTGACGAGCTCCGATTTCTTAATTTTTTATTGAGAACATTGTTATGAACAGAAAATCCGTTTTTTCAAAACTTCGCCATTCTTGCAATCTCGCAAATTTTAACGAAAGAAGAATGTCAAGTTGCGCGTGTTTGCATAAACTAACGATTCCGTTTTGAGTTTTTTGTTTCAGATCATTTTTGTGCGCTGCATGGCGCATTTCCAGGATGCCACTTTCAGGCCGCCATTGCACCATTGATATTAACGATTCACGTTAATAAATGATGCCTCAAATTTTAAATCAATCTACGCATTACATTTTTCAAAAAAAAATTCTTGAAAAACATGCCATTCACACAAGGTTCCCCCGTTAACCCATCAGCCGCCACGATCCCCATTTTGGGGATTTTGGAATTTTACGTACACCACTCGGCGCCAGAAATGTATTTGGTACGCCTGACAGTTTCGTTTCATTCTTTCATTCGAAAATTTGGCAGTTAACGGGTTAAGCTTCTGAATAAATCCGAAACAGTTCGAAGCGACTTATGAAACGGACCTGGCCCGCGCCAATTTCTGAGAAGAAGAGGTTATTCCGTTTCGAAGGTTGCTCGATCAATTAAGCGAGTCGTTTCGACGAACCTTCCGATCGATAAGCTTCTAATCCGCGCGCACTGTCTTCGGCCTACGGCTCGTAAAGAAGAGAGGAGGTTACACAAAGGAGGAATTCCCTCGGGTGGCAACACTCTCCAAGGCGGAAGGGGTTTCCCCGGCAGTGATACATCGAGTGGAAGACGTTTCAATAAAATTGGTTAACGGTGTACACGAGCATTCGAGCGCGGGGAATTTAATCAAGCGTGTTCTTAGGCGAGGCTCCGAGAGGAGCTTCACCCCCGAGGAGACGTTGTCGTTCCTATCGAATAAAGTCCTTTCTCGCTTTCGAAAGAGACTACAGATGCCGCAGACTGCCACGTTCCTCGCGAATATCAACGCCGACACGCGAGGAATTCGTGTCCTCCTCTGCCACTTCGACATTTACACCCTCCCCCCTCCTTTCCGTATCTGAATACCTGTAATAATTGTTTCTTAGGATAGTCTACTTGTCGGTTCAACCCCTCGAATCACGGACCATTACGACGAGTACGTACCTAAATGCTGAAAAGTCAAGTCTTGAACGACTTACGCGATTCAAATTAGTCTAAAACGCTGCACGTCTCCAATGGAAACTTAGAGTCGATGGTGAAATTGTTGTTGATTTGTGAAAGATTCTGAGATGAGAATCGATTAACACTTTGAACGCCAAACTAGAAACCCGAAAAATTCTATGAAATCAAAGTAAGTTATTTAATGAAATAAAAATTGAAAAAAATTAAATGTACGATACCGAGTAATCCTCCAACTCTCTTGCATGTTACAGATCCTAATTAAGTTTAGTAGAATGAATATATCAACGTAAAAATTCATTTTAAAACCTGCACAAATAATTCCGTCAGCCACATATGGCTGACGTGGCGTTCAACGTATTAAATAAGATTGGCATGCAGTAGGGTAAGGGACTCAATTACTGTGGGGGTACCAATTTTTTTTATATTAAAAAAGAACGTTATGAAAAAGAATATTAAAAAAAGAGATATATAGCATACATATATTAACTGATTTTAAAGAAAAATATTTAACACAGTGTTTACTCTATATTTGTCCGAAATGCCTAGCCGATAAAAGTCCCAGAACTATCCCCACTGTCACGGAGTGTACAGTGATTTCTCTATATATGTCGCCAAGGCCTGGATGGTAAACGTATTTAGATGCTGAGTTAATTGTCACGTACATTAGTTATAAAGTACACTCGGATTTATATATTTATTATTATAATTTTTTGAAAAATATTTAATACAGTGCTTACTCTATATATGTCCGAAATGCCTAGCCGATAAAAGTCCCAGAACTATACCCACTGTCACGGAGTATACAATGATTTCTCTATATATGTCGCCAAGGCCTGGATGGTAAACGTATTTAGATGCTGAGTTAATTGTCACGTACATTAGTTATAACATACACTAGGATTTATATATTTATTATTATAATTTTTTGAAAAATATTTAATACAGTGCTTACTCTATATATGCCCCAAATGCTTAGCTGATAAAAGTCCCAGAACTATCCCCAATGCCACGGAGTATACAGTGAATTCTCGATATATGTCGCCAAGGCCTGGATGGCAAACGTATTTAGATGCTGACTTAATTGTCACGTACATTAGTTATAGTGTACACTAGGATTTATATATTTATTATTATAATTTTTTTTATAAATACAGTTTAAGTTATGTCGTTTTTTCCTGCGAATAATTGCTGAAAAGTTGAATTAGTAGTTGTGACGTTTTCACTGCGAAAAGTTAGAGTGACTTCACAGCTAGCGAACCAATAAAAATAATTAAAAAAATTTTCGAGTTGTGCTACTTTTGTTATGAATGAACGATTGTAGGTGTATCTAGAAATTACATGCGAACATAGCGAAGTACAGTGGTCTCTCTATATATGTCGCCAAGGTCTGGATGATAAACGTCGCGGAATTATCCCCACTACCGCACAGCATCGCTGTCCTTTTCTACGTTCAGCATGGATCAAAGAATAGTATCTCCTGGACGATATTCGTCGCTGGCAAGACCCGTGTTGTTGACATATAACAATTATACGAAGTGTAAACATAATGTGGGTCATGTATATCGGTATGAGTCCAGGACACCACTACTAATCCAACAAAAATACTTTTTTATTTTTCATTATTTTTTACGGGACTTTCATAATCTGATCGGAGCATCGAACTACAGTCTCTACTCGATAAATGTCCCAAATATCTAGCCTATAATTGTACCAGACCTATCCCCACTACCTATGCCCAGTGAGGGGACCCATAGCTCGAATGGCCTCGGTCGCCGAGGAGTGTACAGTGAATTCGGAATATAGGTCGCTGAGGCCTCGAAGATAAAGGTCGCGGAATTATCCCCAATGCCGCGGGGTATACCCCGTGAGATGCCTCGGACGCCGAGAAGTGTAAATACGGCTCAGTTACGTCTCCTGGACGATACATGACGCTGGCAAGACCCGTGTTGTTGACATATATCGAGAATTTCCTGTACCTAGTGAGGGGCCAAGAAAGCTCGAAAGACCTCGGTCGCTGAGGAGTATAAGGTCGCGTGGATCAAAGTATAGCATCTCCTGGCCGATATATGTCTCTGACTAGACCCGCGTTGTTGACATATATCGAGAATTCCCTGTACCTAGTGAGGGGCCAAGAAAGCTCGAAAGACCTCGGTCGCTGAGGAGTATAAGGTCGCGTGGATCAAAGTATAGCATCTCCTGGCCGATATATGTCTCTGGCTAGACCCGCGTTGTTGACATATATCGAGAATTCCCTGTACCTAGTGAGGGGCCAAGAAAGCTCGAAAGACCTCGGTCGGTGAGGAGTATAAGGACGCGGTGATCAAAGTATAGTATCTCCTGGCCGATATGTGTCCCTGACTAGACCCGTGTTGTTGACGTATATCGAGAATTCCCTGTACCTAGTGAGGGGCCAAGAAAGCTCGAAAGACCTCGGTCGCTGAGGAGTATAAGGTCGCGTGGATCAAAGTATAGCATCTCCTGGCCGATATATGTCTCTGACTAGACCCGCGTTGTTGACATATATCGAGAATTCCCTGTACCTAGTGAGGGGCCAAGAAAGCTCGAAAGATCTCGGTCGCTGAGGAGTATAAGGTCGCGTGGATCAAAGTATAGTATCTCCTGGCCGATATGTGTCCCTGACTAGACCCGTGTTGTTGACGTATATCGAGAATTCCCTGTACCTAGTGAGGGGCCAAGAAAGCTCGAAAGACCTCGGTCGCAGAGGAGTATAAGGTCGCGTGGATCAAAGTATAGCATCTCCTGGCCGATATATGTCTCTGACTAGACCCGCGTTGTTGACATATATCGAGAATTCCCTGTACCTAGTGAGGGGCCAAGAAAGCTCGAAAGATCTCGGTCGCTGAGGAGTATAAGGTCGCGTGGATCAAAGTATAGTATCTCCTGGCCGATATATGTCTCTGACTAGACCCGTGTTGTTGACATATATCGAGAATTCCCTGTACCTAGTGAGGGGCCAAGAAAGCTCGAAAGATCTCGGTCGCTGAGGAGTATAAGGTCGCGTGGATCAAAGTATAGCATCTCCTGGCCGATATATGTCTCTGGCTAGACCCGCGTTGTTGACATATATCGAGAATTCCCTGTACCTAGTGAGGGGCCAAGAAAGCTCGAAAGACCTCGGTCGGTGAGGAGTATAAGGTCGCGGTGATCAAAGTATAGTATCTCCTGGCCGATATGTGTCCCTGACTAGACCCGTGTTGTTGACATATATCGAGAATTCCCTGTACCTAGTGAGGGGCCAAGAAAGCTCCAAAGACCTCGGACGCTGAGGAGTGTAAGATCGCGTGGATCAAAGTATAGTATCTCCTGGCCGATATATGTCCCTGGCTAGACCCGTGTTTTGGACGTACATCGAGTAAACGCTGTATTCCTTTTTTAATATCCAATATATTTTAAAAATAAGTACAATTAATATAGGCACAGTAAATGGTACCCCCACAGTAATTGGGTCTCGTACCCTATGGTGTTGCTTGAGATTATTCACAGGAAATTCAAGAAATTGTCAACCTGATCAATCGCACTTTTCGAGGCACATTTTCCAGCACGCTGCCCCCAATGAATCGACAGCTGATTGAAAATTGTTTTCCAGTAATCGAGTAATTAAACATCGATTTCCAGGCGCAGTGTCCGAACATCGTCGACGTATTCCCGCCGTTTCCGGCATTTGTTCGCTATCGTAGGGGGACGCAAAAAAAAAAAAAAAGGTGGCACGGGGATCGAAGGGGATGAAAACGGGACCGCGAGAGGTCGTCGACGCATTACCGTCAGGTAAAACGTTTCCAGAGCGGATCGATCGATCGTCGGACGCTGGTTCGGCGAAAGTACTTAGGCGGTATCGGGTTTCCATCGCGCTGGAAAGTCGATTGTGGCCGCCCTTAAGCCCTTTTCGAAAAGTTCCACAGGGCGCGGCGGGATTTCGACGGGTATCAGAGAAGCATTCCTGGGCCGTTCTGACGCGAATATCCGTGCCACGGAGCGTAATAGGATGTGCTTGTCGGGACTAATGGCCCGTGAACACATACACACTCACAGCCGGAGAGAGAGAGAGAGAGAGAGAGAGAGAGAGAGAGAGAGAGAGAGATCTTGGGGATCTTGCGAGTCGGTTGCTGCCCTGGGGGTATTCGACAAAGGACAAGGAACCGATCCCCCGCACCCCAGAAGACGCACAGGTGGAATTAATGCCCTCCTGGAATCGATTCTCGCACCCCCATGCACCCCTTAGCCAGCCGCACACTCGGCCATTTCCCCATAAAATAGCTCGAATTAATCCGGGAATTTCCGTGTCGTGAAATAAGGATCGGATCGGCTCCATTAGGTGAGCTTGCTCGATCGAGATTGAAGAGGTCCCGCGCGATGTTGTGCACGATCGTATTTGTTAAATAAATAGCTGGACAGTCTCTTGAAACTATGCTTCGGTCAGTCTTCGACGAGTCTTAAGGGGTTATATACAGTCAGGAGGCCCAAAAAGAGCGATTTTTTAAGAATTTTTCCTGAGAAGAATTTTACATTTATTAATGTAAAAATTTGTACACATATTATGGTAACTTTGAACTGTAATTTAACATTTTTTATTTGTAAAAATAGTAATTTTGAAAGCTGCTATTGCTAATCTCCTGGAGTTCCTCTCAAAAAAGGCGCCTTGCGGTGACCGCGGTATCTCTGGACTAGATCATCTAAAATGAAAAAACGGATTTCGTTAAAGTAATGTATAATCTTGTAATTAATCGAAGGAATAAGCAAAATAAAATTTTTTTCACAAAATGGCGGCTTCTCCAAAAAAATAAAATCGATTTTTCACAAAAATTTTGGCCTTGAATTGTTTATAAAAAAAGAAATATTCATCGGTGAGAAAAAAACCTTCGATTAATTACAAGATTATACATTACTTTAACGAAATCCGTTTGGTTTTTTCATTTTAGATGATCCAGTCCAGAGATATCGTGATCACCGCAAGGCGAGAGGAGCTCCTGGAGATCAGCTATAGCAGCTTTCAAAATTATTATTTTTACAACTAAAAAATGTTAAAATACAGTTAAAAGTTCCCATAATATGTGTACAAATTTTTACATTAATAAATGTAAAAGTCTTCTCAGGAAAAATTCTTTAAAAAGCGCTCTTTTTGGGCCTCCTGACTGTATATAACCCTTTAAGTGACACATTTTGTCTCTAGGGGAATTTTTGTCTGCTAAAAAACGACAATTTTTCAATTTTTGTCTCCAACAATTTTCTTCCTTCGTTGACTCTTTTGTCTCATTTTCTTTTCGGATCGAGAAGGCTTGAAGATAGTGGTAAGGACAGCTCCGTCGCTTATGGCATCTCGCAGGTTGCGCAGAGGGGTGCTGGGAGCAAAACTGAATTTTTATTTATCGCGCGTTTTTCGCCAGCAGCGGAATCCACTCTCGATATTTCATTTGGGGCCACGAAGAAAGGGACCGGGAGATGCTGACTAAGGCCACCTCTACTCTCCTCTCTCTCTCTTCTCTCCGTCTCTTTCAGTCTCTCCCTGCATCCTCTATCTAATCTCTTTTAGTCGAGCCATTAACCCCTTATTCATCATCCTCTTCCTCGTTCGTCCGCGAACAATGAGCCCGGCCGTTTCGCCTGACGGAGAGTCGCCGCGCCGCGTTGCTAGGCTTCGTGTAGAACCTCGCGTTACACGCCGACCCGATTAACAAACACCGAGAGCCTCTCTCATCCGAATCAACCTGTTCGATAATATGTCTTTCCATCGGTGCGTTTCCAGCGACTTGCCTTCATTTTTCTGATCGGAGCAACGAACTACAGGCTCTACTCGATAAATGTCACAAATACCTACTCTATAATTGTCCCAGAACTATCCCCAGTATCGTTGGGTATAGCGAGAGTCCCCAAAGCTCGAATGGCCTCGGTCGCTTAGGAGTGTACAGTGAATTCGGTGATATGGGTCGCTGAGACGTGGAATATAAAGGTCGCGGAGGCCTGGAAGATAAAGGTCGCGGAATCATCCTCACTACCGCGGGGTGTACCCCATGAGGGGACCCAAATTCGAATGGCCTCGGTCGCTTAGGAGTGTACAGTGAATTCGGGATATGGGTCGCTGAGACGTGGAATATAAAGGTCGCGGAGGTCTGGAAGATAAAGGTCGCGGAATCATCCCCACTACCGCGGGGTGTACCCCATGAGGGAACCCAAATTCGAATGGCCTCGGTCGCTTAGGAGTGTACAGTGATTCGGGATATAGGTCGCTGAGACCTGGAATATAAAGGTCGCGGAAGCCTGGAAGATAAAGGTCGCAGAATTATCTCCACTACCACGGGATATACCCTATGAGGGGACCCAAATTCGAATGGCCTCGGTCGCTTAGGAGTGTACAGTGAATTCGGGATATGCGTCGCTGAGACGTGGAATATAAAGGTCGCGGAATTATCCCCACTACCGCGGGGTATTATATCTGGTATTATATCATATTTGGTATCA